>NC_059200.1:23927123-24299623 GCF_020615455.1 Coregonus clupeaformis
ATGTTCATTGGCAAAGTTCAGACGGGCCTGTATATGTGCTTTCTTGAGCAGGGGGACCTTGCGGGCGCTGCAGGATTTCAGTCCTTCACGGCGTAGTGTGTTACCAATTGTTTTCTTGGTGACTATGGTCCCAGCTGCCTTGAGATCATTGACAAGATCCTCCCGTGTAGTTCTGGGCTGATTCCTCACCGTTCTCATGATCATTGCAACTCCACGAGGTGAGATCTTGCATGGAGCCCCAGGCCGAGGGAGATTGACAGTTATTTTGTGTTTCTTCCATTTGCGAATAATCGCACCAACTGTTGTCACCTTCTCACCAAGCTGCTTGCCGATGGTCTTGTAGCCCAGTCCAGTCTTGTGTAGGTCTACAATCTTGTCCCTGACATCCTTGGAGAGCTCTTTGGTCCTGGCCATGGTGGAGAGTTTGGAATCTGATTGATTGATTGCTTCTGTGGACAGGTGTCTTTTATACAGGTAACAAACTGAGATTAGGAGCACTCCCTTTAAGAGTGTGCTCCTAATCTCAGCTTGTTACCTGTATAAAAGACACCTGGGAGCCAGAAATCTTTCTGATTGAGAAGGGGTCAAATACTTATTTCCCTCATTAAAATGCAAATCAATGTATAACATTTTTCACATGTGTTTTTCTGGATTTTTTTGTTGTTATTCTGTCTCTCACTGTTCAAATAAACCTACCATTAAAATTATAGAATGATCATTTCTTTGTCAGTGGGCAAACAAAATCATCAGGGGATCAAATACTTTTTTCCCTCACAGTATACACTGGATGACTGAAAGGGGGCGCTATGTTGAAGCCACATGCCTCCATCTTGGCACTCCCCACCATTGTAAAAAATATTTTGGAAGCTATAGAAATGCATGTAATAATGTCTACATTTGTTTTGGCACGTTTATTCTATTACAACCATCTTAATTCATACTTTTAAATTATATTATGTGAGCTAAACATAAATATATATATAAATATATATATTTTCCTTTAACTGTGATTTCTTTTGAAAGTTCTCGTGTTACTGTCCCCATTTACAACAACAAAAATACTTATATACATGTAATTTTGTCCTTTCATAAACATTTAATTGAAAAACCGTTGAATTCCTATGGAGGACTCCTCCTTCTCAGGAGTGCCAATATGGCTGACTGGTGGCTTCAATGCCTCTCACTAGCCAATAAATAGCATCTGCAATCCAGGGTTGATATACATCACTGGTAATAACCCACACGGCAAAAACTGGTTGAATCAACGTTGTTTCCACGTGATTTGGGCTTGTAAGTAATCATTTCACGGTAAGATCTAAACCTGTTTTATTCGGCGCATGTGACTAATAAAATAAAAAATACATTTGATTTGAACAAAATAATTCAATGTGATGACATTGAATCAATATGGAAAACTGATTTGGATTTGATTAAAGTCATCAACGTAAGCGAAATTCATATTTTTTATTTTAACATAAATCCAATGACATTGTGAACTTTTTTGTTGATTTCACATTGAATTCACGTTAGTTGACAACTCAACCAAATATAAATCAAAAATAGACATTGAACTGCCGTCTGTGCCCAGTGGTTGTAATGTTACCTGCCTTGCTTTTGTGGTTTGTGCAAAGCTGTTGTTGTTGTCTTATATTTTGTTACATGTATGTTCTTCATTATTGGTGTGTAGAAAATGGAAGTCGGAGCCAGTATCTAGATTACTCTGATCAAGACATAAAAAATATATATATAATTTACAGCCATCAACTACTTACTTCCTCATCTCATGCTTACTGTAACATTTGTCATTTTCAAAAAATCAACAGTCTAAAGATCAACTGGTCCTGACTGGTTGGCATAGAAGTTCTCCATAAAGCCACATGGCGGTGCTATAGAGCAATGATAAGCACCAGATTAACTCCATATGATGCTAGAGAGGTTTTCACCGTGTAACAGCATAAAGATTGAAGTGTTGTGACAACAGCTTGGGTTCATTGATACGTCAGAAAAATCTGAACACTCTCTTGCTGACAGCTTACATTTTTTGTTTCAGACTTCTCAGATCTATGTCCTGTCTGTGATGACTCATATTGGGTGGGCTGGAGTTTAGTTGGGGCAGGAAGAAGTAAACTATAATCTGATCGGAAATGGAAACTTACATTTGAACTTAAAGGGGCAATCAGCAGTTGCTACATCCATTATTGGACTTATACATTTATGATATGTACCCATTGATTATTTAAGAATACAACTGTTGAGACTTCTAGCTCACTCAGGAAAAGAAAAAATAGAAAATAATAATATATATATAAAAATAGATAAAAGAGAAGCAAATGGGTCTGATGTGTTCAATTAAATGGGGAATGAGTGATTTCTTTAAGTTTCTTAGATGCTCGGATATGTTACGTTATGTGCTAATGCGCAGCTTCACTAGAGACTTAAATTATGGCACCTGGTAATCATTTCACGACAGACAATCATCAGGAGCACACAGCCCGTTGGTATGTAACTGCGAACTACTCACAGTCTAGTATTAATGTTTAAGTCACTTATATGTTTGAGCACTGAACGTTTACCTCACTGTGTCGGTGTTAGTTGGCCGAGAGTAACTTGTGGCTCGCTGGGTGCGGTAGCTCAGCGACCCAGATGCTGTATAGCATTAGGCTATCATTATCAGCCATTTGCGTTGTGCTGATTGTTCAGAGCACTCTGCTTGTTTCTGGTGGCGGTGGTGATAGCGGTGGTTTGGTTCGGTGATCCATGGTGGAGCGCCGCGTTGTGTTGCGTTTGTGCATGGGTGGGTCCTTTGGACAAGGCATGTGGTGGCATGGGTTCTGTGTCCTGTGGCAGCATCCGTGGCAACGGCGGAGTCGCTGTGCGCATGCTCCTCTGGCGCTAGGCATTCTGGGTGATGTAGTCATTTTTTACATTTACATTTTAGTCATTTAGCAGACGCTCTTATCCAGAGCGACTTACAGGAGCAATTAGGGTTAAGTGCCTTGCTCAAGGGCACATCGACAGATTTTTCACCTAGTTGGCTCGGGGATTAGAACCAGCGACCTTTCGGTTACTGGCACAACGCGCTTAACCACTAAGCTACCTGCCGTCAATGCTGTTTTAAGCCTGATTAGCCACATTTTGATGGTGTTGTAGGCTTATTTGATTTTCATTATTTACATTATTATTATATTATATTATTTGAATAATATTTACATTATATATTTGAATAATATTGTCATTATTTGTTTGTTGTAATTCAGGTTTATGACCTGTGGTCATATGATTTAAAATAAAATTAAGGACAAAACACGAGTCATGACATTGTGTGCTTCCTGGTGAGCCTTTTCGGAGGGCTAAATAACGAAAAATCCGAACAGTCATAAACCAAGGTTCTCCTTTTACATGGATAATGCAAGGACTAGAACATTCGTCATGAGACTAACTTCTGATAAGCTAACAGTCCACCCATAAAGCTGTCTGCTCATCTGCTGACTTACTAGGCAAATCATTAATGAGTGAAAGCCAAGAAGAGGATAGAGTCTACAGTTAAAGGACTACTTAAAACCCAGTTGGCGGATAACACTTGAACTTAAGTTAAACGCTAGAAAAGTTGGCAAGATGGCAGCATCAGAGGAGGAGCTGATGAGGCTAAAACAGAAGCGGTCAGCAGCCCAGACTGCGTTCACTAGAAGAGCCAATTACCTCGCCTCCAGAGCTAGTGCACTGGGGGAAAGTGAAATGAGAAGTGAGTGGAGGAACTTTAAAGTGGATCACTCCAGAGTCAGAGATGCAGGGTTTGAGTATGCCACGGCCCTGAGAGAAGTGGACGACGATGAAGTCAAAAAGAAGGCGGAAAACATTGACGGAAAAACAGCAGAATGTGACTGTAAGTTTGATGAAACTGAACAAATAATCCTGATCAACTTCTGGACAAGGTTCGCTGAGGCGGAAATTACCACCCTCACTGAAGAGGCTGGATCAGCCATGGACCAGGCCGAGGCAACCGATCACCACCATATGACCAGGAGGGAATGTGAATTGATTCATAGGAACCTGGAACGGGAGGTCTACAACTTCGAACGAGGATTGGATGAGTGGAAAGATTTGATCCCTCGTCCAAGGCAACAGAGTCAAAGGACCAGATCCGGAAGATGAAGAAAAGGCGTGAAAAACTGTGGGATGAGTGGGCATGGAAAGGCGGTTCTCAATCCGACGACGAAGAGAAACTGGGAAGAGTGAAAATTGTGGAGCAGGAGGAGCCAGTTGGGGCTTACAACTACAGGCCCCAGATCAGCCTAGAACGTGCACGTTTGCCCATGTTTGCTGGTAATATGAGGGATTACTACCGCTGGAAAGCTGAATGGGAGGACTTGCAACGTCTGGGAAACCCTCATGGATTGGAAAATGTGAGGAAATTCCATCTCTTGGGAAGCCTAGATGAAAAAGTCAAGAGGGACCTCGTATTGTCCAGCTGTGGATCCGCCAACGACGTGTTCAGGCTCCTGGACAACAAGTACGGAAATAAGCCGAAAATAGTGCTGCTGATTGCACAAGAAGTGCAAGGACTTTTCCCCATCAAAGGAAACCATCCGAGGAAGACAATCGAACTGATTCAAGCCGTGGAGAGAGCTCTTCATGACCTACAAGTCTTAGGGGAGGAAGATGCTGTGAAGAACCGAGTGGTTGTGCAGTCGATTGAAAGTAAGCTTCCTGACTCCCTGAAATAAAAGTGGTTAACACACAAAAATGACCCTGGAAGCGGGTTTTCACCACGCAACCACTTCGACTGTCTACTGCAATACTTGAAAAAGCAGGAGGACATTCTCGAGGAGCTAGACCAGCTACAGCCTAGCCTGGCGGACAATACTGAGAGGTCAAGCGAAAAGAAAAACGAAAGGAGGGCCACATCAGGAAACACCCTAAAGGGCTCTCAACCAAACTCATGCATCACATGTGGAGACAACCAGCACGGAGGTAGGCTGTTCGCCTGCAAGGTCTTCAAGAAGCTCAATCTGACAGGCAAGAAGGCTTAGCTTAGGAGAGCAGTAGCATGCTTTAAGTGCTTGCGCCTTCATGGTGACGATGGCGGCTGCACACAAAAGTATCTATGCTCAAAGGATGACTGTCAGAAAGAGGGCTCTTCAGACCACAATTACTTGCTCTGTCCAAAGCCACAGATCAAGAAGAAAGAGGAAAAGAGCGGAGAGCAGAGCGAGGCAAAATTGGGGAAAAAGGGGCTTGGACTAACCAACAAACAGGAGGAGCTCCTTGCCAAACTTTCTCCAGAGCTGCGAGCAGAGTTCAAAGAAGCCTTTTCAAATAAGATCACGACAAAAGTGTGTGCTAGCACTGGTTGTGAGCCAAAAGAGTGCCCTGTCATAATGATGCTGTTGGATGTGACGACAAACTCTGGCCAGCTAGTCGGTACGTTGATTGATCTCGCTTCAGATACTAATTATATCTCTAATAAAGCAGCAGAGTGTCTTAAGCTAAATGGTGAGAACATTAAGTTGATTGTCCAAGGTGTTGGAGGGATGGAGAAAACCATTACTACCAAGAAGTATACCCTGAGGCTGAGAGTAAAAACTCCCAAAGGTACAATAGCAGAGCACAAACTCCTTTGTTACGGCTTGGAAGATGTTGCGAAGGTGAACCAGGCTGTCACACCACAGCAACTGCAGAAGTTCTTTCCAAATGTTCCACTCAAGGACTTGGTCCGGCCCGAAAAGATCGACCTGTTGATTAGCCACAGGGAGGGTCGCCTGGTCCCACAGCCAGTCAGAGTAGTTGGAGACCTCGTCCTCTGGGATGGCCCCCTTGGGAAGACTGTTGGTGGAATGCATCCTGACCTCTTTGAAGTGATAGACCTAGCAGTGCACAGGTCTGAAACACATTTCGCTATGTCAATGAGAACAGCTTCAAGGGCGTACAAAGAGATTCTCGTGAAGACGGAAGGACCCAGTGGCGTTTCGGTGGAAGAAGAAGACGCAATCCTCCGAAACACTGCAACTACCAACAAATACGTTTTTGAATGGTTCAAGTGGGACAGTATTGGCGACGCCTGTGACCCTCAGTGTGGTGGCTGCAGATGTGGTAGGTGCCCCCCTGGAGGCAAGAAAATGACCCTAGGAGAGGAAAGAGACTTGGAGAAAATAAAGGAATGTCTCACCTACGTGCAAGCTGACAAGCACAGCAAATCCCCTCACTGGGACGCAGCTTACCCGTGGAAAGGAGACCCCGCAACGCTGCCTGACAATCGACGTGCAGTGGAAGCGACCTTTTTAAACACTGAGAAACGACTTTAGAGGGAGCCGGAATGGAAGGCTGCGTACAAAGAGCAAATCCACGATATGGTCTCAAGAGGGGCTGCCGTTAAAGTCACCCAAGAGGAAATCGATAGCTGGAAGGGACCTAAGTGGTATATCAGTCATTTAGTTGCTCCTAATCCTCACTCAACCACTACCCCTGTAAGAATCGTCTGGAACAGTAGCCAAGAATTCATGGGAATAAGTTTAAATGACCTACTGTACAAGGGTCCTGATGTTCTAAATCAGATAAGGGGCGTGCTTCTGAGATTCAGGACTGGGTTGTACGCCGCCCTGGGCGATGTGAAAAAAATGTACAACTCTGTCTGGCTAGAAGACAAAGAAGTACACCTCCATTGATTCCTCTGGAGAGACAATCCTGAGGAGGTGATCGAAGTCTTTGCTGTCGTCAGGGTCAACATTGCCGATAAACCTGCTGGTTGTTTCGCCCAGGTGGCAATGAGAGAAACAGCCAAACTGCCCCAGTTTGCAGCCATGGTTGAGGAGCGCAGAGTTGTGGTAGAAGATAGTTATGTGGATGACATCTTGACGTCCCACAATGACTTGCGGATACTGGAGAAAATCACCAAAGGAGTGGAAAATATCTTAAAGGCTGGAGGCTTCTCCCTTAAGCCATGGGTCTTATCAGGCCAAAGTGGGAGGTCCGCAACCACAACTGATGCCAGTATCAGTAAGACAACTGTGAGTGTGCCCAAAACGCTTGTGTTACCCAACCAGATGCGGGACGAAGAAAGCAAAGCACTTGGAGTCGGCTATGAACCAGAGACTGACAAACTTCGTGTAATGACCTCCGTAAATTTCTCAAAGAAGAGAGGAAAGATGAGGACAGGAGTCGATTTGCGCGGAGAGGAAGTCCGAGGTAAAACTCCAAACCCATTGACCCGTCGGATGCTGCTAAGCCAGATCGCTGTCTTGCCACACCCGCAAAGCAGAAAGGGGTGATGCTTGTGAGAGAAGCTTACCAAGAAGCGAGTATAAGCAGTCCAGTTAAGGACACTTGGGATGACCCACTCTCACCAAAACTACGGGAGGCTTCCATAAGACTCCTCGAAGAATATGTGAGACTTGCCCAGATCAGGTTCGAAAGAAGCCTCACACCAACCGGAACCATAGGCCATCCAATGGGAGTCACGTTTTCAGATGGGAGTGAGGCTTCCTACGGCGTGGTGCTCTATCTCCGTTGGGAGATGCAGAATGGGGTCGTAGTGAGGCTGGTTGAGTCAAAAGCAAAGCTTACCCCTCTCAACCAGAAAGGAGACGTGATTAAGGCAGAGGTATGTGGTGCTGTCTTTTCGATCCGCCTGAGAAAATACCTTGTAAAGCACTGCCGCATCAAGGTCGCACGCTGGGTCCACTTCGTGGATAGGCAAACAATCCTGGGAGCAATTCACAAGGATAGCTATGGCTACCAAACTTTCTTCGCTAACCGCATCGGAGAGATCCAGAAGGCTGGACCAGTGGAAGACTGGAGGTGGATTGAGGGCAACCTGAACATAGCAGACATCATCACAAGGGGAGCAACTCCTGAGGAACTCGATGAAGGGTCAGAGTGGCAACAAGGCCCAGAGTTCCTGAGTTGGCCTGAGGCTGAGTGGCCTGTGAAAACGGCCAGTGAGATAGTGACCAGCGTGGCTGATGACGTTAAAAGGTTGCAGAGAAGAGCATTCTCAGCTGTAGTCACCAGGTCTCAGGCAGAGAAATCCTCAGGCCCCAGCAATACTGATGTTGGGGCAAACTTGCAAGACTCCGCACCGCAACCGCAGATGAAAGACCAAGGTCCAACTCCAGCAGTAGAGAGGCCAACGAGGAAGCCCTGGGGTGTAGCTCTAGTGCACCTTGTTGGGCCCAAACGATTCAGTAGCTTGTCTAAATTGTGTGGAACAATCGCCTGGGTTCGAAGGGCTGCAGAGTCCTGGCTGAGGACAAGCTACCAAGCCTCGAGCTCAGCAAAGTGGGAGGTGAGGGGCCCCAGGCTGTCTGTGGGAGAGAGAACGGCAGCTTTCCAAGACCTAGCCCTTGCGGCCCAAGACGGCGTGAACTTTCAGGATACGACCTTAAACCGCCTTGTTGTGATTAAAGATGACAACAATGGACTCTTACTTTGTGGTGGTAGAGTCCAGTCTTGGAATGAAGACGGAACCGCTGTACCTTTTAATCCCGTTCCGGTCGTGGCTGGGGGCCTTGCTTGCGAGGGAAGCTCACGAAGCGAATCATGAAGGGGTGGCTGCCACACTGCTGCACACTAAAAGAAAGGCCTGGGTTGTGCAAGGTCGGTGGACAGTGAAGAAGGTGGTTAACAGGTGCATCACTTGCAAGAAGCAAAGAGCCCGGCTGTGCCAGCAAGTGATGAGCTCTCTTCCTCAGGAACGTACCAGTAGAGCGAACCCATTCGAGTATACTACACTAGACCTCTTTGGACCCTTTGAAGTGAGGGACGCTGTTAAGAAAAGAACCAAGAAAAAGGTCTGGGGAGTCGTGTATTGTTGCATGACTTCCAGAGCCGTCCATGCTGATCTCGTCGACGACCAGTCTTCTGAGAGCTTTCTTCAGGCCTACTCCCGGTTCACTGCTCTGAGGGGGCATCCCAAAAAGCTATGGTCAGACAGAGGCACAAACTTCGTGGGCGCCAGGCCTGCTCTGAGGGAGCTACACAAGCACCTGGCCTGTTTGCAGAAGGCATCCGTTGAAGACAAGGCTGCCAGAAATAGTACAGAGTGGCAATGGGACTTTCATCCTGCAGACTCGCCACACAGGAATGGAGTAGCAGAGGCAGCTGTCAAGCTCCTTAAAAGAGCTCTTAACAGTCTTGGCGGAACAACTGGCTGCTACACCTGGGGGGAGTTCCAGACCCTTCTCTACTCTGCAGCCAACTTGACTAATGAGCGACCCATCGACGCCAGGGCACAGGAACAAGAGGACTCAGTGGAGTACTTGACCCCCAACTCACTTATCCTGGGGCGCACCGGACAGGGAGGAGACATACACGGAATCGACATGGAAACCCGCTCTTGGCGGAGACTGAGGGCTGTCCAGGCTGGAGTCGACAGGTTCTGGAAGAAATGGAGTGAACTGGCAGGACCAAACTTGTTCATACGACACAAGTGGCACCGAGCAGAGAGAAGTATCAAGGTTGGAGACGTAGTCTGGATTGCGGACCAGAACGCCCTAAGGGGGCAGTTCCGGCTCGGCCGGGTTGCTACAACATATCCAGACGAGAAGGGGGTTGTCCGGGATGCGGACATAACAACCTGCATGGGTCTTCCTGCTCCCATGGTTCCCAGGGCCCGGAGAAAGGACTCTAACATGCACACGACAATCGTCATTCGCAGGGATGTGCGGAGGTTGGTGATCTTGATTCCTGCTGAAGACCAAGAGGAGGTAAGATAAGTCCTCGCCATGGGTACCCAAAGACTGTGACTCTGTGTTCTTTGCTTAGCTAGCGGGTAACCCTGGGAGGCAACTGAGTGCTTCAAGGGCAAACCTACACTCAGTAGGAGGAAAGGTGGTGGAGCCTACCTCCTTAGTTAATACATATTTGTTTGTAAATGCCTTTAGTTTGAAATTCTCACTGAGAGACTCAAGAGACTGTGCCCTCCTTGGATCTTTGATCAGTCGGCCAAGTGGGAGGTGTTGAGACTTCTAGCTCACTCAGGAAAAGAAAAAAGAGAAAATAATAATATATATATAAATAGATAAAAGAGAAGCAAATGGGTCTGATGTGTTCAATTAAATGGGGAATGAGTGATTTCTTTAAGTTTCTTAGATGCTCGGATATGTTACGTTATGTGCGCATGCGCAGCTTCACTAGAGACTTAAATTATGGCACCTGGTAATCATTTCACGACAGACAATCATCAGGAGCACACAGCTCGTTGGTATGTAACTGCGAACTACTCACAGTCTAGTATTAATGTTTAAGTCACTTATATGTTTGAGCACTGAACGTTTACCTCACTGTGTCGGTGTTAGTTGGCCGAGAGTAACTTGTGGCTCGCTGGGTGCGGTAGCGCAGCGACCCAGATGCTGTATAGCATTAGGCTATCATTATCAGCCATTTGCGTTGTGCTGATTGTTCAGAGCACTCTGCTGGTTTCTGGTGGCGGTGGTGATAGCGGTGGTTTGGTTCGGTGATCCATGGTGGAGCGCCGCGTTGTGTTGCGTTTGTGCATGGGTGGGTCCTTTGGACAAGGCATGTGGTGGCATGGGTTCTGTGTCCTGTGGCAGCATCCGTGGCAACGGCGGAGTCGCTGTGCGCATGCTCCTCTGGCGCTAGGCATTCTGGGTGATGTAGTCAATGCTGTTTTAAGCCTGATTAGCCACATTTTTGATGGTGTTGTAGGCTTATTTGATTTTCATTATTTACATTATTATTATATTATATTATTTGAATAATATTTACAATATATATTTAAATAATATATTGTCATTAGTTGTTTGTTGTAATTCAGGTTTATGACCTGTGGTCATATGATTTAAAATAAAATTAAGGACAAAACACGAGTCATGACATTGTGTGCTTCCTGGTGAGCCTTTTCGGAGGGCTAAATAACGAAAAATCCGAACAACTTATGAACGCCTCATGAGCTTAGTTCAACTGTCGTATCCCATCAGAACCCAAAATATAAGCTTTTTTTACTCCAATGTTTGTAAACAAAGTAAATGTAAACAAATATCATATAGCCTCAAAAAACGTTTATATCATGGATGTTCAACCCCTTAGCTTTTAACAGAAACAGGGGCGGAGTGCACACTTTCTTATTGTTTCAACTGCTGATTTCCCCTTTAAGTACCCTTCTAGCCTCTGACTGTGTTTACACAGGCAGCCCAATTCTCTCTTTTTTTTCACTAATTGGTCTTTTGATCAAACATGATCAGCTTTGAAAAAAATCTGATGTGAAAAAATCTGATATTTTTGGTCAAAAGACCAATTAGTGGAAATAAGATTAGAATTGGGCTGCCTTGTAGACGCAGCCCTTGTGTAGACGCATTTCCTCCTAAGCAATGTAGGAGCCATAGAAATAGGATGACTAGAATGGACAAAGCCCCTCAGACAACAGCAATTTAACAGTATACTCAAGGGAATAATGTATGTTCTAGTAACTCTATTTCTATCCTTAGACCTGGAATCTGCCTTGTCTTGTATAGCTTCATCTGTTTCATGGGTCAATGCTAGTGGTTTGTCTAATAATTACTCTGTAATGTTATACTGTACCATCCTCTAATCTCTGATGTTCATTTTATAAAATAAATACATTATATTTTGATCAGAAGCTGTCTTCTTGGTCATTGATAGCGCATGATGTCACACTTCTCAGAAAACGACACATACTGTATATCAGAGAGAATGTATATTCTAATTCAGTTATTTTAAACATCAAACTAATAGCAAAAGAGCAAACATAATTCCCTTGTCTAGCATATTCTCACATGAATGGAAAAAACAGACATCCTAAATAATAATTATAATATTAATATTTAATTTGTACACCTGTTTTTGCTTTGTCATTATGGGGTATTGTGTGTAGATTGATGAGGGGGAAAACAATTTAATCCATTGTAGAATAAGGCTGTAACGTAACAAAATGTGGAAAAAGTCAAGGATTCTGAATACTTCCATAATGCACTGTAAAGAAGCAAATAAAGCAAAAATCAGACATTGTTTTTCCATTGGAATTTGGTGTGCTTTTACATCGATGAAAGAATAGTGTTAACACATTGGAAATTCAACTAACTTTTGCCCGTCTTTTTGAGTTGGTGAATATAGGTTGTAATCTCATTGATCAACATCTAGACCAAGTATTACCCAATTATCCACGTTGAAATTACGTGGTTAGCCCAGTGGGTACTTTCAAAACTAGTTCTTGAGTCATATTTTACATTTGACATTTTAGTCATTTAGCAGACGCTCTCATCCAGAGTGACTTACAGTTAGAGAGTGCATACATTTATCATACTGGCTGATCTTGTCACATACTCACATCTATTTTGGCTCTTCCGATCACGTGCTATCCTTGCAACGCTCCATTATAAATTACAAATTCGAATGACAACAAATTACTTCAGATGTCACTAAGTTGTTGTTGTTACTCGGTTAATAAAGAAGATCTGAGAGATGGGGTAAGTTTTATGCACATTTTCTGTTAAAATTTCAGGTATGCCTACAATTCTTGTGTAGCACCTTTGAAATAATTGACTTGGGAAAACATACTTGGATACCGTGATTCTATTTTCAGATTTGTTTAATTTATTTGTATTACTTTTTGACACCCCTCTTTTTCATGACTGTAGAAACTAAGGATCAACATTCTGAATATATTGAAGGTGCTAATATTTGAATTGAAATTCAGTTAATATACTCCCATGGTATATAGAAAAATGTATGCTCTCACTAAAACTGTAAGTCGCTCTGGATAAGAGCGTCTGCTAAATGACTAAAATGTAAAATGTAAGTGAGACTGTTGTCATTAATTATGAATGGTTCTGAGAATGACCTCACTGATAAAACTCAGTGCTATGCTCAGTTAAATTGAAACATAACATTTGAAAATTGTGTGTATTAAGTATCAAACAATTCCTCCCCTAGGTACAAAATGAACGAGGATTCCGCAGAGGTGTACGACGATTACTATTATGATGACTATTTTTACGTGGTCAATGAAACTCTTCAACTGGAGCAGGGAAATCAGCCCATTCGGGTGGTGTCCATTGTCATCTACAGCATCGTGTGCATCCTCGGTATCCCAGGCAACGCCTTTGTCATCTGGATAGCTGGAGTGAAGATGAAGAGGACAGTCAACACCGTCTGGTTTGTAAACCTGGCTGTAGCAGACCTCCTCTGCTGTTTCTCCATACCCTTCCGCATAGCTGTGATCAAACTGGAACTCCACTGGCCGTTCGGAGAGGCTATGTGCAAGGTTATGCCCTCGGTAATGTACCTCAACATGTTCGCCAGCGTCTTCACTCTGGTTCTGATCAGCCTAGACCGCTTTGTCCTGGTCATACGGCCCGTATGGGCCCAGAACCACCGGAAAATCACACTGGCGTGGCTGCAGTGTGGTCTGGCCTGGTTCCTGGCCATGCTCCTCAGTCTCCCCGACATGATCCATAATCAGACCATCAATATTGATGACAACTTAATTAGGTGCGGCAGTTCTTCCTTCAGCTTCTCCTCGCATATGCAAGCCAAAATTTTCTCCAGGCTGGTCCTCGGCTTCCTCGTTCCCCTGTTGGTCATCGCTGTCTGCTACCTGCTCATCGGCAGGAGGGTGAGCAGAGGTCGCTTCAAGTCACAGAGGGTCTTACAGGTCATTCTGAGCGTGGTGGCAGCATTCTTTGTGTGCTGGCTGCCGTATCACATCATAGCTCTTTTGATTTTGTATAGGTTAGAGTCCTTTGAAGTGGTGGCTCTGTACCCCCTGGGACGCTCTCTGGCCTATGTCAACAGCTGCCTCAACCCTATCCTGTACGTGTTCATCGGACAGGACTTCAAGGAGATTGTCAAGGTCTCTCTCCGTAAAGTATTTGAGAATGTCTTCAGCGAGGATGTCTGATAACGGGTGATAATTCTCCTGGGACGTATTCATAATCAGCATACTTAGGTGATAGGGCATGTGTTGTCTTTATCTTAATAATAATACATGAATTCTTATGCTGGTACTTGATCACAAAACATGATAACTTGTTGAATTAATAAAATGAGAATGATCTGTTTTGCAAAATTGTGTTTATTTTACAAGCAACAAAGTAATAACCAATTATTTATATACAGTGAGGGAAAAAAGTATTTGATCCCCTGCTGATTTTGTACGTTTGCCCACTGACAAAGAAATGATCAGTCTATAATTTGAATGGTAGGTTTATTTGAACAGTGAGAGACAGAATAACAACAAAAAATCAAGAAAAACGCATGTCAAAAATGTTATAAATTGATTTGCATTTTAATGAGGGAAATAAGTATTTGACCCCTCTGCAAAACATGACTTAGTACTTGGTGGCAAAACCCTTGTTGGCAATCACAGAGGTCAGACGTTTCTTGTAGTTGGCCACCAGGTTTGCACACATCTCAGGAGGGATTTTGTCCCACTCCTCTTTGCAGATCTTCTCCAAGTCATTAAGGTTTCGAGGCTGACGTTTGGCAACTCGAACCTTCAGCTCCCTCCACAGATTTTCTATGGGATTAAGGTCTGGAGACTGGCTAGGCCACTCCAGGACCTTAATGTGCTTCTTCTTGAGCCACTCCTTTGTTGCCTTGGCCGTGTGTTTTGGGTCATTGTCATGCTGGAATACCCATCCACGACCCATTTTCAATGCCCTGGCTGAGGGAAGGAGGTTCTCAACCAAGATTTGACGGTACATGGCCCCGTCCATCGTCCCTTTGATGTGGTGAAGTTGTCCTGTCCCCTTAGCAGAAAAACACCCCCAAAGCATAATGTTTCCACCTCCATGTTTGACGGTGGGGATGGTGTTCTTGGGGTCATAGGCAGCATTCCTCCTCCTCCAAACACGACGAGTTGAGTTGATGCCAAAGAGCTCGATTTTGGTCTCATCTGACCACAACACTTTCACCCAGTTCTCCTCTGAATCATTCAGATGTTCATTGGCAAAGTTCAGACGGGCCTGTATATGTGCTTTCTTGAGCAGGGGGGACCTTGCGGGCGCTGCAGGATTTCAGTCCTTCACGGCGTAGTGTGTTACCAATTGTTTTCTTGGTGACTATGGTCCCAGCTGCCTTGAGATCATTGACAAGATCCTCCCGTGTAGTTCTGGGCTGATTCCTCACCGTTCTCATGATCATTGCAACTCCACGAGGTGAGATCTTGCATGGAGCCCCAGGCCGAGGGAGATTGACAGTTATTTTGTGTTTCTTCCATTTGCGAATAATCGCACCAACTGTTGTCACCTTCTCACCAAGCTGCTTGCCGATGGTCTTGTAGCCCATTCCAGTCTTGTGTAGGTCTACAATCTTGTCCCTGACATCCTTGGAGAGCTCTTTGGTCCTGGCCTTGGTGGAGAGTTTGGAATCTGATTGATTGATTGCTTCTGTGGACAGGTGTCTTTTATACAGGTAACAAACTGAGATTAGGAGCACTCCCTTTAAGAGTGTGCTCCTAATCTCAGCTCGTTACCTGTATAAAATACACCTGGGAGCCAGAAATCTTTCTGATTGAGAGGGGGTCAAATACTTATTTCCCTCATTAAAATGCAAATCAATGTATAACATTTTTCACATGTGTTTTTCTGGATTTTTGTGTTGTTATTCTGTCTCTCACTGTTCAAATAAACCTACCATTAAAATTATAGACTGATCATTTCTTTGTCAGTGGGCAAACAAAATCATCAGGGGATCAAATACTTTTTTCCCTCACAGTATACACTGGATGACTGAAAGGGGGCGCTATGTTGAAGCCACATGCCTCCATCTTGGCACTCCCCACCATTGTAAAAAATATTTTGGAAGCTATAGAAATGCATGTAATAATGTCTACATTTGTTTTGGCACGTTTATTCTATTACAACCATCTTAATTCATACTTTTAAATTATATTATGTGAGCTTAACATAAATATATATATAAATATATATATTTTCCTTTAACTGTGATTTCTTTTGAAAGTTCTCGTGTTACTGTCCCCATTTACAACAACAAAAATACTTATATACATGTAATTTTGTCCTTTCATAAACATTTAATTGAAAAACCGTTGAATTCCTATGGAGGACTCCTCCTTCTCAGGAGTGCCAATATGGCTGACTGGTGGCTTCAATGCCTCTCACTAGCCAATACATAGCATCTGCAATCCAGGGTTGATATACATCACTGGTAATAACCCACACGGCAAAAACTGGTTGAATCAACGTTGTTTCCACGTGATTTGGGCTTGTAAGTAATCATTTCACGGTAAGATCTAAACCTGTTGTATTCGGCGCATGTGACTAATAAAATAAAAAATACATTTGATTTGAACAAAATAATTCAATGTGATGACATTGAATCAATATGGAAAACTGATTTGGATTTGATTAAAGTCATCAACGTAAGCGAAATTCATATTTTTTATTTTAACATAAATCCAATGATATTGTGAACTTTTTTGTTGATTTCACATTGAATTCACGTTAGTTGACAACTCAACCAAATATAAATCAAAAATAGACATTGAACTGCCGTCTGTGCCCAGTGGTTGTAATGTTACCTGCCTTGCTTTTGTGGTTTGTGCAAAGCTGTTGTTATTGTCTTAGATTTTGTTACATGTATGTTCTTCATTATTGGTGTGTAGAAAATGGAAGTCGGAGCCAGTATCTAGATTACTCTGATCAAGACATAAAAAAAATATATATATATAATTTACAGCCATCAACCACTTACTTCCTCATCTCATGCTTACTGTAATATTTGTCATTTTCAAAAAATCAACAGTTTAAAGATCAACTGGTCCTGGCTGGTTGGCATAGAAGTTCTCCACAAAGCCACATAGCGGTGCTATAGAGCAATGATAAGCATCAGACTAACCCCATATGATGCTAGAGAGGTTTTCACTGTGTAACAGCATAAAGATTGAAGTGTTGTGACAACAGCTTGGGTTCATTTATATGTCAGAAAAATCTGAACACTCTCTTGCTGACAGCTTACATTTTTTGTTTCAGACTTCTCAGATCTATGTCCTGTCTGTGATGACTCATATTGGGTGGGCTAGAGTTTAGTTGGGGCAGGAAGAAGTAAACTATTATCTGATCGGAAATGGAAACTTACATTTGAATTTAAAGGGGCAATCAGCAGTTGCTACATCCATTATTGGACTTATACATTTATGATATGTACCCATTGATAATTTAAGAATACAACTTATGAACGCCTCATGAGCTTAGTTCAACTGTCGTACCCCATCAGAACCCAAAATATAAGCTTTTTTTACTCCAATGTTTGTAAACAAAGTAAATGTAAACAAGTATCATATAGCCTCAAAAAACGTTGATATCATGGATGTTCAACCCCTTAGCTTTTAACAGAAACAGGGGCGGAGTGCACACTTTCTTATTGTTTCAACTGCTGATTTCCCCTTTAAGTACCCTTCTAGCCTCTGACTGTGTTTACACAGGCAGCCCAATTCTCTCTTTTTTTTCACTAATTGGTCTTTTGATCAAACATGATCAGCTTTGAAAAAAATCTGATGTGAAAAAATCTGATATTATTGGTCAAAAGACCAATTAGTGGAAATAAGATTAGAATTGGGCTGCCTTGTAGACGCAGCCCTTGTGTAGACGCATTTCCTCCTAAACAATATAGGAGCCATAGAAATAGGATGACTAGAATGGACAAAGCCCCTCAGACAACAGCAATTTAACAGTATACTCAAGGGAATAATGTATGTTCTAGTAACTCTATTTCTATCCTTAGACCTGGAATCTGCCTTGTCTTGTATAGCTTCATCTGTTTCATGGATCAATGCTAGTGGTTTGTCTAATAATTACTCTGTAATGTTATACTGTACCATCCTCTAATCTCTGATGTTCATTTTATAAAATAAATACATTATATTTTGATCAGAAGCAGTCTTCTTGGTCATTGATAACGCATGATGTCACACTTCTCAGAAAACGACACATACTGTATATCAGAGAGAATGTATATTCTAATTCAGTTATTTTAAACATCAAACTAATAGCAAAAGAGCAAACATAATTCCCTTGTCTAGCATATTCTCACATGAATGGAAAAAACAGACATCCTAAATAATAATTATAATATTAATATTTAATTTGTACACCTGTTTTTGCTTTGTCATTATGGGGTATTGTGTGTAGATTGATGAGGGGGAAAACAATTTAATCCAGTGTAGAATAAGGCTGTAACGTAACAAAATGTGGAAAAAGTCAAGGATTCTGAATACTTCCATAATGCACTGTAAAGAAGCAACTAAAGCAAAAATCAGACATTGTTTTTCCATTGGAATTTGGTGTGCTTTTACATCGATGAAAGAATAGTGTTAACACATTGGAAATTCAACTAACTTTTGCCCGTCTTTTTGAGTTGGTGAATATAGGTTGTAATCTCATTGATCAACATCTAGACCAAGTATTACCCAATTATCCACATTGAAATTACGTGGTTAGCCCAGTGGGTACTTTCAAAACTAGTTCTTGAGTCATATTTTACATTTGACATTTTAGTCATTTAGCATACGCTCTCATCCAGAGTGACTTACAGTTAGTGAGTGCATACATTTATCATACTGGCTGATCTTGTCACGTACTCACATCTATTTTGCCTCTTCCGATCACGTGCTATCCTTGCAACACTCCATTATAAATTACAAATTCGAATGACAACAAATTACTTTTCAGATGTCACTAAGTTGTTGTTACTCGGTTAATAAAGAAGATCTGAGAGATTGGGTAAGTTTTATGCACATTTTCTGTTAAAATTTCAGGTATGCCTACAATTCTTGTGTAGCACCTTTGAAATAATTGACTTGGGAAAACATACTTGGATACCGTGATTCTATTTTCAGATTTGTTTTATTTATTTGTATTACTTTTTGACACCCCTCTTTTTCATGACTGTAGAAACTAAGGATCAACATTCTGAATATATTGAAGGTGCTAATATTTGAATTGAAATTCAGTTAATATACTCCCATGGTAAATAGAAAAATTCATGCACTCACTAAAACTGTAAGTCGCTCTGGATAAGAGCGTCTGCTAAATGACTAAAATGTAAAATGTAAGTGAGACTGTTGTCATTAATTATGAATGGTTCTGAGAATGACCTCACTGATAAAACTCAGTGCTATGCTCAGTTAAATTGAAACATAACATTTGAAAATTGTGTGTATTAAGTATCAAACAATTCCTCCCCTAGGTACAAAATGAACGAGGATTTCG
This sequence comes from Coregonus clupeaformis, assembly GCF_020615455.1. Lineage (NCBI taxonomy): Eukaryota > Metazoa > Chordata > Actinopteri > Salmoniformes > Salmonidae > Coregonus > Coregonus clupeaformis. The sequence continues at coordinate 23,946,329 of NC_059200.1, forward strand.
CAGAGCTGTACGACGATTACTATTATGATGACTATAATTACATGTTTAATGAAACTCATCAACTGGAGCAGGGAAATCAGCCCATTCGGGTGGTGTCCATTGTCATCTACAGCATCGTGTGCATCCTCGGTATCCCAGGCAACGCCTTTGTCATCTGAATAGCTGGAGTGAAGATGAAGAGGACAGTCAACACCGTCTGGTTTGTAAACCTGGCTGTAGCAGACCTCCTCTGCTGTTTCTCCATACCCTTCCGCATAGCTGTGATCAAACTGGAACTCAACTGGCCGTTCGGAGAGGCTATGTGCAAGGTTATGCCCTCGGTAATGTACCTCAACATGTTCGCCAGCGTCTTCACTCTGGTTCTGATCAGCCTAGACCGCTTTGTCACACTGGCATGGCTGCAGTGTGGTCTGGCCTGGTTCCTGGCCATGCTCCTCAGTCTCCCCGACATGATCCATAATCAGACCATCAATATTGATGACAACTTAATTAGGTGCTGCAGTTCTTCCTTCAGCTTCTCCTCGCATATGCAAGCCAAAATGTTCTCCAGGCTGGTCCTCGGCTTCCTCGTTCCCCTGTTGGTCATCGCTGTCTGCTACCTGCTCATCGGCAGGAGGGTGAGCAGAGGTCGCTTCAAGTCACAGAGGGTCTTACAGGTCATTCTGAGTGTGGTGGCAGCATTCTTTGTGTGCTGGCTGCCGTATCACATCATAGTTCTTTTGATTTTGTATAGGTTAGAGTCCTTTGAAGTGGTGGCTCTGTACCCCCTGGGACGCTCTCTGGCCTATGTCAACAGCTGCCTCAACCCTATCCTGTACGTGTTCATCGGACAGGACTTCAAGGAGATTGTCAAGGTCTCTCTCCGTAAAGTATTTGAGAATGTCTTCAGCGAGGATGTCTGATAACGGGTGATAATTCTCCTGGGACGTATTCATAATCAGCATACTTAGGTGATAGGGCATGTGTTGTCTTTATCTTCATAATAATACATGAATTCTTATGCTGGTACTTGATCACAAAACATGATGACTTGTTGAATTAATAAAATGAGAATGATCTGTTTTGCAAAATTGTGGTTATTTTACAAGCAACAAAGTAATAACCAATTATTTATATACAGTGAGGGAAAAAAGTATTTGATCCCCTGCTGATTTTGTACGTTTGCCCACTGACAAAGACATGATCAGTCTATAATTTGAATGGTGGGTTTATTTGAACAGTGACAGACAGAATAACAACAAAAACATCCAGAAAAACGCATGTCAAAAATGTTATAAATTGATTTGCATTTTAATCAGGGAAATAAGTATTTGACCCCTCTGCAAAACATGGCTTAGTACTTGGTGGCAAAACCCTAGTTGGCAATCACAGAGATCAGACGTTTCTTGTAGTTGGCCACCAGGTTTGCACACATCTCAGGAGGGATTTTGTCCCACTCCTCTTTGCAGATCTTCTCCAAGTCATTAAGGTTTCGAGGCTGACGTTTGGCAACTCAAACCTTCAGCTCCCTCCACAGATTTTCTATGGGATTAAGGTCTGGAGACTGGCTAGGCCACTCCAGGACCTTAATGTGCTTCTTCTTGAGCCACTCCTTTGTTGCCTTGGCCGTGTGTTTTGGGTCATTGTCATGCTGGAATACCCATCCACGACCCATTTTCAATGCCCTGGCTGAGGGAAGGAGGTTCTCACCCAAGATTTGACGGTACATGGCCCCGTCCATCGTCCCTTTGATGTGATGAAGTTGTCCTGTCCCCTTAGCAGAAAAACACCCCCAAAGCATAATGTTTCCACCTCCATGTTTGACGGTGGGGATGGTGTTCTTGGGGTCATAGGCAGCATTCCTCCTCCTCCAAACACGGCGAGTTGAGTTGATGCCAAAGTTCAGACGGGCCTGTATATGTGCTTTCTTAAGCAGGGGGACCTTGCGGGCGCTGCAGGATTTCAGTCCTTCACGGCGTAGTGTGTTACCAATTGTTTTCTTGGTGACTATGGTCCCAGCTGCCTTGAGATCATTGACAAGATCCTCCCGTGTAGTTCTGGGCTTTCCTCACCGTTCTCATGATCATTGCAACTCCACGAGGTGAGATCTTGCATGGAGCCCCAGGCCGAGGGAGATTGACAGTTATTTTGTGTTTCTTCCATTTGCGAATAATCGCACCAACTGTTGTCACCTTCTCACCAAGCTGCTTGCCGATGGTCTTGTAGCCCATTCCAGTCTTGTGTAGGTCTACAATCTTGTCCCTGACATCCTTGGAGAGCTCTTTGGTCCTGGCCATGGTGGAGAGTTTGGAATCTGATTGATTGATTGCTTCTGTGGACAGGTGTCTTTTATACAGGTAACAAACTGAGATTAGGAGCACTCCCTTTAAGAGTGTGCTCCTAATCTCAGCTCGTTACCTGTATAAAAGACACCTGGGAGCCAGAAATCTTTCTGATTGAGAGGGGGTCAAATACTTATTTCCCTCATTAAAATGCAAATCAATGTATAACATTTTTCACGTGTGTTTTTCTGGATTTTTTTGTTGTTATTCTGTCTCTCACTGTTCAAATAAACCTACCATTAAAATTATAGACTGATCATTTCTTTGTCAGTGGGCAAACATACAAAATCAGCAGGGGATCAAATACTTTTTTCCCTCACAGTATACACTGGATGACTGAAAGTGGGCGCTATGTTGAAGCCACATGCCTCCATCTTGGCACTCCCCACCATTGTAAAAAATAATTTGGAAGCTATAGAAATGCATGTAATAATGTCTACATTTGTTTTGGCACGTTTATTCTATTACAACCATCTTAATTCATACTTTTAAATTATATTATGTGAGCTAAACATAAATATATATATAAATATATATATTTTCCTTTAACTGTGATTTCTTTTGAAAGTTCTCGTGTTACTGTCCCCATTTACAACAACAAAAATACTTAAATACATGTAATTTTGTCCTTTCATAAACATTTAATTGAAATACCGTTGAATTGCTATGGAGGACTCCTCCTTCTCGGGAGTGCCAATATGGCTGACTGGTGGCTTCAATGCCTCTCACTAGCCAATACATAGCATCTGCAATCCAGGGTTGATATACATCACTGGTAATAACACACTCGGCAAAAACTGGTTGAATCAACGTTGTTTCCACGTGATTTGGGCTTTTGATTTGATTTGAACAAAATAATTCAATGTGATGACATTTAATCAATATGGAAAACTGATTTGGATTTGATAAAAGTCATCAACGTAAGCGAAATTCATATTTTTTCTTTTAACATAAATCCAATGATATTGTGAACTTTTTTGTTGATTTCACATTGAATTCACGTTAGTTGACAACTCAACCAAGTGTAAATCAAAAATAGACATTGAACTGCCGTCTGTGCCCAGTGGTTGTAATGTTACCTGCATTACTTTTGTGGTTTGTGCAAAGCTGTTGTTGTTGTCTTATATTTTGTTACATGTATGTTCTTCATTATTGGTGTGTAGAAAATGGAAGTCGGAGCCAGTATCTAGATTACTCTGATCAAGACATAAAAAAAAAATATATATATATATAATTTACAGCCATCAACCACTTACTTCCTCATCTCATGCTTACTGTAATATTTGTCATTTTCAAAAAATCAACAGTTTAAAGATCAACTGGTCCTGGCTGGTTGGCATAGAAGTTCTCCACAAAGCCACATAGCAGTACTATAGAGCAATGATAAGCATCAGACTAACCCCATATGATGCTAGAGAGGTTTTCACCGTGTAACAGCATAAAGATTGGAGTGTTGTGACAACAGCTTGGGTTCATTTATATGTCAGAAAAATCTGAACACTCTCTTGCTGACAGCTTACATTTTTTGTTTCAGACTTCTCAGATCTATGTCCTGTCTGTGATGACTCATATTGGGTGGGCTGGAGTTTAGTTGGGGCAGGAAGAAGTGAACTATTATCTGATCGGAAATGGAAACTTACATTTGAACTTAAAGGGGCAATCAGCAGTTGCTACATCCATTATTGGACTTATACATTTATATGATATGTACCCATTGATTATTTAAGAATACAACTTATGAACGCCTCATGAGCTTAGTTCAACTGTCGTACCCCATCAGAACCCAAAACATAAGCTTTTTTTACTCCAATGTTTGTAAACAAAGTAAATGTAAACAAATATCATATAGAATCAAAAAACGTTGATATCATGGATGTTCAACCCCTTAGCTTTTAACAGAAACAGGGGCGGAGTGCACACGTTCTTATTGTTTCAACTGCTGATTTCCCCTTTAAGTACCCTTCTAGCCTCTGACTGTGTTTACACAGGCAGCCCAATTCTCTCTTTTTTTTCACTAATTGGTCTTTTGATCAAACATGATCAGCTTTGAAAAAAATCTGATGTGAAAAAATCTGATATTATTGGTCAAAAGACCAATTAGTGGAAATAAGATTAGAATTGGGCTGCCTTGTAGACGCAGCCCTTGTGTAGATGCATTTCCTCCTAAACAATATAGGAGCCATAGAAATAGGATGACTAGAATGGACAAAGCCCCTCAGACAACAGCAATTTAACAGTATACTCAAGGGAATAATGTATGTTCTAGTAACTCTATTTCTATCCTTAGACCTGGAATCTGCCTTGTCTTGTATAGCTTCATCTGTTTCATGGGTCAATGCTAGTGGTTTGTCTAATAATTACTCTGTAATGTTATACTGTACCATCCTCTAATCTCTGATGTTCATTTTATAAAATAAATACATTATATTTTGATCAGAAGCAGTCTTCTTGGTCATTGATAACGCATGATGTCACACTTCTCAGAAAACGACACATACTGTATATCAGAGAGAATGTATATTCTAATTCAGTTATTTTAAACATCAAACTAATAGCAAAAGAGCAAACATAATTCCCTTGTCTAGCATATTCTCACATGAATGGAAAAAACAGACATCCTAAATAATAATTATAATATTAATATTTAATTTGTACACCTGTTTTTGCTTTGTCATTATGGGGTATTGTGTGTAGATTGATGAGGGGGAAAACAATTTAATCCAGTGTAGAATAAGGCTGTAACGTAACAAAATGTGGAAAAAGTCAAGGATTCTGAATACTTCCATAATGCACTGTAAAGAAGCAACTAAAGCAAAAATCAGACATTGTTTTTCCATTGGAATTTGGTGTGCTTTTACATCGATGAAAGAATATTGTTAACACATTGGAAATTCAACTAACTTTTGCCCGTCTTTTTGAGTTGGTGAATATAGGTTGTAATCTCATTGATCAACATCTAGACCAAGTATTACCCAATTATCCACGTTGAAATTACGTGGTTTGCCCAGTGGGTACTTTCAAAACTAGTTCTTGAGTCATATTTTACATTTGACATTTTAGTCATTTAGCATACGCTCTCATCCAGAGTGACTTACAGTTAGTGAGTGCATACATTTATCATACTGGCTGATCTTGTCACGTACTCACATCTATTTTGCCTCTTCCGATCACGTGCTATCCTTGCAACACTCCATTATAAATTACAAATTCGAATGACAACAAATTACTTTTCAGATGTCACTAAGTTGTTGTTACTCGGTTAATAAAGAAGATCTGAGAGATCGTAAGTTTTATGCACATTTTCTGTTAAAATTTCAGGTATGCCTACAATTCTTGTGTAGCACCTTTGAAATAATTGACTTGGGAAAACATACTTGGATACCGTGATTCTATTTTCAGATTTGTTTTATTTATTTGTATTACTTTTTGACACCCCTCTTTTTCATGACTGTAGAAACTAAGGATCAACATTCTGAATATATTGAAGGTGCTAATATTTGAATTGAAATTCAGTTAATATACTCCCATGGTATATAGAAAAATTCATGCACTCACTAAAAAACTGTAAGTCGCTCTGGATAAGAGCGTCTGCTAAATGACTAAAATGTAAAATGTAAGTGAGACTGTTGTCATTAATTATGAATGGTTCTGAGAATGACCTCACTGATAAAACTCAGTGCTATGCTCAGTTAAATTGAAACATAACATTTGAAAATTGTGTGTATTAAGTATCAAACAATTCCTCCCCTAGGTACAAAATGAATGAGGATTTCGCAGAGGTGTACGATGATTACTATTATGATGACTATAATTACATGTTCTCATCAACTGGAGCAGGGAAATCAGCCCATTCGGGTGGTGTCCATTGTCATCTACAGCATCGTGTGCATCCTCGGTATCCCAGGCAACGCCTTTGTCATCTGGATAGCTGGAGTGAAGATGAAGAGGACAGTCAACACCGTCTGGTTTGTAAACCTGGCTGTAGCAGACCTCCTCTGCTGTTTCTCCATACCCTTCCGCATAGCTGTGATCAAACTGGAACTCAACTGGCCGTTCGGAGAGGCTATGTGCAAGGTTATGCCCTCGGTAATGTACCTCAACATGTTCGCCAGCGTCTTCACTCTGGTTCTGATCAGCCTAGACCGCTTTGTCCTGGTCATACCGCCCGTATGGGCCCAGAACCACCGGAAAATCACACTGGCGTTGTAACGATCCCGGCAGTCTGAGTCGGGTCCTGTCTGTGGACTAGTTTTTTCTGCTCGGGATCTCCAGTTTCCCGAGGGTTCTGGAACGCTCCGGGGAGCTCTCTTGATTTCCGCACCTGCATCCCATCAGCAATCTGCACACCTGGTCCTGATCATCACCCTTCTTAGGCTCTGGCCTAACATCCATTCCCTGCCGGATCGTTAGCCATGAACAGTAGGTTTACCAGAGTATCAGTCTTAGAGCTTCTAGCGTTAGTTTTGTTGTTTTGCACCTTGTTGGTTTGTTGTTTACTTACCTCCGTTTTGTTCCATCTGCAGTCACTCGTCCGGAACCTTCATCCAACCTCTGCCTGGTGGTCGGGCGGCTGCCGAGCCATGATTGGATCAACCACTGCACCCCCAACAACTAATCAACGCCGCCCGCTCTGTTCCCTGGATTATTCAGCATCACTCTTGAATTTGTAAATAAACACTCACCTTCGTTTCAACTTACCTTGTCCTGGTCTGCTTCTGGGTTCTGGCTTTGTAACTCGTGACAGAACGATCCGGCCAGTAATGAACCCAGCGGACCTGGACTCTGTTCGCCATGCCATTACCCATCAGGAGAAGATGTTGGGCCATCATAGCACGGAGCTACAGGAGATCGCGTTGGCAGTTCGGAACCTTTCTACCGGTCTGACGGAGGTCCAGAACCAGCGCAAGTTTCCGGTGGAGGATCCACTACCGGTTTCACCCATCTCGCCTGCCGCGTCTGGAAGCGGTGTCCTTCCGTGAGCCCAAGGTTCCGACGCCGGATAAATATGAGGGGGAGCTGGGAAGATGCCGTTCTTTCCTTATGCAGTGTGGGTTAGTGTTCGATCTACAGCCCTACTCTTATGCCACAGACAAGGCTAGGATAGCCTTTGTGATTGAGTTGCTGCGTGGTCGAGCGCTGGAGTGGGCTTCAGCCGTTTGGGAACGACAAGACCCCTGCATGGCTTCATACCAGGGGTTCACGGGCGAGATGAGGAAGCTCTTCGACCATTCCGTCCGAGGGAGGGACGCAGCTAGGCGCCTGTTTTCGCTCCACCAAGGAACTCGCATGCGTGGCCGACTTCGTGATCGAGTTCAAGACGTTGGCTGTGGAGAGTGGGTGGAATGAGGAGTCTCTGCAAGCGGCCTTTTACCAGGGTCTGTCGGAGCAGCTCAAGGATGAGCTGATCTCCTATCCGGAGCCTAGTGACCTGGACAGCTTGGTAGCCTTGTCTATTCGGGTGGATAATCGAGTCCGAGAGCGAAGGAGGGAGAAGCAATGGGGGTCCGTCCAGTCGATCAGCTTCTCAGTTCCCAGTCGGGTCGGGTGGTGGACCAGAACACGTCGATCATTCTCCACCACAAAGGATTAGTGGAGAGGTCCTCTCTCCCGATTCTGAACCCATGCAAGTGGGGCGGCACGGGTTAACCAAGGAGGAGCGTCAACATAGACGTAAGACCAACTGCTGCCTCTACTGTGGTAGCTCGGGACATTACATCTCCACTTGTTCCCGGCGGTCGTCAAACTGCCCGGCTCGCTAAAGTTGGGAGGACTTTTAGCGAGCCAGTTTCAACCTCTCAGTACCTCTGTCAGACCCCGTTTCCCGGCTACCCTTGTGAACAGGAATCAGAGCTTAGCGATTAACGCTTTTATCGATTCAGGTGCCGATGGAAGCTTTCTTGATGCCGAGTTGGTGGAACAGCTGGGGCTTTCCAAGGAGCAATTGCCGGAAGCCATTGAAGCGACCACTCTGAACGGCAGTAGTCTGGCACGTATCACGATGAGGACTGAACCGGTTAAGATGCTGTTGTCGGGGGAATCATTCGGAGATGATTTCATTCTTCATTCTGCCGTCTTCCCATGTTCCTCTGGTCCTTGGATACCCCTGGCTGAAGGAACACAATCCCACGTTCGATTGGGTGACGGGCAAGGTAACGAGTTGGAGCCTTGATTGTCATGCTAACTGTCTCAAGACTGCCTGTCCCCATTCGGTTCCCAGTCAGGTGATTGAGGCTAAACCCCCAGATTTGTCCCTGGTTCCCCGAGACATATCACGATTTGGGGGAAGTGTTCAGTAAGCAGAAGGCTCTGTCACTCCCTCCCCACCGACCATATGATTGTGCCATCAACCTGTTCCCTGGAGCTGTCTACCCCAAGGGAAGGTTATACAGTATCTCCCGCCCTGAACGTGAGGCTTTGGAGACCTACATCAAGGAGTCCCTAGCTGCTGGTCTCGTTCGTCCCTCGTCATCACCCCTGGGGGGCAGGATTCTTCTTTGTGGGTAAGAAGGATGGCTCTCTTCGACCGTGTATTGATTATCGGGGGTTGAATGACATCACGGTCAAGAACAAGTATCCCCTGCCCTTGATGAGTTCTGCCTTCGACTCCTTACAGGGTGCTACGGTGTTCACCAAGCTAGACCTACCTAATGCGTATCACATGGTCCGGATCAGAGAGGGAGACGAGTGGTTGACGGGTTTCAATACACCGATGGGTCACTTCGAGTATCAGGTGATGCCGTTTGGACTGACCAATGCTCCAGCGGTATTCCAGAGTATGGTGAACGACGTCCTGAGAGATATGATCGGTCTCTTTGTGTTTGTTTACCTGGATGACATTCTGATCTTCTCGAAGGAACCTTCCGACCACGTCCAGCATGTCCGGCAGGTTCTGCAGCGATTGTTGGAGAATCGCCTGTTCGTGAAGGCCGAGAAGTGCGAGTTTCACGCCCACACGACATCCTTTCTCGGGTACATCATCTCCAGGGGAGAGATTAGGATGGACCAGGAGAAGGTTAGAGCGGTTCTGGAATGGGCCCAGCCCGGTACGAGATTGCAGCTCCAGAGATTTTTGGGGTTTGCGAATTTCTACCGCAGATTCATCCGGGATTACAGCCGTGTGGCCGCTCCGTTAACTGCCTTGACTTCCAGTATCAGGAACTTCAAGTGGAATCCGGAGGCGGATCGAGCGTTTCTGGATTTGAAGAGGCGATTCACCAACGCACCGATTCTCTCTCAACCGGACACGGCCCGTCAGTTCGTCGTTGAAGTGGACGCGTCTGATGTGGGAGTTGGCGCCATCCTGTCGCAGCGATGCTCCACGGACAGTAAACTCCATCCCTGCGCCTACTACTCTCGTCGCCTTTCGCCTGCGGAGAGGAATTACGATGTGGGTAACCGGGAGCTTCTCGCGGTGAAACTTGCCTTGGAGGAGTGGCGCCACTGGTTGGAGGGGCGGAGCAACCGTTATTGTCTGGACTGACCACAAGAATCTTGCTTACGTGCAATCGGCTAGACGTCTCAACTCCCGTCAGGCCAGGTGGTCGTTGTTTTTCGGACGATTCAATTTTTTCCCTGACGTTCCGACCTGGATCTAAGAACGGCAAGGCGGACGCCTTGTCTCGGATGTTCTCCAAGACGGAGGAGGGTGGGTCCAAGACCGAGACAATTCTCCCCCGGAACTGCGTCGTGGGAGCTGTTAGGTGGAAGATTGAGGAGGAGGTGATGGCGGCTCTTCGGACGCAGCCCGGTCCCGGTAACGGTCCACCCGGTCGGTTGTTTGTGCCTGAGTCGGTTCGTCCTGCGGTCCTCAAATGGTCCCACGCCAGCAAGATGGCTTGTCACCCTGGCGTGGCTCGGACGATGGCGTTTCTTCGCAGACGTTTTTGGTGGCCTGCCATGGCCGAGGATACTCGGGGTTATGTTGCTGCCTGTCCAGTGTGTGCGCAGAATAAGGGTACCAATCGGCCCAGCTCTGGACTACTTCACCCCCTTCCTATTCCCGGCGACCATGGTCGCATCTGGCCCTGGACTTTGTCACTGGGTTGCCCGCTTCTGAGGGGAACACGGTCGTTCTGACTATCGTGGACAGATTCAGCAAGTTCGCCCACTTTGTGCCAATTGCCAAGCTTCCCTCTGCCTCGGAGACGTCCGAGATCCTGGTTAGGGAGGTTTTCAGGGTCCACGGGTTGCCCAGTGATCTCGTTTCCGACCGTGGCCCTCAGTTTACCTCTGCTGTCTGGAAGTCCTTCTGTTTGGCCATTGGAGCTACAGTCAGTCTCACATCTGGTTTTCACCCCCAATCTAATGGTCAGGCGGAGAGAGCCAACCAGAAGATGGAATCCACGCTACGCTGCCTGGCCTCTTCCAACCCCACCTCCTGGGTCTCTCAGTTGCCTTGGGTTGAGTATGCCCACAATACTCTCCCTACATCTGCCACTGGGATGTCGCCCTTCCAGTGCCTGTATGGCTACCAACCTCCCCTTGTTCCCTTCTCAGGAGAAGGAGCTCTCAGTGCCTTCTGTTCAGGCCCATATTCGTCGTTGCCACCGGACCTGGCATCGGGCCAGAAAGGCACTCCTTAGAGTTTCGGACCGGTATCAGCTCCAGGCGAATCGTCGCCGGATCCCCGCTCCCACCTACACCATCGGAGATAGGGTCTGGTTGGCCACACGGGATCTTCCTTTACGGACTGAGTCTAGGAAGTTGTTACCGAAGTTCATTGGTCCGTTTGTGGTGGAGAAGGTGATCAACCCGGTGGCAGTTCGACTCAAACTCCCGAGGACGCTCAGAGTCCATCCCACCTTTCATGTCTCCTGCCTCAAGCCTGTTTTCCTCAGTCCTCTGTTGCCTCCTCCGCCTCCTCCTCCTCCTCCTCGGATGATCGGAGGTGGTCCTGCCTACACGGTGCGACGCATCATGGATTCCAGACGGCGGGGCCGGGGTTTCCAGTATCTCGTGGACTGGGAGGGGTATGGTCCTGAAGAGAGGAGTTGGATTCGCGGCGACAGATCCTAGATGCTGACCTCATCCGTGACTTCTACCGCCTCCATCCTGGTGCTCCGGGAGTCCGCCCGGTGGCGTTCGTCGGAGGGGGGGTACTGTAACGATCCCGGCAGTCTGAGTCGGGTCCTGTCTGTGGACTAGTTTTTTCTGCTCGGGATCTCCAGTTTCCCGAGGGTTCTGGAACGCTCCGGGGAGCTCTCTTGATTTCCGCACCTGCATCCCATCAGCAATCTGCACACCTGGTCCTGATCATCACCCTTCTTAGGCTCTGGCCTAACATCCATTCCCTGCCGGATCGTTAGCCATGAACAGTAGGTTTACCAGAGTATCAGTCTTAGAGCTTCTAGCGTTAGTTTTGTTGTTTTGCACCTTGTTGGTTTGTTGTTTACTTACCTCCGTTTTGTTCCATCTGCAGTCACTCGTCCGGAACCTTCATCCAACCTCTGCCTGGTGGTCGGCGGCTGCCGAGCCATGATTGGATCAACCACTGCACCCCCAACAACTAATCAACGCCGCCCGCTCTGTTCCCTGGATTATTCAGCATCACTCTTGAATTTGTAAATAAACACTCACCTTCGTTTCAACTTACCTTGTCCTGGTCTGCTTCTGGGTTCTGGCTTTGTAACTCGTGACAGGCGTGGCTGCAGTGTGGTCTGGCCTGGTTCCTGGGCATGCTCCTCAGTCTCCCCGACATGATCCATAATCAGACCATCAATATTGATGACAACTTAATTAGGTGCTGCAGTTCTTCCTTCAGCTTCTCCTCGCATATGCAAGCCAAAATTTTCTCCAGGCTGGTCCTCGGCTTCCTCGTTCCCCTGTTGGTCATCGCTGTCTGCTACCTGCTCATCGGCAGGAGGGTGAGCAGAGGTCGCTTCAAGTCACAGAGGGTCTTACAGGTCATTCTGAGTGTGGTGGCAGCATTCGTTGTGTGCTGGCTGCCGTATCACATCATAGTTCTTTTGATTTTGTATAGGTTAGAGTCCTTTGAAGTGGTGGCTCTGTACCCCCTGGGACGCTCTCTGGCCTATGTCAACAGCTGCCTCAACCCTATCCTGTACGTGTTCATCGGACAGGACTTCAAGGAGATTGTCAAGGTCTCTCTCCGTAAAGTATTTGAGAATGTCTTCAGCGAGGATGTCTGATAACGGGTGATAATTCTCCTGGGACGTATTCATAATAAGCATACTTAGGTGATAGGGCATGTGTTGTCTTTATCTTAATAATAATACATGAATTCTTATGCTGGTACTTGATCACAAAACATGATGACTTGTTGAATTAATAAAATGAGAATGATCTGTTTTGCAAAATTGTGGTTATTTTACAAGCAACAAAGTAATAACCAATTATTTATATACAGTGAGGGAAAAAAGTATTTGATCCCCTGCTGATTTTGTACGTTTGCACACTGACAAAGACATGATCAGTCTATAATTTGAATGGTGGGTTAATTTGAACAGTGAGAGACAGAATAACAACAAAAAATCAAGAAAAACGCATGTCAGAAATGTTATAAATTGATTTGCATTTTAATGAGGGAAATAAGTATTTGACCCCTCTGCAAAACATGACTTAGTACTTGGTGGCAAAACCCTTGTTGGCAATCACAGAGGTCAGACGTTTCTTGTAGTTGGCCACCAGGTTTGCACACATGTCAGGAGGGATTTTTTCCCACTCCTCTTTGCAGATCTTCTCCAAGTCATTAAGGATTCGAGGCTGACGTTTGGCAACTCGAACCTTCAGCTCCCTCCACATATTTTCTATGGGATTAAGGTCTGGAGACTGGCTAGGCCACTCCAGGACCTTAATGTGCTTCTTCTTGAGCCACTCCTTTGTTGCCTTGGCCGTGTGTTTTGGGTCATTGTCATGCTGGAATACCCATCCACGACCCATTTTCAATGCCCTGGCTGAGGGAAGGAGGTTCTCACCCGAGATTTGACGGTACATGGCCCCGTCCATCGTCCCTTTGATGTGGTGAAGTTGTCCTGTCCCCTTAGCAGAAAAACCCCCCCAAAGCATAATGTTTCCACCTCCATGTTTGACGGTGGGGATGGTGTTCTTGGGGTCATAGGCAGCATTCCTCCTCCTCCAAACATGGCGAGTTGAGTTGATGCCAAAGTTCAGACGGGCCTGTATATGTGCTTTCTTAAGCACGGGGACCTTGCGGGCGCTGCAGGATTTCAGTCCTTCACAGCGTAGTGTGTTACCAATTGTTTGGTGACTATGGTGCCAGCTGCCTTGAGATCATTGACAAGATCCTCCCGTGTAGTTCTGGGCTGATTCCTCACCGTTCTCATGATCATTGCAACTCCACGAGGTGAGATCTTGCATGGAGCCCCAGGCCGAGGGAGATTGACAGTTATTTTGTGTTTCTTCCATTTGCGAATAATCGCACCAACTGTTGTCACCTTCTCACCAAGCTGCTTGCCGATGGTCTTGTAGCCCATTCCAGTCTTGTGTAGGTCTACAATCTTGTCCCTGACATCCTTGGAGAGCTCTTTGGTCCTGGCCATGGTGGAGAGTTTGGAATCTGATTGATTGATTGCTTCTGTGGACAGGTGTCTTTTATACAGGTAACAAACTGAGATTAGGAGCACTCCCTTTAAGAGTGTGCTCCTAATCTCAGCTCGTTACCTGTATAAAAGACACCTGGGAGCCAGAAATCTTTCTGATTGAGAGGGGTCAAATACTTATTTCCCTCATTAAAATGCAAATCAATGTATAACATTTTTCACGTGTGTTTTTCTGGATTTTTTTGTTGTTATTCTGTCTCTCACTGTTCAAATAAACCTACCATTAAAATTATAGACTGATCATTTCTTTGTCAGTGGGCAAACAAAATCAGCAGGGGATCAAATACTTTTTTCCCTCACAGTATACACTGGATGACTGAAAGTGGGCGCTATGTTGAAGCCACATGCCTCCATCTTGGCACTCCCCACCATTGTAAAAAATAATTTGGAAGCTATAGAAATGCATGTACTAATGTCTACATTTGTTTTGGCACGTTTATTCTATTACAACCATCTTAATTCATACTTTTAAATTATATTATGTGAGCTAAACATAAATATATATATAAAGATATATATTTTCCTTTAACTGTGATTTCTTTTGAAAGTTCTCGTGTTACTGTCCCCATTTACAACAACAAAAATACTTAATTACATGTAATTTTGTCCTTTCATAAACATTTAATTGAAATACCGTTGAATTCCTATGGAGGACTCCTCCTTCTCGGGAGTGCCAATATGGCTGACTGGTGGCTTCAATGCCTCTCACTAGCCAATACATAGCATCTGCAATCCAGGGTTGATATACATCACTGGTAATAACACACTCGGCAAAAACTGGTTAAATCAACATTGTTTCCACGTGATTTGGGCTTTTGATTTGATTTGAACAAAATAATTCAATGTGATGACATTGAATCAATATGGAAAACTGATTTGGATTTGATAAAAGTCATCAACGTAAGCGAAATTCATATTTTTTCTTTTAACATAAATCCAATGATATTGTGAACTTTTTTGTTGATTTCACATTGAATTCACGTTAGTTGACAACTCAACCAAGTGTAAATCAAAAATAGACATTGAACTGCCGTCTGTGCCCAGTGGTTGTAATGTTACCTGCATTACTTTTGTGGTTTGTGCAAAGCTGTTGTTGTTGTCTTATATTTTGTTACATGTATGTTCTTCATTATTGGTGTGTAGAAAATGGAAGTCGGAGCCAGTATCTAGATTACTCTGATCAAGACATAAAAAAAATATATATATATATATATATAATTTACAGCCATCAACCACTTACTTCCTCATCTCATGCTTACTGTAATATTTGTCATTTTCAAAAAATCAACAGTTTAAAGATCAACTGGTCCTGGCTGGTTGGCATAGAAGTTCTCCACAAAGCCACATAGCAGTACTATAGAGCAATGATAAGCATCAGACTAACCCCATATGATGCTAGAGAGGTTTTCACCGTGTAACAGCATAAAGATTGAAGTGTTGTGACAACAGCTTGGGTTCATTTATATGTCAGAAAAATCTGAACACTCTCTTGCTGACAGCTTACAACTGGTTGAATCAACGTTGTTTCCACGTGATTTGGGCTTGTAAGTAATCATTTCACGGTAAGATCTAAACCTGTTGTATTCGGCACATGTGACTAATAAAATAAAAAATACATTCGATTTGAATAAAATAATTCAATGTGATGACATTGAATCAATATGGAAAACTGATTTGGATTTGATCAAAGTCATCAACGTAAGCGAAATTCATATTTTTTATTGTGATGATGAGAACACATCCTCACTAAAATACTGAACATTTACATTTGACAATTTTGTCCTTTAGCAGATATTCTCATCCAGAGTGACTTACAGTTAGTGCATAAAATTTTGCTTAATGTGTATTGATTTGTGTTAAGGGCCTTGCTTTCTACCAACATTTCATCTAGCCATAGTATTGATATATTTTCCACTGTATCATGAACCAGTTAAAGGCATAGTTCATCCAAATTGCTAAATTACAAAATGGTTTCCTTAGCCTGTAAGCAGAATATGGACAAGGTAATAAAGCAAACCATGCTTTGGTTTTGTTTACCAGGCTACTATCTCCAAATGTTAACTTTTTAGTGTTTGTTGCACAAAACCAATGCAAGTCAATATCCACAATATTTGCAATATTTGTCATGTCTCAATCATCTTAAAGTAAATTGATTAAGCTACACAATTAATTTTAAACAATTTTAGATTATTTGGAGTTCTAAGCTGACATATGGAATTGTTTAAAGATGGTCATTTAGCTATTTAATTTAGAATTTTGGGACCCCTTAAGGTATAAAAAAATATATATAAAAGAATCATTTGATCAAATATAGAATTTTACCTTTTCTACTATAGCCCATAGAAACGCATTGAATAACACATTCATAAATGGCAAAAAAAAGGTCAAAAAGGAAATCAAAATCAAAATAATTTAAAGTGTCTGTCCTATATCTAGGAGATATAAGAAAGCTCAGGAAATATATCATTTTTTTACACATTTAATCCCTTTTTTGGGGTAGGCACAAAACGACCTCCATACTTCTATTAATTTCTATAAACCGGTACCAGTTACCTTCAGACGAGTCCTGTGACACTTGTGGGGGATGTAGAGCAAAATGGAGAACACCATCGTGAGAGTCAGAGTCTCATCTTTCCATAGAGTCATATTTCTAGGCCAAACCGTGGAGTGTGCGGAGGAGCGGGGTGACGTGAGAGAACTTGGGAAGGTTGAACACCAGATGGGCTGCGGCATTCTGATGAGTTGTAGGGGTGTAATGGCACAGGCAGGGAGCCCAACCAACAGCGAGTTGCAGTAATCCAGACGGGAGATGACAAGTGCCTGGATTAGGACCTGTGCCGCTTCCTGTGTAAGGCAGGGTCGTACTCTGCGAATGTTGTAGAGCATGAACCTACAGGATCGGGTCACCGCCTTGATGTTAGCGGAGAACGACAGGGTGTTGTCCAGGGTCACACCAAAGCTCTTTGCACTCTGGGAGGAGGACACAACGGAGTTGTCAACCGTGATGGCGAGATCATGGAACGGGCAGTCCTTCCCCGGGAGGAAGAGCAGCTCCGTCTTGCCGAGGTTCAGCTTGAGGTGGTGATCCGTCTTCCACACTGATACAGTGGGGGAAAAAAGTATTTAGTCAGCCACCAATTGTGCAAGTTCTCCCGCTTAAAAAGATGAGAGAGGCCTGTAATTTTCATCATAGGTACACGACAAAATGAGAAAAAAAAATCCTGAATATCACACTGTAGGATTTTTAATGAATTTATTTGCAAATTATGGTGGAAAATAAGTATTTGGTCAATAACAAAAGTTTCTCAATACTTTGTTATGTACCCTTTGTTGGCAATGACACAGGTCAAACGTTTTCTGTAAGTCTTCACAAGGTTTTCACACACTGTTGCTGGTATTTTGGCCCATTCCTCCATGCAGATCTCCTCTAGAGCAGTGATGTTTTGGGGCTGTCGCTGGGCAACATGGACTTTCAACTCCCTCCAAAGATTTTCTATGGGGTTGAGATCTGGAGACTGGCTAGGCCACTCCAGGACCTTGAAATGGTTCTTACGAAGCCACTCCTTCGTTGCCCGGGCGGTGTGTTTGGGATCATTGTCATGCTGAAAGACCCAGCCACGTTTCATCTTCAATGCCCTTGCTGATGGAAGGAGGTTTTCACTCAAAATCTCACGATACATGGCCCCATTCATTCTTTCCTTTACACGGATCAGTCGTCCTGGTCCCTTTGCAGAAAAACAGCCCCAAAGCATGATGTTTCCACCCCCCATGCTTCACAGTAGGTATGGTGTTCTTTGGATGCAACTCAGCATTCTTTGTCCTCCAAACACGACGAGTTGAGTTTTTACCAAAAAGTTCTATTTTGGTTTCATCTGACCATATGACATTCTCCCAATCCTCTTCTGGATCATCCAAATGTACTCTAGCAAACTTCAGACGGGCCTGGACATGTACTGGCTTAAGCAGGGGTACACGTCTGGCACTGCAGGATTTGAGTCCCTGGCGGTGTAGTGTGTTACTGATGGTAGGCTTTGTTACTTTGGTCCCAGCTCTCTGCAGGTCATTCACTAGGTCCCCCCGTGTGGTTCTGGGATTTTTGCTCACCGTTCTTGTGATCATTTTGACCCCACGGGGTGAGATCTTGCGTGGAGCCCCAGATCGAGGGAGATTATCAGTGGTCTTGTATGTCTTCCATTTCCTAATAATTGCTCCCACAGTTGATTTCTTCAAACCAAGCTGCTTACCTATTGCAGATTCAGTCTTCCCAGCCTGGTGCAGGTCTACAATTTTGTTTCTGGTGTCCTTTGACAGCTCTTTGGTCTTCACTAAAATACTGAACATTTACATTTGACAATTTTGTCCTTTAGCAGATATTCTCATCCAGATTGACTTACAGTTAGTGCATCAAATTTTGCTTAATGTGTATTGATTTGTGTTAAGGGCCTTGCTTTCTACCAACATTTCATCTAGCCATAGTATTGATATATTTTCCACTGTATCATGAACCAGTTAAAGGCATAGTTCACCCAAATTGCTAAATTAAAAAATTGTTTCCTTAGCCTGTAAGCAGAATATGGACAAGGTAATAAAGCAAACCATGCTTTGGTTTTGTTTACCAGGCTACTATCTCCAAATGTTAACTTTTTAGTGTTTGTTGCACAAAACCAATGCAAGTCAATATCCACAATATTTGCAATATTTGTCATGTCTCAATCATCTTAAAGTAAATTGATTAAGCTACACAATCAATTTTAAACAATTTTAGATTATTTGGAGTTCTAAACTGACATATGGAATTGTTTAAAGATGGTCATTTAGCTATTTAATTTAGAATTTTGGGACCCCTTAAGGTATAAAAAAATATATATATAAAAGAATCATTTGATCAAATATAGAATTTTACCTTTTCTACTATAGCCCATAGAAACGCATTGAATAACACATTCATAAATGGCAAAAAAAAGGTCAAAAAGGAAATCAAAATCAAAATAATTTAAAGTGTCTGTCCTATATCTAGGAGATATAAGAAAGCTCAGGAAATATATCATTTTATTACACATTTAATCCCTTTTTTTGTGGTAGGCACAAAATGACCTCCATACTTCTATTAATTTCTATAAACCGGTACCAGTTACCTTCAGACGAGTCCTGTGACACTTGTGGGGGATGTAGAGTAAAATGGAGAACACCATCGTGAGAGTCAGAGTCTCATCTTTCCATAGAGTCATATTTCTAGGCAAAACCGTTCGGACGCTACAGACATTTTCGTGAGAAGACTGATTTTCAGGATGTCTCATGGTCTGACAAACACCACTTTAGCTCTACACCTTTCACCGGAAGTGTGACATCGGCGTATGCGGTGCATAGAGACGCATCCAATGCAAACATTTTAATTTATATATATATATTTTATTTAACCTTTATTTAACCAGGTAAGCCAGTTGAGAACAAGTTCTCATTTACAACTGCGACCTGGCCAAGATAAAGCAAAGCAGTGCGATAGAAAACAACAACACAGAGTTACATATGGGGTAAACAAAACATAAAGTCAAAAATACAACAGAAAATATATATACAGTGTGTGCGAACGTTGTAAGTTATGGAGGTAAAGCAATAAATAGGCCATAGTGCAAAATAGTTACAATTTCGTATTAACACTGGAATGATAAATGTGCAAAAGATGATGTGCAAATAGAGATACTGGGGTGCAAATTAGCAAAATAAATAACAATATGGGGATGAGGTAGTTGGGTGGGCTAATTTCAGAAAGGCTGTGTACAGGTGCAGTGATCGGTAAGCTGCTCTGACAACTGATGCTTAAAGTTAGTGAGGGAGATAAGAGTCTCCAGCTTCAGAGATTTTTGCAGTTCGTTCCAGTAATTGGCAGCAGAGAACTGGAAGGAATGGCGGCCAAAGGAGGTGTTGGCTTTGGGGATGACCAGTGAGATATACCTGCTGGAGCGCAGACTACGGGTGGGTGTTCCTATGGTGACCAGTGAGCTAAGACAAGACGGGGATTTGCCTAGCAGTGATTTATAGATGACCTGGAACCAGTGGGTTTGGCGACGAATAGAGTGAGGGCCAGCCAACAAGAGCGTACAGGTCACAATGGTGGGTAGTATATGGGGCTTTGGTGACAAAACGGATGGCACTGTGATAGACTACATCCAATTTGCTGAGTACAGTGTTGGGAGGCTATTTTGTAAATGACATCGCCGAAGTCAAGGATCGGTCAGTTTTACGAGGGCATGTTTGGCAGCATGAGTGAAGGAGGCTTTGTTGCGAAATAGGAAGCCGATTCTAGATCTAACTTTTGATTGGAGATGCTTAATGTGAGTCTGGAAGGAGAGTTTACAGTCTAACCAGACACCTAGATATTTGTAGTTGTCCACATACTCTAGGTCAGACCCGCCGAGAGTAGTGATTCTAGTCGGGTGGGCGGGTGCAAGCAGCGTTTGGTTGAAGAGCATGCATTTAGTTTTACTAGTGTTTAAGAGCAGTTGGAGGCTACGGAAGGAGCGTTGTATGGCGTTGAAGCTCGTTTGGAGGTTTGTTAACACAGTGTCCAATGAAGGGCCAGATGTATACAAAATGGTGTCGTCCGCATAGAGGTGGATCCGAGTGTCACCAGCAGCAAGAGCGACATCATTGATATACACAGAGAATAGAGTCGGCCCGAGAATTGAACCCTGTGGCACCCCCATAGACACGGCCAGAGGTCCAGACAACAGGCCCTTCGATTTGACACATTGAACTCTATCTGAGAAGTAGTTGGTGAACCAGGCAAGGCAGTCATTAGAGAAACCAAGGCTATTTAGTCTGCCAATAAGAATGCAGTGATTGACAGAGTAGAAAGCCTTGGCCAGGTCGATGAAGACGGCTGCGCAGTACTGTTCTGTCTTTTATCGATTGTGTTTATAATATCGTTTAGGACCTTGAGCGTGGCTGAGGTGCACCCATGACCAGCTCGGAAACCGGATTGCATAGCGGAGAAGGTACGGTGGGATTCGAAATGGTCGGTGGTCTGTTTGTTAACATGGCTTTCAAATACTTTCGAAAGGCAGGGCAGGATGGATATAGTTCTATAACAGTTTGGATGCAAACACAATTAAACATCAGACTTACAGGGATTCAATCCACAGGAGGAAAAGTTCAGCAGGAGGGAAAACTGTGGAAATGCTCATCAGGATGGGGAAACCATGTTTTTGACCACACAGCGTGCTGGGGTCATAGACTAACTGAAACTGAAGTCCCGGGAATCAAGGCCACTGATAGGCTGAATGAGATGTGGTGATAAGTATTTTGCGTGACATTAACCAATAAAACACTAACAAAAGTGGGGGTCCTCTGAATGGGAGACTAAGCTGCCCGACTAGAACTAACCAGAAGGGATGGCTAGAATCAGCTGACTGAAGCTGGCCGTTTTAACAGCCACCCCCAAATGTGTTGACAGATTTGAAATCAACAACAAAGGGTAGCCAGGGCAGACAGTCACTGAGAGGAATGACGTGAATACTTGTGGTCATCCAGAGAGACAGAAATGTAGACGAGACGGGCGACTGGTCCAACAGAAGTCCTGTCTTTTGGTGAACCTGGCTGCCCCGTCACAAAGGGGTTTGAGGTCATCAGACCAGGGTGAGTGATACTGTAGGGGCCAGTGCAGGCTGTGAAGCACTTCTGGAAAAGGGGAGCCAACAAGATACGGTGGAATAGGCAACAGGATTACCTCAATGGTGAGGGCTTGTTAGACCCCCAGGGGAGGAGCAGGAGTCATATTGATCCCTGGTACGGTGTCAGCTGAGGACACCAGGACTGGAGACCACAGAGCCACAGCGTCAGAGCTCAACGAGGGTCTCAGGACTGGAGACCGCAGGGCTGCAGGAGAGCTCGACGACGACCCTTGGACTGGATACTCAGGCGTCTGGAGCCACGAAGCAACAACAGGCGGTGGCCACCGGGCAGGTCGGACCCAGGCAAAGGGACCAGGTGAGGGCCCAAGATCAGGAGGTCGGGCCGCAGCTGCAGAGCTCGATGAAGGTCTCAGCATGGCAGACGGCGGACGTTCGGCCGCAGGTCTCGACGAAGCTCTCAGGACTAGAGACCACAGGTCCGCAGCAGCAGAGCTCGACGAAGGTCTCTGCACTGCAGATGGTGAGGCTCGCCAATCGGCAACAGGAGAAGCCCCAGGAACAGGAGTTGGGGTCGGCTGGATCTCCGCAGCAGCGACGGGCAGAGATCTCAGGACAGTAGACGGCCGGACCACCACGTCAGCGAAAGGAGAGGGCTCTGGGACTGGAGCTGAGATCAGCTGGATCCCCACAGCAGCAACAGGCAAAGATCTCAGGACAGGAGACAGCTGCACACCTGAAAGAGAGGGAGAAAAATACCCAAAGACGGGAGAGAGCTGGACCCTGGGTTCAGGAGAAACTAACTGAGTGCCCAGAGCTGTTGACTTGGGGCATTACAAAGCCAGTGACTTGGGGCCTGACTGGGCTACTGACTGTGAGCTAGGGGATGTTAAATGTTTTACATTTTCGTCATTTAGCAGACGCTCTTATCCAGAGCGACTTACAAATTGGTGCATTCACCTTATGATAGCCAGTGGGACAACCACTTTACAATGTTTTTTTTTTTTTTTTTTTTGGGGGGGGGGGGGTAAGGGGGGTAGAAGGATTACTTTATCCTATCCCAGGTATTCCTTAAAGAGGTGGGGTTTCAAGTGACTCCGCTGTCCTGGCGTCGTGAGGGAGCTTGTTCCACCATTGGGGTGCCAGAACAGCGAACAGTTTTGACTGGGCTGAGCGGGAACTGTGCTTTGGCAGAGGTAGGGGAGCTAGCAGGCCAGAGGTGGATGAACGTAGTGCCCTCGTTTGGGTGTAGGGACTGATCAGAGCCTGAAGGTACGGAGGTGCCATTCCCCTCACAGCTCCGTAGGCAAGCACCATGGTCTTGTAGCAGATGCGAGCTTCAACTGGAAGCCAGTGGAGTGTGCGGAGGAGCGGGGTGACATGAGAGAACTTGGGAAGGTTGAACACCAGATGGGCTGCGGCGTTCTGATGAGTTGTAGGGGTGTAATGGCACAGGCAGGGAGCCCAACCAACAGCGAGTTGCAGTAATCCAGACGGGAGATGACAAGTGCCTGGATTAGGACCTGTGCCGCTTCCTGTGTAAGGCAGGGTCGTACTCTGCGAATGTTGTAGAGCATGAACCTACAGGATCGGGTCACCGCCTTAATGTTAGCGGAGAACGACAGGGTGTTGTCCAGGGTCACACCAAGGCTCTTTGCACTCTGGGAGGAGGACACAACAGAGTTGTCAACCGTGATGGCGAGATCATGGAACGGGCAGTCCTTCCCCGGGAGGAAGAGCAGCTCCGTCTTGCCGAGGTTCAGCTTGAGGTGGTGATCCGTCATCCACACTGATACAGTGGGGGAAAAAAGTATTTAGTCAGCCACCAATTGTGCAAGTTCTCCCGCTTAAAAAGATGAGAGAGGCCTGTAATTTTCATCATAGGTACACGACAAAATGAGAAAAAAAATCCAGAAAATCACATTGTAGGATTTTTAATGAATTTATTTGCAAATTATGGTGGAAAATAAGTATTTGGTCAGTAACAAAAGTTTCTCAATACTTTGTTATGTACCCTTTGTTGGCAATGACACAGGTCAAACGTTTTCTGTAAGTCTTCACAAGGTTTTCACACACTGTTGCTGGTATTTTGGCCCATTCCTCCATGCAGATCTCCTCTAGAGCAGTGATGTTTTGGGGCTGTCGCTGGGCAACATGGACTTTCAACTCCCCTCCAAAGATTTTCTATGGGGTTGAGATCTGGAGACTGGCTAGGCCACTCCAGGACCTTGAAATGGTTCTTACGAAGCCACTCCTTCGTTGCCCGGGCGGTGTGTTTGGGATCATTGTCATGCTGAAAGACCCAGCCACGTTTCATCTTCAATGCCCTTGCTGATGGAAGGAGGTTTTCACTCAAAATCTCACGATACATGGCCCCATTCATTCTTTCCTTTACACGGATCAGTCGTCCTGGTCCCTTTGCAGAAAAACAGCCCCAAAGCATGATGTTTCCACCCCCATGCTTCACAGTAGGTATGGTGTTCTTTGGATGCAACTCAGCATTCTTTGTCCTCCAAACACGACGAGTTGAGTTTTTACCAAAAAGTTCTATTTTGGTTTCATCTGACCATATGACATTCTCCCAATCCTCTTCAGGATCATCCAAATGCACTCTAGCAAACTTCAGATGGGCCTGGACATGTACTGGCTTAAGCAGGGGGACACGTCTGGCACTGCAGGATTTGAGTCCCTGGCGGTGTAGTGTGTTACTGATGGTAGGCTTTGTTACTTTGGTCCCAGCTCTCTGCAGGTCATTCACTAGGTCCCCCCGTGTGGTTCTGGGATTTTTGCTCACCGTTCTTGTGATCATTTTGACCCCACGGGGTGAGATCTTGCGTGGAGCCCCAGATCGAGGGAGATTATCAGTGGTCTTGTATGTCTTCTATTTCCTAATAATTGCTCCCACAGTTGATTTCTTCAAACCAAGCTGCTTACCTATTGCAGATTCAGTCTTCCCAGCCTGGTGCAGGTCTACAATTTTGTTTCTGGTGTCCTTTGACAGCTCTTTGGTCTTGGCCATAGTGGAGTTTGGAGTGTGACTGTTTGAGGTTGTGGACAGGTGTCTTTTATACTGATAACAAGTTCAAACAGGTGCCATTAATACAGGTAACGAGTGGAGGACAGAGGAGCCTCTTAAATAAGAAGTTACAGGTCTGTGAGAGCCAGAAATATTGCTTGTTTGTAGGTGACCAAATACTTATTTTCCACCATAATTTGCAAATAAAATCATAAAAAATCCTACAATGTGATTTTCTGGATTCTTTTTCCTCAATTTGTCTGTCATAATTGACGTGTACCTATGATGAAAATTACAGGCCTCTCTCATCTTTTTAAGTGGGAGAACTTGCACAGTTGGTGGCTGACTAAATACTTTTTTTCCCCACTGTATGTCTGCCAGACATGCAGAGATGCGATTCGCCACCTGGTTATCAGAAGGGGGAAAGGATAATATTAGTTGTGTGTCGTCTGCGTAGCAATGATAGGAGAGGCCATGTGAGAATATGACAGAGCCAAGTGACTTGGTGTATAGCGAGAATAGGAGAGGGCCTAGAACTGAGCCCTGGGGGACACCAGTGGTGAGAGCACGTGGTGCGGAGACAGATTCTCGCCACGCCACCTGGTAGGAGCGACCTGTCAGGTAGGACGCAATCCAAGAGAGAGCCGCGCCGGAGATGCCCAACTCGGAGAGGGTGGAGAGGAGGATCTGATGGTTCACAGTATCAAAGGCAGCAGATAGGTCTAGAAGGATGAGAGCAGAGAAGAGAGAGTTAGCTTTAGTAGTGCGGACAGCCTCCGTGACACAGAGAAGAGCAGTCTCAGTTGAATGACCAGTCTTGAAACCTGACTGGTTTGGATCAAGAAGGTCATTCTGAGTGAGATAGCACGAGAGTTGGCTAAAGACGGCACACTCAAGAGTTTTGGAGAGAAAAGAAAGAAGGGATACTGGTCTGTAGTTGTTGACATCGGAGGGATCGAGTGTAGGTTTTTTGAGAAGGGGTGCAACTCTCGCTCTCTTGAAGACGGAAGGGACATAGCCAGCGGTCAAGGATGAGTTGATGAGCGAGGTGAGGTAAGGGAGAAGGTCACCGGAGATGGTCTGGAGAAGAGAGGAGGGGATAGGGTCAAGCGGGCAGGTTGTTGGGCGGCCGGCCGTCACAAGTCGCAAGATTTCATCTGGAGAGAGGGGAGAAATAAGTCAAAGCATAGGGTAGGGCAGTGTGAGCAGGACCAGGGGTGTCATTTGACTTAACAAACGAGGATCGGATGTCGTCAACCTTCTTTTCAAAATGGTTGACGAAGTCATCCACAGAGAGGGAGGGGGGGGGGGGAGGAGGATTCAGCAGGGAGGGGAAGGTGGCAAAGAGCTTCCTATGGTTAGAGGCAGATGCTTGGAATTTAGAGTGGTAGAAAGTGGCTTTAGCAGCAGAAACAGAGGAAGAAAATGTAGAGAGGAGGGAGTGAAAAGATGCCAGGTCCGCAGGGAGTCTAGTTTTCCTCCAATTCCGCTCGGCTGCCAGGAGCCCTGTTCTGTGAGTTCGCAATGAGTCGTCAAGCCACGGAGCAGGAGGGGAGGACCGAGCCGGCCGGGAGGATAGGGGACATAGAGAGTCAAAGGATGCAGAAAGGGAGGAGAGGAGGGTTGAGGAGGCAGAATCAGGAGATTGGAGGGAGAAGAATTGAGGTCAAGCGTATTGCCTGCCTTGTGAGTAGGGGGGGACAGTGAGAGGGAGAGGTCAAAAGAGGAGAGGAGTGGAAAGTAGGAGGCAGAGAGAAATGAGTCAAAGGTAGACGTAGGGAGGTTAAAGTCACCCAGAACTGTGAGGGGTGAGCCATCCTCAGGAAAGGAACTTATCAAGGCGTCAAGCTCATTGATGAACTCTCCAAGGGAACCTGGAGGTCGATAAATGATAAGGATGTTAAGCTTGAATGGGCTAGTGACTGTGACAGCATGGAATTCAAATGAGGAGATAGACAGATGGGTCAGGGGAGAAAGAGAGAATGTCCACTTGGGAGAGATGAGGATTCCTGTGCCACCACCGCGCTGACCAGATGCTCTCGGGGTATGCGAGAACACATGGTCAGACGAGGAGAGAGCAGTAGGAGTAGCAGTGTTTTCTGTGGTAATCCATGTTTCCGTCAGCGCCAAGAAGTCGAGGGACTGGAGGGTAGCATAGGCTGAGATGAAATCTACCTTGTTGGCCGCAGAACGGCAGTTCAAGAGGCTGCCGGAGACCTGGAACTCCACGTGGGTCATGCGTGCAGGGACCACCAGGTTAGAGTGGCAGCAGCCACGCGGTGTGAGGCGTTTGTATGGCCTGTGCGGAGAGGAGAGAACAGGGATAGACAGACACTACAGGCTACAGAAAATGCAAAGAAGATCGGAATGAAATGAACTAAACATCTGGGAAAACGAGAGAGCGGGGCCTCCCTCACGTTTCACTGAAACACCCAAATATAACTCTCCCAACTTCCACCTCAGAATCTATAATTGTTGTAAACTCCAGCGGTTCAATGTTTTCTAGGAATAGACTAACTTAGTTTATTCAGCTAGCTAACTTGGTACAGTATTCTTCAGTGAAAACCGTCCAGGGCACCGAATCCTATGACGCCACAGCCAACTAGCAATAGTTGGCCACAACAAACCACCAGTGTGTCAACACACCAAGCAGATCATTCGTGTCCGTGTCTAACGTTGTGTAAAGTTCTGGGTTAGTCCCGACAGCTTGAGCGAGTCCGTCGTCAACTTATTCAGCCAGTTAGTTAGCTAGAATAGTTAGCATACTAGTTAGCCATTGCTCTCTGCCAATGAAAAAAAATAACTCCTCCCACGGCACGAACACACAGAGAGAGCCAAGCTAACGTTAACTAGTCACCCATGTCCCGAATTCCCTTGAACGACTCTGGTTACCAGTATGTAAAAACAAAACACAAATGTAGGTTATAACTTACCCCTAGCAGCTACTGTTAGCCAGCCAAGTGCAAAGCTAGCCACTGAATCGACTCAGCCAGTTCGCGTCTGTTCGCTAGGTCGTTCCAGCTATTGTTTAGTTAGCTATCCAGGTAGCAACAAGCTAGCTATATTTCGAGCACAGTAGTTACTAACTACCTAACGCCAACGCTTCAGACAATGAGGTTAGAAAAAGCTGAATGGTAGGCAGCTAGCTGGCATAATTACAGGTACTCTTAAGCGTGAAACAACTATCCACAGTTGCTAATAGTTACAGTAGCTACCCACTAGCTAGTCCAGGTAGTGGGTTAGCTAGCCTCGTGCTTCACCGGGCTCAGCCGAAATCTATTAGGACAAAAAGCTCTGGGCCTGCTGGGATAGGAAACTGGGGACCTAGCTTAGCAGGAAACTGTGAAACCGCTAGGTGATTAGGGAACTGAGGGCTAAGATACTCTGGACCTACTGGGGCTATAGACTGAAGACCTAATAGGGCAGAAGGTGAGGTGTCTCCTACGACAAAACACTGAACACCTTGGTCAGGAGGGTACCCCACAGGGATATCAGGAGGGTCTCCCAAGGCTGGAGCTAGCGGGAAACAGTTTGGCGAGGCTAGCAAGAACCCCATGGCTGAGACCGGCAGGTTCCTCCAGGCAGGGACTGACAGGGCCTGGACAGCAGACATGGACCAAGCCACTGCAGCAGAGACTGGAGGAGGCTCCCAGTGAGGAGCAGGGAGATGTCTTTGGACAGCAGTAGGCTGGACGTCAAAGGTAGGACTAGGCAGATCCCACCTGGCAGGGACCGGAGCGGTCTGAGTGGCAGGGCTGGACTTGGTGCCTTCAGCAGCTACAGACAGGGCTCCCGCATTATAGATCAACTGACATTCAGAGGTGTCAGCTGGAGTAGGGTTCTCCCTCACAGTGAACTCTGGTATCTCTTCCATCCCTGGAGAAGGCTGTAGGTCTTCCTGCTCACGAACAGGCAGGGAGGTAAGGATTAATCTTGGGTCCAGAACTGGGATCAGCAGAAACTCTGTCACTGGAGACTGCGATGGCACAACTGTGGGAATCAGTTGAGACTCTGTGACAGGCGCTGGTTGAAGCACAGCAGTGGGAGTGGTGAGCTGAAGCTCCATGGCAGGAGCCGGTGTAGTAGGCCCCATTACTAACTTGAGCTTCATTGTCGGAACAGGCTGGATCTGCACGGCTGGGGTCGGCTGGAGCACAGTGGTAGGGTGCTCCGCCAGGGTGAGCTCTGGTAGCTCCTCTGGCCCTGAAGAAAGCTGTAGCACCACTGTAAGGGACTCCACAGCAGGGGTCGGATCCGAGACCGGGGCTAATGGTGAAGCTGATGTGGAACGGCACTGCGTCTCAAGCATCTTCCGACGTCTGGCATCAATGAGCTGGTCGCGCTGGTGCCCGCAGAACCTCACTATGGCGCTTCTGGTGTAGTATCTGTTGCATGACGATCTCTGAGATGATGTCATCAACTTCTTGGGCATCTTGGTGGCACAGGTCCCTGTTCTGCCCCTCTAAGACGTCTTTCAGTTGTAAGAGGAGAGAACTGTTGAAGGACTGGCTGAGACGGTCAGGTGACAACTGGCAGTGTCCATCAGGTAAGTACTGGCGACGGTGGTCGGGTGGACTGTAGGAACCTTTCATCTTATGGATTGCTTCAATGATCTCATCAATCTTGTCACACTGGCTGTGTAAACGCAGTGAGACCTCTCCGGTTGTCACTGGCGGTCCACGCTCAGGTCGACGCTGATCCCGGTGATCTCTGGTCGAGGTTCAACGCTGATCTTGGCGATCTCTGGTCGAGGTTAGCCTGAGGTGGGAACCTGGTAAATTAGCAACCAATGGAAAGGCTGAGGCTCTGTCCTCTATTCTGCTGGTCAGCCTGGGTGGTGACTTGGACTGGTGATGAGTTGTTGAAGTGGAAGAAGGCTACTTTGACTGCAGTAAATCCCACCTTGAGTGTTCAAGAAAACCCTCTAGCTGCTCTCCCTCGTAGAAGTGGTATGTGGATGTGTGTGGTTGTCTGTGCCTTGACTCATAGCCATCGCCGTAATTTTCTAGATATTGTGGCAGGTAAGCTGGTCGGCGCGGACGGACCACATCTTGAGGAGGATATTCTCTGCTAACTGGCATCCTTGGGCTGTAGCAGTTACTGGATCCGGCTCGAAGGACCATGTAAAATAGAGTGGAGGGTTGTAGAGAATCGAAGGACCATGAATGTAATAAGAAACCTTAGGTGCTGGCTTAAGGCCGGTAGCAACCACTACAGAATGTCCGGTCAGAACAAGGATGAGGCGGATGTTCAGGTTAAGGGAAGTTTAATGGAAGAAGATGTCCACATCCACACACACACATCAAACACACATCTGACCACACATGATTCAGATAACTGAGAATCATGTACAGTGATAACTGACATTAACTATGTGATTGTTTAGATGCACGCACAATTAAACATCAGACATACAGGGATTCAGTCCACAGGAGGAAAAGTTCAGCAGGAGGGAAAACTGTGGAAATGCTCATCAGGATGGGGAAAGCATGTTTCTGACCACACAGCGTGCTGGGGTCATAGACTAACTGAAACTGAAGTCCCGGGAATCAAGGCCACTGATAGGCTGAACGAGATGTGGTGATAAGTATTTGGTGTGACATTAACCAATAAAACACTAACAAAAGTGGGGGTCCTCTGAATGGGAGACTAAGCTGCCCGACTAGAACTAACCAGAAGGGATGGCTAGAATCAGCTGACTGAAGCTGGCCGTTTTAACAGAATGTCAATGCATTTATTCACATTGAACGTGGATAATGCGCTCCACAATTTAAATATTATTATTATAATTATTATTTAGAATGTATTTTTTGCATTTATGTGAGAATAAGATAGACAATGGAATTATGTTAGCTTTTTCGCTATTTGTTCGATGTTTAAAATAAATGATTTGAAATAGAATTACTAGAACAGACATTCCCTTGAGTGTACTGTCAAATTGCAGTGGTGTGAGGGGCTTCGTCCATTCTAGTCGTCCTATTTCTATGGCTCCTACATTGTTTAGGAGGAAAGTAACACAAGGGCTGCGTCTACACAGGCAGCCCAATTCTAATCTTTTTTCCACTAATTATTGACCAATCACATCTAATTTCTTCAAATCCGATATTTTTCAGAACAGATCCGATTGGTCAAAAGACCAATTAGTGAAAAAAATATCTGAATCCGTCTGCCTGTGTAAATGCAGTCATAGAGGCTAGAAGGGTACTTAAAGGGGCAATCAGCAGTTCAAACAATAACAAAGTGTACACTCCACCCGTTTCTGTAAAAATATAAGGGGGTGGGGCTAGACCACTGTCAAATTCATAGACAGAGCTATGGATGCAAGGACTGAACATTATTGATATCAACATTTTACTTTAACCATGTTTTGAGGCTATATGGTGTTTGTTTACAAACATTGAAGTAAATATATGCCTATATTTGATGGGTTACGACAGTTGAACTTAGCTCATGAGGCATACGTTGTATTCTTCAAGAATCAATGGGTATGTATCATTTATTTATAAGTCCAAAAATGGATGTAGCAACTGCTGATTGCCCCTTTAAGTTCAAATGTACGTTTCCATTTCCGAGCAGAGGATCAGATAATAGTTTACTTCTTCCTGCCCCAACTAAACTCCAGCCCACCCAATATGACAGTCTTCACATACCAGGAGATAACTCTGAGAAAATGAAGCTGTAAGCAAGAGAGTGTTCAGATTTTTCTGACATATAAATGAA
Organism: Coregonus clupeaformis; assembly: GCF_020615455.1. Taxonomy (NCBI): domain Eukaryota; kingdom Metazoa; phylum Chordata; class Actinopteri; order Salmoniformes; family Salmonidae; genus Coregonus; species Coregonus clupeaformis. Next base: position 23,977,593 of record NC_059200.1, read on the forward strand.
CCCAAGCTGTTGTCACAACATTTCAATCTTTATGCAGTTATACAGTGATATCTCTAGCATCATATGGAGTTAGTCAAGTTTATCATCATATGGGGTTAGTCTGATGCTTATCATTGCTCTATAGTACTGCTATGTGGCTTTGTGGAGAACTTCTATGCCAACCAGCCAGGACCAGTTGATCTTTAGACTGTTTATTTTTGAAAATGTGATAACCTTTTCTTTTGTTTCCTGGAATGTCTTGATCAGAGTAATCTAGATACTGGCTCCCACTTCCATTTTCTACACAACATACATGTAACAAAATATAAGACAACAACAACAGCTTTACAAAAACCTCAAAAGCAATGCAAGCAACATTACAACCACAGGGCACAGACGGTTTTCCATGTCGATTCAAAGTCATCAAATTGAATTCAAAATCAATGCAATCAATATTACTATCAGGCATTGACCTCACAATGCATTATTACTTTGTTGCTTGTAAAATATATTTTTTAATGCATACCATCCAGATCATTCTCATTTAGTGACTCAACAAGTCACAATGTTTTGTGATCAAGTACCAGCGTAGGAATTCATTAAGATAAAGGCAACACGTCCCCTATAACCTAAGTTTATGAATACGACCCAGGAGAGTTATCAGACATTTCGGACTCAGACCTGAGACACAGATGTGTGTGTTGTGGCATCCTCACTGAAGACATTCTCAAATACTTTACGGAAAGAGATCCTGACCCTCTCCTTGAAGTCCTGGCCCATGAACACGTACAGGATAGGATTGAGGCAGCTGTTGACATAGGCCAGAGAGATGACCACAGGGTACCAATTCCAGGCTTCACCTGCCGAGGCAAACCTACCATACCCAATCACCATACCTATGATGTGATACGGCAGCCAGCACACAAAGAATGCTGCCACCACAGCCAGAATGATCCAGAAGGTCCTCTGAGACTTGAAGCGACCGCTGCTCACCCTCCTGCCGATGAGCAGGTAACAGACAGCGATAACCAACAGGGGAACGAGGAAGCCGAGGACCAGCCTGGGGACATGGGTGGCTTTGATGGCCAAAAAGATGCCCCTAATTTTGTTTTCGCCAAGGGGGGTATATAGAGGTGCACATAATTTCTTCGTTGTCGTCACTAACATCGATGGTCCCATTATGGATCATGGTGGGGAGGCTGAGGAGCAGGGCCAGGACCCAGGCCAGACCACACAGCAACCAGGCCAGGGCGATGCTCCGGTGGTTCTGGGACCAGACAGGCAGGATGATCAGGACAAAGCGGTCCAGGCTGATGAGAACCAGGGTGAAGATGCTGGCAAACATGTTGAGGTACATGACAGAGGGGATAACCTTACACATAGCCTCTCCGAATGGCCAGTGTTGGTTCAGTATGATTTCAGCCAATGAGAAGGGTATGGAGATACAGCAGAGGAGGTCTGCTACAGCCAGGTTTACAAACCAGACGGTTTTAACTGTCCTCTTCATCTTCACTCCAGCTATCCAGATGACAAAGGCATTGCCTGGGATACCGAGGACACAGGTTATGCTGTAGAGGACCATGGACACCACCCGTATGGACTGATTTACCTGCTCTGAATGATCAGTTTGAATGAACATGTCATAATAATCATCCAAGTACTCCTCTGAGAAATTCATGTTGTCACTAGGGGAGAAATTGTTTGATACACAATGTCACTCATTGTAAAACACAACATTTTCTAACTTTATGTTTTAACTTAACTGAGCATTGCACTAAGGGTTCTCAGTGAGGTCATTCTTATAACCAGTCATAATTAATGGCAATAGTCTTGCTGTTTATATAACATGAGGCTACATTAACCGAATTGAAATTCAAACATTAGCACCTCCAATGTTGATAATGTTGGCCCTTACTTATTACTGTCATGAAACAGAGGGGTGTCAAATCCTCTTCAAAGTTAAACAAATATTTGAAAATAGTATCACTCTATCAATTATGTTTTCCCAAGTTAATAATTTAAAAGGTGCTGTGCAAGAGCTCACCTATAATTCAACTGAACATTTGCATCCAACTTACCTCTTCTTTCAGGTCTCTGTTCTGATTTTGTCACTTAGCTTAAGGTTTTGAGTTTAAAGGGATAGAACGTGATAGGGAAGGGCAAAATCGATGGGAAGTAGGTGACAAAATGAGTAATAAAGATCAAGAAAGAAGAAGTATTGAAAGTACCCACTGGGAACACCACATAATTTCAACGTGGATAATTGGGTAATACTTGGTTGAGACATTGATTCATGAGATTACAACCTATATTCACCAACTCAAAAAGACAGGCAAAAGTTAGCTGAATTTCCAATGTGTTATCACTATGCTTTCAACCGTCTAAATGCACAACCAAATTACAATGGAAAAACAATGGCAGATTTTTGGTTTAGTTGTCAGCCAAATGTCTATCACTGCGCTTTCAATCATTTAAAAGTACAGCAAAGTTCAAATGGGAATACAATGTCAGATATGTTGTTTATTTATACAATAGATTGTGTTATCACTGTGCTTAATCTAATAGCAGAACCAAACTACCTAGATTGCAGTTGAGATTACATTAAAAGTACATGGTGAAAGTGATCAATGCCATTTGAGATTCTGCACAGATTATTACAGCCCTTGTGAAGATCTCCACAGACCTGCCTCAACCTATGCATGCTATCTTATACATGCATGCTTTGTATGATTACATAAGAAGTAATGTATAGTTACAGTAAACTCAAAATGAGGCCATGGATGTGTTACTCATTTTAAGGTTGAATGTTACATTTGTTTGTAAAATAGCCTTAACCTTAGGCTATTTACTGTATCAAAAAAATAATATTGAATTGTGTTTGGTTGACAACGCAACCAAATATCAACATTTGAGCACGACTGAGCACGCCCCCATTCTCATCGACGGGGCTGTAGTGGAACAGGTTGAGAGCTTCAAGTTCCTTGGTGTCCACATCACCAACGAACTATCATGGTCCAAACACACCAAGACAGTGGTGAAGAGGGCACGACAAAGCCTATTCCCCCTCAGGAGACTAAAAAGATTTGGCATGGGTCCTCAGATCCTCAAAAAATTCTACAGCTGCACCATCGAGAGCATCCTGACTGGTTGCATCACCGCCTGGTATGGCAACTGCTTGGCCTCTGACCGCAAGGCACTACAGAGGGTAGTGCGTACGGCCCAGTACATCACTGGGGCAAAGCTCCCTGCCATCCAGGACCTCTATACCAGGCGGTGTCAGAGGAAGGCCCTCAAAATTGTCAAAGACTCCAGCCACCCTAGTCATAGACTGTTCTCTCTGCTACCGCACGGTAAGCGGTACCGGAGTGCCAAGTCTAGGTCCAAAAGACTTCTCAACAGCTTCTACCCCCAAGCCATAAGACTCCTGAACAGCTAATCATGGCTACCCGGACTATTTGCACTGCCCCCACCCCATCCTTTTACGCTGCTGCTACTCTGTTAAGTATTTATGCATAGTCACTTTAACTCTACCCACATGTACATATTACCTCAACTACCTCAACTAGCCGGGTGCCCCCGCACATTGACTCTGCAACGGTACCCCCCTGTATATATAGCCTCCCTACTGTCACTTTATTTTACTGTATATATAGCCTCCCCTACTGTCACTTTATTTTACTTCTGCTCTTTTTTTCTCAACACTTTTTTTGTTGTTGTTTTATTCTTACTTTTTTTGTTTAAAATAAATGCACTGTTGGTTAAGGGCTGTAAGTAAGCATTTCACTGTAATGTCTGCACCTGTTGTATTCGGCGCATGTGACCAATAAAATTTGATTTGATTTGATTTGATTTGATTTAAAGGAGATGTAGCCTACTGCTTGGACAGCTTCATCTGAGCCACTGGCATGATCACATTCTTAACTTAGATTTTAGGTTGAGTTGGAGATATGAATACAACCTATCATTTGTTAACATGTTGACAAGTTAATAGGCTATTTATTGTATTCCAAAAGTGATATTGAATTATGTCATTGAATTGTGTCTACACAACTAAATATCAATATTTGAAGGAGATATATGTTCTGCTTGGATAGTTACATCTGTGCCACTGACTAAGTCTGGCTTTAATTCCAGTTTGTCTAAAAATTAATCATTTGATATGTTGTATTCACGTCTCCATCTCAACCAAAATTCAAAGTTAAAGAACAGGACTAAATCAAATCAAACTTTAAATGCACTATGCATAAGTTGCTCCTCCATTTCCTGGTTGATAAAATTATAATAGTTCGCCTAATTTCAGATTATGTGACAAAACAAGCAAGTATAGCATAGAGAATCATTGTACCATCTAAACCGCTTTGAAATATCTTTTCAGTAACCAAAAACATTGAATTTTCAGCTGTTTGAAGCTGGTGTACAAAATCGAAAGTAAAAGACGCAAAAACTAAACTTAAGAACGGGAAGCATAGAAATAGTGCACATAGAACATATCTACTGCTTTTTAGACATGCTTTCAATAAGAATGACAGATCTATAACTCACATTTCTAGGTGAACTTGGCCGGGTCGCCCAAAAATGTACCTATTGCAGATTTCGTCCTATTCTTTAACTTAGATTTTTGGTGGAGATGGAGGCCTTTGTTTTCATAATCGCTCTTAATCGATGGGAAGTAGGTGACAAAATGAGTAATAAAGTTCAAGAAAGAAGTATTGAAAGTACCCACTAGGCACACCACATCATTTCAACGTGGATAATTGGGTAATACTTGGTTGAGACATTGATTGAGAAGTAACAAAAGTTTATTACAAAAACAGGCGGCAGGCAAATGACAGGTCAAGGGCAGGCAGAGGTCAGTAATCCAGATCAGAGTCCAAAAGGTACAGAACGGCAGGCAGTCTCAGGGTCAGGGCAGGCAGAGGTCAATAATCCAGGATGGTGTGACAAGGTACAGAACGGCAGGCAGGCTCAGGGTCAGGGCAGGCAGAATGGTCAAAACCGGGAAAACTAGAAAACAGAAACTTGAAAAATACAGGCGCAAAGGGGAAAACCGCTGGTATGCTTGACGAAACAAAATGAACTGGCAACAGACAAACAGAGAACACAGGTATAAATACACTGGGGATAATGGGGAAGATGGGCGACACCTGGAGGGGGGTGGAGACAAGCACAAAGACAGGTGAAACAGATCAGGGTGTGAAACCTTCAAAAGTTGATATTTGGTTGCATTGACAACCAAACACAATTCGATATCACTAAATATCATTACATTTGAAATCAACCAGAGCTTGAAACCCTAGGCCTATTGTCTATGTTTAGTTCAATTCTGTGTTGAATTGAAACAATAGCTGTTGATGACTTTGCAAATGCCATACAGGCCTTAGCAGAATTGATCAGATATGAGTGATAAAGTATGGTCACATTTCATTTGCACTTTTAAACCTACCCTTTAGAATGACTTCAATAGCAACATTGAATATATTTCGTTTTTAAGTGGAGATCTCGCTGCAAACATTCTCACGATAGTACATTGGTAATAGTCAGTGACAAATATCATAGCTAAACAGGGCTTGGTTAAATCTCTGGATGGGAGACCAAAGGGTAGCTGTAGATAGATCACTTCTGCAGTAGGAGGTGCTGCCCAGCCTAAGGTATTTTTTTCTGATAGTGGATATAGATCAGATGTTGTTTTAAAGGTAAAAATGCAATATATTCTATACAAGGTTAGTCTGTTGAAGTTTGTTTACCATTATGACATAATCCTGTGGTTGAAATGTCACCTTCAAAACAGTTGATTACTTTTTTCAAATCCAATGTATTTCCACGTAGATTCCACTTCACAATCCGTTGACAATATACGTTGAAACAACGTTGATTCAACCAGTTTGTGCCCAATGGGTAGAGTGTCACACCCTGGCCGAGAGGGATTGTGAATATACTCATCCTAATACCATGCGTCTGACTATCAATCAATCAATATTATAAAGCCTTTTTTACATCAGCATTTGTCACAAAGAACTTTACAGATACCCAGCTTAAAACCCCAAAGAGAAAGCAATGCAGAAGCACAGTGGCCAGGAAACACTACCTAGAACACATGAAACTAGGAAGAAACCTAGAGAGGAACCAGGCTCAGATGGGTGGCCAGTACTCTACTGGCTGTACCAGGTAGAGATTAAGAGGCCATGTGGCCATTAACTGGTTGCCTGATGACAGAAACTGAATTATTCCGCTGCTCTGTTTGCTACATACTTCAGTCTGAGACTGCCATTGTTGAAGTCAGTTGTAGTGACGTCAAAATGAAGGGTGTTGTGCAAAACAAATGCATCAGCGATTGAATCATCTCTAACCAATCCGAGTATCAAAGCTAATGACGAATTTTCTAAACGCTGGTTTACCCACGTGTTTTCTGGCTCAACCCATCAGTTTCTGGGTCCAATCAGAACAGTTAGAATGTGTTCACATTTGGTGAAGGGTCAGGAGGTACTCAGATCCAGACTCATCGTGGAGAAGAATGTGCGGTCCCATGTGGCTCAGTTGGTAGAGCATGGCGCTTGAATTGGCAGTGTTGTGGGTTTGATTCCCACAGGGGAGCAGTATGAAAATGTATGCACTCACTACTGTAAGGCACTCTGGATAAGAGCGTCTACTAAAATGTAAGACACGAACGTGCGTATTTTGGCTGGAGCAAGATATCTGGGTAGCCAGGCAAATTAAATGGTGGAAAATAAACTCAGCAAAAAAAGAAACGTCCTCTCACTGTCAACTGCGTATATTTTCTGCAAACTTAACACTTGTGTGTATATTTGTATGAACATAACAAGAGTCAACAACTGAGACATAAACTGAACAAGTTCCACAGACATGTGACTAACAGAAATTGAATAATGTGTCCCTGAACAAAGGGGGGGTCAAAATCAAAAGTAACAGTCAGTATCTGGTGTGGCCACCAGCTGCATTAAGTACTGCAGTGCATCTCCTCCTCATGGACTGCACCAGATTTGCCAGTTCTTGCTGTGAGATGTTACCCCACTCCTTCACCAAGGCACCTGCAAGTTCCCTGACATTTCTGGGGGGAATGGCCCTAGCCCTCACCCTCCGATTCAACAGGTCCCAGACGTGCTCAATGGGATTGAGATCCGTGCTCTTCGCTGGCCATGGCAGAACACTGACATTTCTGTTTTGCAGGAAATCACGCACAGAACGAGCAGTATGGCTGGTGACATTGTCATGCTGGAGGGTCATGTCAGGATGAGCCTGCAGGAAGGGTACCACCTGAGGGAGGAGGATGTCTTCCCTGTAACGCACAGCGTTGAGATTGCCTGCAATGACAACAAGCTCAGTCCGATGATGCTGTGACACACCGCCCCAGACCATGACGGACCCTCCACCTCCAAATCGATCCCGCTCCAGAGTACAGGCCTCGGTGTAATGCTCAATCCTTCTACGATAAACGCGAATCCGACCATCACCCCTGGTGAGACAAAACCGTGACTCGTCAGTGAAGAGCACTTTTTGCCAGTCCTGTCTGTCCAGCGACGGTGGGTTTGTGCCCGTAGGCGACGTTGTTCCCGGTGATGTCTGGTGAGGACCTGCCTTACAATAGGCCTACAAGCCCTCAGTCCAGCCTCTCCCAACCTATTGCGGACAGTCTGAGCACTGACGGAGTGATTGTGCGTTCCTGGTGTAACTCGGGCAGTTGTTGTTGCCATCCTGTACCTGTCCCGCAGGTGTGATGTTAGGATGTACCGATCCTGTGCAGGTGTTGTTACACGTGGTCTGCCACTGCGAGGACGATCAGCTGTCCGTCCTGTTTCCCTGTAGCGCTGTCTTAGGCGTCTCACAGTACGGACATTGCAATTTATTGTGCTGGCCACATCTGCAGTCCTCATGCCTCCTTGCAGCATGCCTAAGGCACATTCACGCAGATGAGCAAGGACCCTGGGCATCTTTCTTTTGGTGTTTTTCAGAGTCAGTAGAAAGGCCTCTTTAGTGTCCTAAGTTTTCATAACTGACCTTAATTGCCTACCGTCTGTAAGCTGTTAGTGTCTTAACGACCGTTCCACAGGTGCAAATTCATTAATTGTTTATGGTTCATTGAACAAGCATGGGAAACAGTGTTTAAACCCTTTACAATGAAGATCTGTGAAGTTATTTGGATTTTTACGAATTATCTTTGAAAGACAGGGTCCTGAAAAAGGGGCGTTTCTTTTTTTGCTGAGTTTCTATCAATACTATGGCTAGATGAATAGACATTTAGCTAAACTTAGGGAAATGTTCAGTCTTAGTGATGATGTGTTCCACTCTGATGCATTTGAGAATAAAACCACTCATTTAAGTAAACAACAATGCACGTGAAAAGTTTCAGAGGTGTCTGGAAAAATGTTTGTTCCTTTTTCTGAAAAATGTAATTTTTTCTGAAAAAGGAACTAACATTTTAGAGGTCTACCTCTTCTCCACTCAGAAAAAAGAACTAACATTTTCCAGGACACCTCTGAAACATGCATTCTGATCTATTCAAATGAGTGGTTTTATTCTCACATGCCTCAGAGTGGAACACATCCTCACTAAGACTGAACATCTATTAATCATCAGTTTGATGAAATGTTTTAAGAGTGAAGTGTGTTTTGAATTTACAGAATGTCAATGCATTTAGGGTGTCTATTTTAACATTTATTTTAGAATAATCTAGGCAAGACCATGCTGTTAGTTTTTTCTTCCTTCCAGTTAGATGTGATGAACAAATGACTGAATTAGAATAAACATCCTCTGCTATACAGCATCATCATGTGACGCTTTCTGAAGTGTGACATCATACATTATCTATACCCAAAGAGAAAGCTACTGATCAAAATATGATCTATTTATTTGATCAAATATGTAACAGAGATGATTGAGGATGGTACAGATTAACATTACAGAGTATTGACTATACAAACCACTACATTATTGAGCCCCAAATCCCCTTTGTGGATGCCACAGTACATAGACAAACAGAAGCAGGCTAGCTATTCAAACTATTCAGGAGCTTCTCATCTAAACCATATTGCACATAATGTTGCACACTTGAATAATGCAAATATTTATAATAATGCTTGAATAATGCTAATTTTTATACAGTTGTTATCCTCATATTATATAAAGTAATCCAAAATGTAACCAGCTCTTCTTTAAGCAAGGGACTGTAATAAAAACATAATATGGAGTTAGTCAAGTTTATCATCATATGGGGTTAGTCTGATGCTTATCATTGCTCTATAGTACTGCTATGTGGCTTTGTGGAGAACTTCTATGCCAACCAGCCAGGACCAGTTGATCTTTAGACTGTTTATTTTTGAAAATGTGATAACCTTTTCTTTTGTTTCCTGGAATGTCTTGATCAGAGTAATCTAGATACTGGCTCCCACTTCCATTTTCTACACAACATACATGTAACAAAATATAAGACAACAACAACAGCTTTACAAAAACCTCAAAAGCAATGCAAGCAACATTACAACCACAGGGGCACAGACGGTTTTCCATGTCGATTCAAAGTCATCAAATTGAATTCAAAATCAATGCAATCAATATTACTATCAGGCATTGACCTCACAATGCATTATTACTTTGTTGCTTGTAAAATATATTTTTTAATGCATACCATCCAGATCATTCTCATTTAGTGACTCAACAAGTCACAATGTTTTGTGATCAAGTACCAGCGTAGGAATTCATTAAGATAAAGGCAACACGTCCCCTATAACCTAAGTTTATGAATACGACCCAGGAGAGTTATCAGACATTTCGGACTCAGACCTGAGACACAGATGTGTGTGTTGTGGCATCCTCACTGAAGACATTCTCAAATACTTTACGGAAAGAGATCCTGACCCTCTCCTTGAAGTCCTGGCCCATGAACACGTACAGGATAGGATTGAGGCAGCTGTTGACATAGGCCAGAGAGATGACCACAGGGTACCAATTCCAGGCTTCACCTGCCGAGGCAAACCTACCATACCCAATCACCATACCTATGATGTGATACGGCAGCCAGCACACAAAGAATGCTGCCACCACAGCCAGAATGATCCAGAAGGTCCTCTGAGACTTGAAGCGACCGCTGCTCACCCTCCTGCCGATGAGCAGGTAGCAGACAGCGATAACCAACAGGGGAACGAGGAAGCCGAGGACCAGCCTGGGGACATGGGTGGCTTTGATGGCCAAAAAGATGCCCCTAATTTTGTTTTCGCCAAGGGGGTATATAGAGGTGCACATAATTTCTTCGTTGTCGTCACTAACATCGATGGTCCCATTATGGATCATGGTGGGGAGGCTGAGGAGCAGGGCCAGGACCCAGGCCAGACCACACAGCAACCAGGCCAGGGCGATGCTCCGGTGGTTCTGGGACCAGACAGGCAGGATGATCAGGACAAAGCGGTCCAGGCTGATGAGAACCAGGGTGAAGATGCTGGCAAACATGTTGAGGTACATGACAGAGGGGATAACCTTACACATAGCCTCTCCGAATGGCCAGTGTTGGTTCAGTATGATTTCAGCCAATGAGAAGGGTATGGAGATACAGCAGAGGAGGTCTGCTACAGCCAGGTTTACAAACCAGACGGTTTTAACTGTCCTCTTCATCTTCACTCCAGCTATCCAGATGACAAAGGCGTTGCCTGGGATACCGAGGACACAGGTTATGCTGTAGAGGACCATGGACACCACCCGTATGGACTGATTTACCTGCTCTGAATGATCAGTTTGAATGAACATGTCATAATAATCATCCAAGTACTCCTCTGAGAAATTCATGTTGTCACTAGGGGATAAATTGTTTGATACACAATGTCACTCATTGTAAAACACAACATTTTCTAACTTTATGTTTTAACTTAACTGAGCATTGCACTAAGGGTTCTCAGTGAGGTCATTCTTATAACCAGTCATAATTAATGGCAATAGTCTTGCTGTTTATATACCATGAGGCTACATTAACCGAATTGAAATTCAAACATTAGCACCTCCAATGTTGATAATGTTGGCCCTTACTTATTACTGTCATGAAACAGAGGGGTGTCAAATCCTCTTCAAAGTTAAACAAATATTTGAAAATAGTATCACTCTATCAATTATGTTTTCCCAAGTTAATAATTTAAAAGGTGCTGTGCAAGAGCTCACCTATAATTCAACTGAACATTTGCATCCAATGTACCTCTTCTTTCAGGTCTCTGTTCTGATTTTGTCACTTAGCTTAAGGTTTTGAGTTTAAAGGGATAGAACGTGATAGGGAAGGGCAAAATCGATGGGAAGTAGGTGACAAAATGAGTAATAAAGATCAAGAAAGAAGAAGTATTGAAAGTACCTACTAGGAACACCACATCATTTCAATGTGGATAATTGGGTCATACTTGGTTGAGACATTGATTAATGAGATTACAACCTATATTCACCAACTCAAAAAGACAGGCAAAAGTTAGCTGAATTTCCAATATGTTATCACTATGCTTTCAACCATCTAAATGCACAACCAAATTACAATGGAAAAACAATGGCAGATTTTTGGTTTAGTTGTCAGCCAAATGTCTATCACTGCGCTTTCAATCATTTAAAAGTACAGCAAAGTTCAAATGGGAATACAATGTCAGATATGTTGTTTATTTATACAATAGATTGTGTTATCACTGTGCTTAATCTAATAGCAGAACCAAACTACCTGGATTGCAGTTGAGATTACATTAAAAGTACATGTTGAATGTGATCAATGCCTGTCACGCCCTGACTCTGGGGACTCTTATTTGTTGAGTCAGGGTTTGATTTTCTATGTGGTGTAGATCTATGTTTATAGTCTAGTATGTCTAGATCTATGTTGGCCGGTGTGGTTCCCAATCAGAGGCAGCTGTCGCTTGTTGTCTCTGATTGGGGACCATACTTAGGCAGCCTATTGGCACTAGTGGGTTGTGGGATCTTGTTCCGTGTGAGGTATGTTGTTTGTGTACCTTGGACTTCACGTTTCGTTTAGTTTGTTGTTTTGTCGTTGTTTATTCGTTTCAAATAAACATGTATGCATATCACGCTGCGCCTTGGTTCGACCAGTCTGTAAACGAACGTGACAGAAGATCCCACCAAACGAGGACCAAGCAGCGTGCCCAGGCGGAGAGAGTAGCCATGTCACAGGTGGGCAAGTTGTGGTCGTGGGAGGAGATATTTGCGGGGAAAGGGCCATGAGCGAAGGTAGATGCCCAGACAGGAGAGGAGCAACGGCAACACAGAGGACGCCGGTCGAGGAAGAAGCCCGAGAAACAGCCCGAATTTTTTTTTGGGGGGGGGCTAAAAGGGTGGTTGGCGGAGCCTAGTGTTAGAGCAGAGCCAACTCCCTGTACTCACGCGAGGAAGCGTGTGACTGGGCAGGCTCCGTGTTATGCGGAGCTACGTACTGTGTCGCCAGTGTGCCGGCACAGTCCTGTACGTCCTGTGCTAGCACCACGCACGTACCGTGCGAAGATGGGCATCCAGCCAGGACGGGATGTGCCGGCTCAACGCTCCTGGTCTCCAGTACGCCTCCTCGGTCCCGCATATCCTGCGCCGGTTCTACGTACTGTATTGCCAGTGCGCTGGCACATCCCAGTGCATCCTGTGCTAATGCCTCCCACATACTGTGCGGAAGTAGGCATCCAGCCAGGACGGGTTGTGCCAGCTCTCCGCTTCAGACCTCCAGTCCGCCTCCACAGTCCGGTACGGCCCGTGCCTGCTCCCCGCACCAAACCAGTGGGGCGTGTTCCCAGCCCGGCCTGTTCCTGCTCCTCGCACCAAGTCAGTGGTGTGCGTCACCAGCCCGGCCCGGCCTGTTCCTGCTCCTCGCACCAAGCCAGTGGTGCGCGTCGCCAGCCCGGCCCGGCCTGTTCCTGCTCATCGCACCAAGCCAGTGGTGCGCGTCGCCAATCCGGCCCGGCCTGTTCCTGCTCCTCGCACCAAACCAGTGGTGCGTGTTCCCAGCCCGGCCCGGCCTGTTCCTGCTCCTCGCACCAAGGTAGTGGTGCGCGTCGCCAGCCCGGCCTGTTCCTGCTCCTCGCACCAAGCCAGTGGTGCGCGTCGCCAGCCCGGCCCGGCCTGTTCCTGCTCCTCGCACCAAGCCAGTGGTGCGCATCGCCAGCCCGGCCCGGCCTGTTCCTGCTCCTCGCACAAAGCCAGTGGTGCGCGTCGCCAGCCCGGCCCGGCCTGTTCCTTCTCCTCGAACCAAGCCAGTGGTGCGCGTCGCCAGTCCGGTCCGGCCCGTGCCTGCTCCTCGCACCAGACCTGTGGTGCGTGTGTCCAGTCCGGCATGGCCCGTGCCCGTTCCACCGGCGCCTGGTCCGGCACCAGTCAGCAGCTCCAGTCCGGAGCCAGAGCAGTCCGCTCCACCGGTGCCTGATCCAGCTCCGGACAGCGGCTCCAGTCCAGACCCAGACGTCAGCCCCTCTCCAGGTTCGGGGTCTCCCACACCAGGGTCCAGACAGGGCTTGGAGTATAGTGGGAGGAAGGAGAGGGGAAGCAGCGCGCCGAGGTCCAGACCAGACCAGGGGCGCAACAGGGAGGCGTAGAATAGGTGGTTGTCGCGCCAGGAGCCGGATCCGCCTCCGAGGCGGAATGCCCACACGGCCCCTACCCTTTTAAGTAAAGGTTGTGCGGTCGGAGTCCGCACCTTTGGGGGGGTACTGTCACGCCCTGACTCTGGGGACTCTTATTTGTTGAGTCAAGGTGTGATTTTCTATGTGGTGTAGATCTATGTTTATAGTCTAGTATGTCTAGATCTATGTTGGCCAGTGTGGTTCCCAATCAGAGGCAGCTGTCGCTCGTTGTCTCTGATTGGGGACCATACTTAGGCAGCCTATTGGCACTAGTGGGTTGTGGGATCTTGTTCCGTGTGAGGTATGTTGTTTGTGTACCTTGGACTTCACGTTTCGTTTAGTTTGTTGTTTTGTCGTTGTTTATTCGTTTCAAATAAACATGTATGCATATCACGCTGCGCCTTGGTTCGACCAGTCTGTAAACGAACATGACAATGCCATTTGAGATTCTGCACAGATTATTACAGCCCTTGTGAAGATCTCCACAGACCTGCCTCAACCTATGCATGCTATCTCATACATGCATGCTTTGTATGATTACGTAAGAAGTAATGTATAGTTACAGTAACCTCAAAATGTGGCCATGGATGTGTTACTCATTTTAAGGTTGAATGTTACATTTGTTTGTAAGATAGCCTTAACCTTAGGCTATTTACTCTATCAAAAAAGTAATATTGAATTGTGTTTGGTTGACAACGCAACCAAATATCAACATTTAAAGGAGATGTAGCCTACTGCTTGGACAGCTTCATCTGAGCCACTGGCATGATCACATTCTTAACTTAGATTTTAGGTTGAGTTGGAGATATGAATACAACCTATCATTTGTTAACATGTTGACAAGTTAATAGGCTATTTATTGTATTCCAAAAGTGATATTGAATTATGTCATTGAATTGTGTCTACACAACTAAATATCAATATTTGAAGGAGATATATATTCTGCTTGGATAGTTACATCTGTGCCACTGACTAAGTCTGGCTTTAATTCCAGTTTGTCTGAAAATTAATCATTTGATATGTTGTATTCACGTCTCCATCTCAACCAAAATTCAAAGTTAAAGAACAGGACTAAATCAAATCAAACTTTAAATGCACTATGCATAAGTTGCTCCTCCATTTCCTGGTTGATAAAATTCTAATAGTTCGCCTAATTTCAGATTATGTGACAAAACAAGCAAGTATAGCATAGAGAATCATTGTACCATCTAAACCGCTGTGAAATATCTTTTCAGTAACCAAAAACATTGAATTTTCAGCTGTTTGAAGCTGGTGTACAAAATCGAAAGTAAAAGACGCAAAAACTAAACTTAAGAACGGGAAGCATAGAAATAGTGCACATAGAACATATCTACTGCTTTTTAGACATGCTTTCAATAAGAATGACAGATCTATAACTCACATTTCTAGGTGAACTTGGCCGGGTCGCCTAAAAATTTACCTATTGCAGATTTCGTCCTATTCTTTAACTTAGATTTTTGGTGGAGATGGAGGCCTTTGTTTTCATAATCGCTCTTAATCGATGGGAAGTAGGTGACAAAATGAGTAATAAAGTTCAAGAAAGAAGAAGTATTGAAAGTACCCACTAGGCACACCACATCATTTCAACGTGGATAATTGGGTAATACTTGGTTGAGACATTGATTGAGAAGTAACAAAAGTTTATTACAAAAACAGGGGGCAGGCAAATGACAGGTCAAGGGCAGGCAGAGGTCAGTAATCCAGATCAGAGTCCAAAAGGTACAGAACGGCAGGCAGTCTCAGGGTCAGGGCAGGCAGAGGTCAATAATCCAGGATGGTGTGACAAGGTACAGAACGGCAGGCAGGCTCAGGGTCAGGGCAGGCAGAATGGTCAAAACCGGGAAAACTAGAAAACAGAAACTTGAAAAATACAGGCGCAAAGGGGAAAACCGCTGGTATGCTTGACGAAACAAAATGAACTGGCAACAGACAAACAGAGAACACAGGTATAAATACACTGGGGATAATGGGGAAGATGGGCGACACCTGTAGGGGGGGTTGAGATCAGATGTTGTTTTAAAGGTAAAAATGCAATATATTCTATACAAGGTTAGTCTGTTGAAGTTTGTTTATGTCACGGTTTCGGCCGAGGCTGCTCCTCCTCCTGGTTCGGGCAGGCTTCGGCGGTCGTCGTCCCCGGAGTACTAGCTGCCACCGATCTATGTTTCATGTTCGTTTGGTTTTGTCTTGATGTTGTACACCTGTGTCTTGTTAGTCCTCGTTAGTGTCCTATTTAGTTCTCGTTGGTTGTGTTTGTCTTTGTGTGTGATTGCTCTTCTGTTTTCGTGTTGGAGCTACGTACTTCCCTCCAGTGTTTTGGAGAGGTTTTTCGCACATGTTAGTGCGCCGTTTGTTTGACGCCTGTGTGCGCCGTGATTTCGCCTTCGGGCTTATTTTCCTACGTGAATATTGCACTAAAGTCTTTTGGACTGAGCTTCTGCGTCCTGCGCTTGATTCATGCACCACACCCACCTTAAGCACCCCTTGACAGTTTACCATGATGACATAATCCTGTGGTTGAAATGTCACCTTCAAAACAGTTGATTACTTTTTTCAAATCCAATGTATTTCCACGTAGATTCCACGTCACAATCCGTTGACAATATACGTTGAAACAACGTTGATTCAACCAGTTTGTGCCCAATGGGTAGAGTGTCACACCCTGGCCGAGAGGGATTGTGAATATACTCATCCTAATACCATGCGTCTGACTATCAATCAATCAATATTATAAAGCCTTTTTTACATCAGCATTTGTCACAAAGAACTTTACAGATACCCAGCTTAAAACCCCAAAGAGAAAGCAATGCAGAAGCACAGTGGCCAGGAAACACTACCTAGAACACATGAAACTAGGAAGAAACCTAGAGAGGAACCAGGCTCAGATGGGTGGCCAGTACTCTACTGGCTGTACCAGGTAGAGATTAAGAGGCCATGTGGCCATTAACTGGTTGCCTGACGACTCAAACTGAATTATTCCGCTGCTCTGTTTGCTACATACTTCAGTCTGAGACTGCCATTGTTGAAGTCAGTTGTAGTGACGTCAAAATGAAGGGTGTTGTTCAAAACAAATTCATCAGCGATTGAATCATCTCTAACCAATCCGAGTATCAAAGCTAATGACGAATTTTCTAAACGCTGCTTTACCCACGTGTTTTCTGGCTCAACCCATCAGTTTCTGGGTCCAATCAGAACAGTTAGAATGTGTTCACATTTGGTGAAGGGTCAGGAGGTACTCAGATCCAGACTCATTGTGGAGAAGAATGTGCGGTCCCATGTGGCTCAGTTGGTAGAGCATGGCGCTTGAATTGCCAGTATTGTGGGTTTGATTCCCACAGGGGAGCAGTATGAAAATGTATGCACTCACTACTGTAAGGCACTCTGGATAAGAGCGTCTACTAAAATGTAAGACACGAACGTGCGTATTTTGGCTGGAGCAAGATATCTGGGTAGCCAGGCAAATTAAATGGTGGAAAATAAACTCAGCAAAAAAAGAAACGTCCTCTCACTGTCAACTGCGTTTATTTTCTGCAAACTTAACATTTGTGTGTATATTTGTATGAACATAACAAGAGTCAACAACTGAGACATAAACTGAACAAGTTCCACAGACATGTGACTAACAGAAATTGAATAATGTGTCCCTGAACAAAGGGGGGGTCAAAATCAAAAGTAACAGTCAGTATCTGGTGTGGCCACCAGCTGCATTAAGTACTGCAGTGCATCTCCTCCTCATGGACTGCACCAGATTTGCCAGTTCTTGCTGTGAGATGTTACCCCACTCTTTCACCAAGGCACCTGCAAGTTCCCTGACATTTCTGGGGGGAATGGCCCTAGCCCTAGCCCTCACCCTCCGATTCAACAGGTCCCAGACGTGCTCAATGGGATTGAGATCCGTGCTCTTCGCTGGCCATGGCAAAACACTGACATTTCTGTTTTGCAGGAAATCATGCTGGAGGGTCATGTCAGGATGAGTCTGCAGGAAGGGTACCACATGAGGGAGGAGGATGTCTTCCCTGTAACGCACAGCGTTGAGATTGCCTGCAATGACAACAAGCTCAGTCCGATGATGCTGTGACACACCGCCCCAGACCATGACGGACCCTCCACCTCCAAATCTATCCCACTCCAGGGTACAGGCCTCAGTGTAATGCTCAATCCTTCTACGATAAACGCGAATCCGACCATCACCCCTGGTGAGACAAAACCGCGACATGTCAGTGAAGAGCACTTTTTGCCAGTCCTGTCTGTCCAGCGACGGTGGGTTTGTGCCCATAGGCGACGTTGTTGCCGGTGATGTCTGGTGAGGACCTGCCTTACAATAGGCCTACAAGCCCTCAGTCCAGCCTCTCCCAACCTATTGCGGACAGTCTGAGCACTGATGGAGTGATTGTGCGTTCCTGGTGTAACTCGGGCAGTTGTTGTTGCCATCCTGTACCTGTCCCGCAGGTGTGATGTTAGGATGTACCGATCCTGTGCAGGTGTTGTTACACGTGGTCTGCCACTGCGAGGACGATCAGCTGTCCGTCCTGTCTCCCTGTAGCGCTGTCTTCGGCGTCTCACAGTACGGACATTGCAATTTATTGTCCTGGCCACATCTGCAGTCCTCATGCCTCCTTGCAGCATGCCTAAGGCACATTCACGCAGATGAGCAAGGACCCTGGGCATCTTTCTTTTGGTGTTTTTCAGAGTCAGTAGAAAGGCCTCTTTAGTGTCCTAAGTTTTCATAACTGTGACCTTAATTGCCTACCGTCTGTAAGCTGTTAGTGTCTTAACGACCGTTCCACAGGTGCAAGTTCATTAATTGTTTATGGTTCATTGAACAAGCATGGGAAACAGTGTTTAAACCCTTTACAATGAAGATCTGTGAAGTTATTTGGATTTTTACGAATTATCTTTGAAAGACAGGGTCCTGAAAAAGGGACGTTTCTTTTTTTGCTGAGTTTCTATCAATACTATGGCTAGATGAATAGACATTTAGCTAAACTTAGGGAAATGTTCAGTCTTAGTGATGATGTGTTCCACTCTGAGGCATGTGAGAATAAAACCACTAATTTAAGTAAACAACAATGCACGTGAAAAGTTTCAGAGGTGTCTGGAAAAATGTTTGTTCCTTTTTCTGAAAAATGTAATTTTTTCTGAAAAAGGAACTAACATTTTAGAGGTCTACCTCTTCTCCACTCAGAAAAAAGAACTAACATTTTCCAGGACACCTCTGAAACATGCATTCTGATCTATTCAAATGAGTGGTTTTATTCTCACATGCCTCAGAGTGGAACACATCCTCACTAAGACTGAACATCTATTAATCATCAGTTTGATGAAATGTTTTAAGAGTGAAGTGTGTTTTGAATTTACAGAATGTCAATGCATTTAGGGTGTCTATTTTAGCATTTATTTTAGAATAATCTAGGCAAGACCATGCTGTTAGTTTTTTCTTCCTTCCAGTTAGATGTGATGAACAAATGACTGAATTAGAATAAACATCCTCTGCTATACAGCATCATCATGTGACGCTTTCTGAAGTGTGACATCATACATTATCTATACCCAAAGAGAAAGCTACTGATCAAAATATGATTGATTTATTTGATCAAATATGTAACAGAGATGATTGAGGATGGTACAGATTAACATTACAGAGTAATGACTATACAAACCACTACAGCATTGAGCCCCAAATCCCCTTTGTGGATGCCACAGTACATAGACAAACAGAAGCAGGCTAGCTATTCAAACTATTCAGGAGCTTCTCATCTAAACCATATTGCACATAATGTTGCACACTTGAATAATGCAAATATTTATAATAATGCTTGAATAATGCTAATATTTATACAGTTGTTATCCTCATATTATATAAAGTAATCCAAAATGTAACCAGCTCTTCTTTAAGCAAGGGACTGTAATAAAAACAATTGTATTTTTAAAAGAGATCTGGGTTGATTACAGATACTTAACATTGGTATACAGATTACGTGATCCCAATGATATATACTAACCAACACTGCGTCTAGTGACATCCTCACTAAACACATTCTCAAATACTTTACACAGAGAGACCCTGACCCTCTCCTTGAACTCCTGGCCCATGAACAAGTACAGCATAGGGTTGAGGCAGCTGTTGACAGAGAGCAGCTCAGAGGGTGCTACATTGTGCGAGGCCCTCCATACCGCATCAACATCCCTATGGTGTGGTACGGCAGTCAGCATACAAAGAACGCCGCTACCACTCCCATAATGATCAGTAAGGACCTCTGAGACTTGAATCGACCGCTGCTCATCCTCCTGCCGATGAGCAGGTAGCAGACAGCGATGACCAACAAGGGGACGAGGAAGCCGAGGACCAGCCTGGAGACATGCGTGGCTTTGATGGGCGAATTTCTGCCCAAAGGGTCGTTATCATAATAGAGATAGAAACATTAGATCATTTGTTTTGGTACTGTCCATTTGTAGCTTGTTTTAGGTCACAGGACCAGGAATGGCTGAAGGATTGCAATATTTACCTGCAGCTAACCCTGCAGATAGCACTACTGGGTGATCTGAAAAGTCAGTCAATCGATCAATAATATAATACTACTTTTAGCAAAAATGTTTATTTCCAATTTGAATGGTGCTGAAGTTTGGGACTAATAACAACTAGCAACAACAAGATTACTAATATAAAACATACTGTGTCCATAATAAGTATATAGGTTATAGGTTGAGAACTTTTGTGAAAGAGCACAGTTCGAAAGATATGGCATATAGAAGCAAACCGGATGGACATCATGAAAATTATAGGAGAGGTTGAGAGAATAGGAAGTTCAGGAGTAAAAACAAACAAAATATAACTATTGTAAAAATGGACTGTGTCCATAATATGTATATAGTATGTATAAGCTGGAAGTAGAGGCCTAAGAGTTGTTGTTCAATTGTTTACTCCAATTAGGGGAGGGGTGGTGGGGTTGGAAAGTAATGAAGGAAAATACAGTGGGGGAAAAAAGTATTTAGTCAGCCTCCAATTGTGCAAGTTCTCCCACTTAAAAAGATGAGAGAGGCCTGTAATTTTCATCATAGGTACACGTCAACTATGACAGACAAAATGAGGAAAAAAAATCCAGAAAATCACATTGTAGGATTTTTTATGAATTTATTTGCAAATTATGGTGAAAAATAAGTATTTGGTCAATAACAAAAGTTTCTCAATACTTTGTTATATACCCTTTGTTGGCAATGACACAGGTCAAACGTTTTCTGTAAGTCTTCACAAGGTTTTCACACACTGTTGCTGTTATTTTGAACCATTCCTCCATGCAGATCTTCTCTAGAGCAGTGATGTTTTGGGGCTGTCGCTGGGCAAAACGGACTTTCAACTCCCTCCAAAGATTTTCTATGGGGTTGAGATCTGGAGACTGGCTAGACCACTCCAGGACCTTGAAATGCTTCTTACGAAGCCACTCCTTCGTTGCCCGGGCGGTGTGTTTGGGATCATTGTCATGCTGAAAGACCCAGCCACGTTTCATCTTCAATGCCCTTGCTGATGGAAGGAGGTTTTCACTCAAAATCTCACGATACATGGCCCCATTCATTCTTTCCTTTACACGGATCAGTCGTCCTGGTCCCTTTGCAGAAAAACAGCCCCAAAGCATGATGTTTCCACCCCCATGCTTCACAGTAGGTATGGTGTTCTTTGGATGCAACTCAGCATTCTTTGTCCTCCAAACACGACGAGTTGAGTTTTTACCAAAAAGTTATATTTTGGTTTCATCTGACCATATGACATTCTCCCAATCCTCTTCTGGATCATCCAAATGCACTCTAGCAAACTTCAGACTGGCCTGGACATGTACTGGCTTAAGCAGGGGGACACGTCTCGCACTGCAGGATTTGAGTCCCTGGCGGCGTAGTGTGTTACTGATGGTAGGCTTTGTTACTTTGGTCCCAGCTCTCTGCAGGTCATTCACTAGGTCCCCCCGTGTGGTTCTGGGATTTTTGCTCACCGTTCTTGTGATCATTTTGACCCCACGGGGTGAGATCTTGCGTGGAGCCCCAGATCAAGGGGAGATTATCAGTGGTCTTGTATGTCTTCCATTTCCTAATAATTGCTCCCACAGTTGATTTCTTCAAACCAAGCTGCTTACCTATTGCAGATTCAGTCTTCCCAGCCTGGTGCAGATCTACAATTTTGTTTCTGGTGTCCTTTGACAGCTCTTTGGTCTTGGCCATAGTGGAGTTTGGAGTGTGACTGTTTGAGGTTGTGGACAGGTGTCTTTTATACTGATAACAAGTTCAAACAGGTGCCATTAATACAGGTAACGAGTGGAGGACAGAGGAGCCTCTTAAAGAAGAAGTTACAGGTCTGTGAGAGCCAGAAATCTTCCTTGTTTGTAGGTGACCAAATACTTATTTTCCACCATAATTTGCAAATAAATTCATTAAAAATCCTACAATGTAAATTTCTGGAATTGTTTTTCTCAATTTGTCTGTCATAGTTGACGTGTACCTATGATGAAAATTACAGGCCTCTCTCATCTTTTTAAGTGGGAGAGCTTGCACAATTGGTGGCTGACTAAATACTTTTTTTCCCCATTGTATATTTTAAAAAAGGATGTGCATGTATATGTATTTATATGTATGTATATGTATATGTATGTACGTGAATGGAAAAATATATGGGGGATTGGAAGTGATGCAGACAATTATATTGATGGAATTACAATCTATATGCAATATTAAAGCTGACCCCCCCCCCAAATAAAAAACAAGACCCAGAGTTACTTCTGCTGCAGAGGATAAGTTAATTAGTTACCAGCCTCAGAAATCGGCAATTAACTGCACCTCAGATTGCAGCCCAAATAAATGCTTCACAGAGTTCAATTAACAGACACATCTCAACATCAACTGCTCAGAGGAGACTGCGGGAATCAGGCCTTCATGGTCGAATTACTGCAAAGAAACCACTACTAAAGGACAACAATAAGAAGAAGAGACTTGCTTGGGCCAAGAAACACGAGCAATGGACATTAGACCGGTGGAAATCTGTCCTTTGGTCTGATGAGTCAAAATTTGAGATTTTTGGTTCCAATCGCCGTGTCTTTGTGAGACGCAGAGTAAGTGAACGGATGATCTCCGCATGTGTGGTTCCCACCGTGAAGCATGGAGGATGAGGTGTGATGGTGTGGGGGTGCTTTGCTGGTGACACTGTCAGTGATTTATTTAGAATTCAAGGCACACTTAATGAGCATGGCCACCACAGCATTCTGCAGCGATACGCCATCCCATCTGGTTCGTGCTTAGTGGGACTATCATTTGTTTTTCAACAGGACATTGACCCAAAACACACCTCCAGGCTGTGTAAGGGCTATTTGACCAAGGAGAGTGATGGAGTGCTGCATCAGATGACCTGGCCTCCACAATCACCCGACCTCAACCCAATTAAGATGGTTTGGCATGAGTTGGACCGCAGAGTGAAGGAAAAGCAGCCAACAAGTGCTCAGCATATGTGGGAACTCCTTCAAGACTGTTGGAAAAGCATTCCTCATGAAACTGGTTGAGAGAATGCCAAGACTGTACAAAGCTGTCATCAATGCAAAGGGTGGCTACTTTGAAGAATCTAAAATCTAAAATATATTTTGATTTGTTTAACACTTTTTTGGTTACTACATGATTCCATATGTGTTATTTCATAGTTTTGATGTCTTCGCTATCATTCTACAATATAGAATATAGTAAAAAGAAAGAAAAGGTAGAGGTAAAGTGACTGCATAGATAATAAACAGAGAGGGGGGGGGGGGTCAATGCAAATAGCAGAGAAAACAGTCTATGACTAGGGTGGTTGGAGTCTTTGGCAATTTTTAGGGCCTTCCTCTGACACCGCCTGTAAGGGTTGGTGTGAGATGTGACCCAGTTGCGGTGCAGGATATACAGTAGGCAGTAGGTAGAGATGGTGAAACAAGGATCTTTACTGGTGGTCCCGAAGCCAAAATACAAAATAACGGACTTATCACGATAAAAGAAAGTCGCAGCAAATAAGTCTCCAAAAACCATCTGACAGCCAAAAAGCAAAATACTACCTACGACCGAAACAAATAATGAAACAGGGAGAAGACTTCTCAAGTACCTGTACATAGGTCTCCGATCAGACACGGAGTAGTACTGCTGGACATAGAGAAACTAACAGAGAAAACTGAGCAAGGGAACACAGCGAAGTGAGGGCATAAATACACAGGTGAACAGGTAGACACAGGTGACACCAATAGGATACTGATTAGTCCAGACTGTGAGTGAGGAGGTGCCTAAGGTTGTCGGAGGATGACACCTAGTGGGTCACTCCGTAGCTCTGTAGCTCAATTGGTAGAGCATGGCGCTTGTAACGCCAGGGTAGTGGGTTTGATCCCTGGGACCACCCATACGTAAAAATGTATGCGCACATGACTGTAAGTCGCTTTGGATGAAAGCGTCTGCTAAATGGCATATTATATTATTATTATTACTCCGGAACTGCGACCACCTCCTGTAACAACCGCCTAGTATAGAGGTCCTGGACGGCAGGAAGCTTGGCCCCAGTGATGTACTGGGCAGTACGCACTACCCTCTGTAGTGCCTTGCGGTCGGAGGCCGAGCAGTTGCCATACCAGGCGGTGATGCAACCAGTCATGATGCTCTCGATGGTGTAGCTGTATAACTTTTTGAGGCTTTGAGGACCCATGCCAAATCTTTTCAGTCTCCTGAGGGGGAATAGGCATTGTTGTGCCCTATTCACAACTGTCTTGGTGTGTTTGGACCATGATAGTTTGTCGGTGATGTGGACACCAAGGAACTTGAGGCTCTCAACCTGCTCCACTACAGCCCCGTCGATGAGAATGGGGGTTTGCTCGACCCTCCTTTTCCTGTAGTCCACAATCATCTCCTTTGTCTTGGTCACGTTGAGGGAGAGGTTGTTATCATTGCACCACACTGTCAGGTCTCTGACCTCCTCCCTATAGGCTGTCTCATCGTTGTCGGTGATCAGGCCTACCACTGTTGTGTCGTCTGCAAACTTAATGATGGTGTTGGAGTCGTGCCTGGCCATGCAGTTATGGGTGAACAGGGAGTACAGGAGGGGACTGAGCACGCACCCCTGAGAGGCCCCCGTGTTGAGGATCAGCGTGGCAGATGTATTGTTACCTACCCTTACCACCTGGGGGCGGCCCGTCAGGAGGTCCCGGATCCAGTTGCAGAGGGAGGTGTTTAGTCTCAGGGTCCCAGATCTATCCGCTGCCTTCGACACGTGAACCATCAGATCCTCTTCTCCACCCTCTTAGGGCTGGGCGTCTCAGGCTCTGCACACTCTTGGATTGTATCCTACCTGGCAGGCCGGTCGTACCAGGTGACGTGGAGAGGATCTGTGTCTGCACCACGTACTCTCACTACTGGTGTCTCCAAGGGCTCGGTTCTAGGCCATATCCTCTTCTCTCTATACACCAAGTCATTCAGCTCTGTCATTCCTCACATCGTCTCTCCTATCATTGCTATGCGGATGACGTTCAACTACTGTTCTCCTTCCCCCCTTCTGACACACAGGTGGCGACACACATCTCTGCGTGCCTGGCAGATATCTCAGCTTGGATGTCGGCCCACCACCTCAAGCTCAACCTCGACAAGATGGAGCTGCTCTTCCTCCCGGGGAAGGAAGAGCAGCTCCATCACGGTTGACAACTCCACAGTGTCGCCCTCCCAGAGTGAAAAGAACCTTGGCGTGACCCTGGACAACACCCTGTCATTCTCTGCAAACATCAAAGCAGTAACACGCTCCTGCAGGTTCATGCTCTACAACATCCATAGAGTACAACCCTACCTCACACAGGAAGAGTTGCAGGACCTAATCTAGGCACTTGTCATCTCCCGTCTGGACTACTGCAACTCGCTGTTGGCTTTGCTCCACACTTGTGCCATTAAACCCCTGCAACTTATCCAGAACACTGCAGCCTGCCTGGTTTTCAACCTTCCCAAGTTCTCCCATGTCACCCAGCTCCTCCCCACACTCCATTGGCTTCCAGTCGAAGCTCGCATCCACTACAAGACCATGGGGCTTGCCTACGGAGCAGCAAAAGGAACTGCCCCTCCCTACCTTCAGGCTATGCTCAAACCCAACACCCCAACTCGAGCACTCCGTTCTGCCACCTCTGGTCTTTTGGCCCTCTCACCCCTACGTTTTTGACAGCACTGGACAAATTAATCCAGTTGCAGAGGGAGGTGTTTAGTCACAGGGTCCTTAGCTTAGTGATGAGCTTTGAGGGCACTATGGTGTTGAACGCTGAGCTGTAGTCAATGAATAGCATTCTCACGTAGGTGTTCCTCTTGTCCAGGTGGGAAAGGGCAGTGTGGAGTGCAATAGAGATTGCATCATCTGTGGATCTGTTGGGGCAGTATACAAATTGGAGTAGGTCTAGGGTTTCTGGGATAATGGTGTTGATGTGAGCCATGACCAGCCTTTCAAAGCATGGCTACAGACGTGAGTGCTACGGGTCAGTAGTCATTTAGGCAGGTTATCTTAGTGTTCTTGGGCACAGGGACTATGGTGGTCTGCTTGAAACATGTTGGTATTACAGACTCAGTCAGGGACATGTTGAAAATGTCAGTGAAGACACTTGCCAGTTGGTCAGCGCATGCTCGGAGTACACGTCCTGGTAATCCTTCTGGCCCTGCGGCCTTGTGAATGTTGACCTACTTTAAAGTCTTATTCACATCGGCTACGGAGAGCATGATCACATAGTCATCCGGAACAGCTGATGCTCTCATGCATGCTTCAGTGTTGCTTGCCTCGAAGCAAGCATAGAAGTGATTTAGCTCGTCTGGTAGGCTTGTGTCACTGGGCAGTTCGTGGATGTGCTTCCCTTTGTAGTCTGTAATAGTTTTCAAGCCCTGCCACATCCGACGAGTGTCAGAGCCGGTGTAGTACGATTCAATCTTAGTCCTTTATTGACTCTTTGCCTGTTTGATGGTTCGTCGGAGGGCATAGCGGGATTTCTTATAGGCGTCCGGATTAGAGTCTCGCTCCTTGAAAGCGGCAGCTCTACCCTTTAGCTCAGTGCGGATGTTGCCTGTAATCCATGGCTTCTGGTTGGGGTATGTACTGTGATGCCACGAGAGGCTACAGCTTCCAGCGGGATTGCCCAAGTAGTGCAAGGAGACCAGGTTCCACCAAAACAAGGATTTTATTAAAGGTCTTCGGCAACTAACGAAATAATAACACCATTCTGTCTCTCCCCAGAGCCCACCCTCCAGACCGTGTCTCTTCCCTTCAAAAACAACCCCAGCCCATCAGCCCCTGATTGGTTTCAGCTGCGTGGGAAGATTGGCCACAGAGGGTTGGAGTTCCCGACCATACCAGCAGATGGAGCCATAGCTGTCTGGGTTTGCAGCCACCTCAGGGGGATGTAACGTCCCTCCAGGACACAGCCTCTCGTGACATCACACATCCCCCTCCTCGGGACCGACGTCCTCGTCGGGGTAAAGGCAGTGAAGAAGGCATCACGCCGGGAGAGGGCGTCCGCATTTCCGTGGTGCTTGCCAGCCCTGTGGACAACCGAAAAAGTTAAACGGTTGCAAGCTCAAAAACCATCTGGTTACTCTACTGTTTGATTCCTTGTTCTTGGCCATCCACTGCAGAGGGGCGTGATCAGATACCACCATGAAACGTCGGCCCAGGAGATAGAACCGAAGGGACTCCAGGGCCCAGACTACAGCCAGACATTCCTTCTCCACCGTTGAATAGTTCTTCTCTCTTGGAAGTAACTTCCTGCTTAGGTAGAGAATGGGATGTTCTTCCCCGTCATGTGCCTGGGTGAGGACAGCACCCAGACCCACCTCGAAGCATCCGCTTGGACAATGAATTCCTTCTTGAAGTCTGGTGCCACCAGGATCGGACCGGAGCAGAGTGCTCGCTTCAGGTTGCGGAAAGCCGCCTCCGCCGCAGGGTTCCACTTCACCATTCGTGAGTGGCGTTTGGTCGTCAGCTCCGTCAATGGTGCCGCTATGGTAGCAAAATCTGCAATAAAGCGTCTATAGTAGCCAGCGAGGCCCAAAAATGACCTTACTTGCTTCTTGTTGATGGGCTGCGGCCAGTCCTGTATGGCCCGCAGTTTGGCTTCCTGTGGTTTGACCAACCCCCGCCCAATGGTGTACCCCAGGTAGTTTGTCTCACTGAAGGCCACCTTGCACTTCTTCGGGTTTGCCGTGAGCCCTGCTTCCCTGAGCGAATCCAGCACCGCTTGTACCCGGGGTAGGTGGCTGGCCCAATCCTGACTTTGTATAACCACATCATCCAAATAAGCCGCTGCGGACTCTTGTGGGGCGCAAGGACTCGATCCATCAGGCGTTGGAACGTGGCAGGTGCCCCGTGGAGACCAAACGGAAGTCGGGTATACTGGTAGAGCCCCTCCCGGGGTGGCAAAGGCTGTCTTCTCCTTAGATGCCGGGGTCAAGGGCACCTGCCAGTAGCCTTTTGTGAGATCAAGAGTGGTTATGAAACGAGCATGCCCCAAGGAGTCTATTAAATCATCGACACGAGGCATTGGGTATGCATCAAATTCAGACACTTCATTCAACTTTCGATAGTCATTACAAAATCGTACTGAACCGTCTGGCTTGGGAACTAGTACTATGGGACTTGCCCAGGCACTGTGGGACTCTTCGATTACTCCCAACTCCCGCATCTTCCTTACCTCCTTCTGTATAACCACTTTACGAGCCTCTGGCACGCGGTACGGGCGCTGGTTTACCGTTCGGCCAGGCCTGGTGCGGATCTCATGTTGGACCACCTCTGTGTGACCGGGAAGGGGAGGAGAAGACATCCTGGTTCTGCTCCACGAGTTCCAGGGCCATCTGTCGTTGATGTGGGGACAGATTTGGACCCAGCTGAACCTCTTCTCGCGCCGGTTCCTGGGTCTCTGTGGGGGTAGAGAGCTAAACAGCGCCTCTCTGGCGTGCCACTTCTTTAAAAGGTTAACATGATAAATCTGCTCAGTTTTCCTTTTATCTGGTTGCCTCACCTTGTAGTTTACTTCTCCCATGCGTTCAATGACCTCATATGGTCCTTGCCAGGTTGCCAGGAATTTGCACTCAACGGTTGGCACCAGGACCAGCACTCTGTCCCCCGGCTTAAACTCCCTGGGCTGAGCAGATCTGTTGTAGGAGGCTTGCTGTTGCCGCTGACTGGCCTCCATGTGTTCCCGCATCATGGGATAGATGGCCTTCATTCTCTCCCTCATAGCCCCTACATGGTCGATCAGTGTCCGCTGTTGGCATGGCTGCTCCTCCCAGGCCTCCTTGGCGATGTCGAGCAGTCCTCTGGGTCTGTAGGAAAGCAAGAGCTCAAAGGGTGAAAAACCAGTAGAAGACTGAGGTACCTCTCTCACCGCAAATAATATGTATGGTAACAGCTGATCCCAGTTGCGCCCATCTTCCCCTACCGCTTTCCGCAGCATGGATTTTAGTGTTTTGTTAAAACGTTCGACTAGGCCATCTGTCTGGGGGTGGTAGACCGAGGTTCTCAGCTGTTTGATTTTCAGTAAAGCACAGAGTTCTTTCATCACCCTGGACATGAATGGAGTCCCTTGGTCCGTCAATATCTCTTTTGGGATTCCCAGACTAGTTGAGAGACGGAACAGCTCCTTGGCGATTTGTCTGGATGTAGCCTTCCTCAGCGGAATGGCCTCCGGGTACCGGGACGCATAGTCCAGAATGACCAGAATGTATTGATGTCCCCTGGCACTTTTCGGTAAGGGCCCGACTATGTCTAATCCAATTCTCTCAAAAGGAGTTTCGATAATGGGCAAGGGAATGAGCGGGTTTCTATATGTGGGCTTTGGCGCAACCTGCTGACACTCAGGGCAACTACGGCAGTAGTTCTCTATCTCTTTGTGTACTCCTGGCCAAAAAGAAACGTTGCATGATTCTTTCCTTAGTCTTCTCTACCCCCAAGTGGGCCCCCTAGCGGGTGTGTGTGGGCTAGGTTGAGTACTGTGGCCCGATAGGGCTGTGGCACGAGGAGCTGTTCATGCACTTCCTCATTTTTCTTGACTATCTGATATACTAACCCCCGGTTTACTGCGAAATGGGGGTAAGTAGGGGTTGTCTTATCACCTAACACTACACCTTCTAATACCTGCACATTTCTTAAGGCATTTGCAAGAGTAGGATCTTGTAATTGAGCCGTACCATACTGGCCTGTGAGAGGGGGAAGCTCTTGGGTGCCTGGGACGTCTTCTTCACTGGAGAACGGAGCACTTTCCTGGGCTGCGTTCTCTTCTCCCGTATCCGGACCAGTCTCGGTGTCGGTCTGGGCACCTGCCATCCCTATCAGAGCCCGGGCGGGAGTGAGTAACTCGGAGGATTGCACCGGAGCCGTCCCAGGATGAGTCTTGCCTCTCCGTTTCCGAGGTACTCGGGTTATCCTCTCCTGAGACTCTCTCCAGAGTGGGTAAAAGGCTGGGCAGTCTCGTCCAATTAGGACAGGGACGGGGAGGGAATCAACCACCCCGCCGTCGTGTGTATGGTTCCCCGTGTGCTGGTCATTGTAAGTTCAGTAATGGGGTATTCTCTGGTGTCCCCATGGACACAGGAAACTGGGAGGACTTTCCCCGGGGTCAGACACGTTGGGCCCACCAAATCCTTACGCACCAGGGTGGCCCGGCTACCAGAATCCAGTAAGGCCTCCACATCATGGTGATTCACAGTTACCGGGCAGGTGGGGGGTCGATCTGGGCCGCCATCTACGACTCCCAAGAGCGAGGCAACACGGTGTGTGGGTGCTGAGCTGGAGGACTCCGCAGTGGGCATAGGTTCATCGGCTGGTTTCCCACACTGCCAGGAGATATGTCCCATCTCCCCACACCGGTAACACTGTCGAGTTTCCCCCCTCCTGGTGTACTCTTCTTGGACCCGCCTGGTTTCTGGCTCCCCCTGGAGCCGGGATAAGTCCTGACGTGGCTGGGTTCGAGACCTTGGGGTCCTTTGGACGGGTCCTTCCCATTTGTGGTGGGGCCGCACTCCTGGGGTCTTTTCGGGGAAGCATTCAGCATCTCCGCTGTGGCCTGGTACTTTTCCACAGCTTCCACGGTCAGATCAGCCGTGGTCAAGGCCTGTTGACTGATGAACCGTTTTGCCTCATAAGGCAGGGCGCGTAGGTAACGATCCACCACAACGGCCTCCACCACCGCCGCTGCTGTATTCCTCTGCGGATCCAGCCATTTCCTTGCGATTCGGACAAGTTCATGCATCTGCGCCCGAGGAGGTTGGTCTGGTTGGAAGGTCCAACTGTGAAAGCGCTGGGCCATACCAAATTTTGTGAGTCCATATCTGCTGAGGATCTCAGACTTCAGGGCATCATAGTCAGTAACCTGGTCAGGGCCCAGGTCCCGGACAGCATTCAGCGCTTCCCCGGTTAGAAAGGGGGGCTAACAGACCAACCCACTGTTGCTTGGGCCAGGCTTCCCTAGTGGCCGTGGCCTCAAATGCATGCAGGTATGCCTCAATGTCATCGGTAGCTCCCATCTTAGATATAAAGTCACTTGCCTTTATTGGGCGGGTATTTTGGACCACCCTCTGTCTCTGCAACTGCAATTCCTCTGCCTTCAGAAGGTTGGCTTTCTTTTGCTCCTCCAAGAGAGCCACGTTTGCTTGCATCTGGGCTTGCTGGCCAGCAACAAGGGCTTTCAATATGTCCTCCATTTCAGTCGGCGGGGAGCCTACGGCCAACTTGGAAAACTGGGTGATCAAACCTTCGGTATCCTCCTCTGACATGCACTATTAACGCTTGAGCGTGCCCGTATTCTCCACCATCTGTGATGCCACGAGAGGCTACAGCTTCCAGCGGGATTGCCCAAGTAGTGCAAGGAGACCAGGTTCCACCAAAACAAGGATTTTATTAAAGGTCTTCGGCAACTAACGAAATAATAACACCATTCTGTCTCTCCCCAGAGCCCACCCTCCAGACCGTGTCTCTTCCCTTCAAAAACAACCCCAGCCCATCAGCCCCTGATTGGTTTCAGCTGCGTGGGAAGATTGGCCACAGAGGGTTGGAGTTCCCGACCATACCAGCAGATGGAGCCATAGCTGTCTGGGTTTGCAGCCACCTCAGGGGGATGTAACGTCCCTCCAGGACACAGCCTCTCGTGACATCACAGTACGTACGGTCACTGTGGAGACGACGTCATCGATGCACTTATTGATGAAGCCAGTGACTGATATGGTGTACTCCTCAATGCTATCGGAAGAATCCCGGAACATATTCCAGTCTGTGCTAGCAAGACAGTCCTGTAGCTTAGCATCTGTTTCATCTGACCACTTCCTTAATCGAATCACTTATTATCATCGCCATGTTAAATCAGATGCTTCGTCAATAATTAAATGACATTTTCCAGCCACAATAGGGACGCCCATCAGGGGAGACAACATCTTTAATACAGCAATACCCACAACAACAATACCCACAGATAAAAGTAGACCAATCTGGACCAAACATTATGGTAAAAATACAAGGTAAAGAAATTCCTATGTTGGTGGATACAGGTGCTACTACCTCCACTTTTGGTAAAGGTATGGGATTTGACTTACCCCTAAACAATAAAACTATAAATGCTTATGGGATTTACCCCCACCTCGGTAATACATTTTGAAACAAAACCCATGCTCTGTTCCATAGGACCAATGAATGTTGAAAATTATTTTCTATATTCACTCACGCAACCGTAACTTGTTAGGTAGAGACTTGTTAACTAAACTTAAGGCTACAATTTATTGTACTCCAGGTGGAGTTTTTGTTGATATCCCAAACAATGAGATATTAAACCAATGAGTATCAGGCAAATTGAACCACTCCCCCAGGAGGAGTGGGGGGTCTGACACTGTTTCCCAGTCTATCCTGTCTCAGGTGCCAGAGTCATCATGGACAGAGCACTCCATCTACAGTGGACTAATAGGCAGTGCTAGCCCAGTTATAATAACTGTTGATCACAGAAAGAAACTAGTCTCGAGAGCTACCTTAAAAAGGAAGCTCCCTCCAAAGTTTATCTCCCCCCTTCTAAATTGGCCCATGTAGTTTATAATTTTGGCGCGTTACATATAAATCTCAAAATAATAGACATTTAATGAGTGTTAAGCAGAAAGTGAATGTCCAATAAAAATTGGTAATAAACATATAGAGTAACATTGTTAGGGTAGACTAAAATGCAAACAATACCTTCCAATAAGGAGAAAGTTATCATGTTTGTTTTGTTTGTTTTTAAACCTTGCAATACGGGTAAAAGCAGAATATAGTTTGAGAGTGATCCGTGAGCATTAGCAGTAGTGATTGAGAGGGTTTTTCCTATTGGGAAGAGTAGAGGGGTCCTAGTTGAAGGAAACCGATATGGAGACTAGTGAAAGTAAACAAAGACAGTGATAAAGACAGTAAAATTGAAAGATTCATGGTACTCATGGTCTGTCAGTCGATGTCAAATTTAATGAGTATGTGAATGGTAATATTAGTGGCTTTCAGATAGCACTCCAATAACGCAATATCTTAAAGATAAGCTTCCTGTGGACCATTAGATAAGCCGCCAGTGAAAGTGAGTGGAACTCACTGAACTCAGGCTGTAAGGGACAGAGGTATGAATAATTGAATAAGATACGATTTTCACCATTTCCAATTATTATTTCTCAAGTCGATAGTTTGAATATCCCAGTGATTTAAATAAGAAGGTAATGTCATCTAAAACAATAATCTGTTTCCATTACGTGGAACACTGTCCAGAATTGGAGTAAATGTAAATGGATCCAAGTAAATGTTTTAGTACCGAATATTGAGCTGATAAGTCAGCACCAACTTTTTGAAGGCCTTGGCGGATTTGTTAAACAACAGGTTTATATTTGGAGTAGTTGATGTCCCAGGGACAGTTAGTACAGAACAGGTCAATGCAACCCGATTGTGGTAAGAGCTATGGAAACAATGGTTAAACCTTGAGAGATTTATTTACCTCTGGGTCTACAGATCCCTTGTGTATGTGTGTGTATTTTTTTTGATAAATTCACTCCCGTTGATAGAAGTATAACCTTGCCTATAGAATTTAGCTTTATTATGATATAATAGTATTTCCATAAATGAAATTGTGTAATGAAGCATGTGTGTAACTGTATGACTTACTAGTTAGATTGTACAACCCAGAACGAAGGGTTTGAAGGATAAAGTTTCTGGTTTTATGTGTTGATTTCGCTTACTTTAATATAAGTATTTTGATAGAACCTCCTTTGATAGAAGCTATAATCTAATGCTTACCTTAAAATGTAACAATAATTATCACAGAGTGATAAAAGAAGGGAATGTGAAGGAAAATGTTGCTGTCTGAAGAAATAGCATTGAATTGTAAACAGCATCCTCTCACTCTATATTCGTTCGTGCAGGTGACTGTGAGCTCCTCCTCAGACCAATTGGCAGTATGCCCAGAACATTGTTCTGGGATACCAAAAGGAGTATCTCAGTTTTAAGGTCCCAGCTTTGAGAGAAGAAGCCTCATCAGTCACATGCTGGAACCAACGTTAATAATGAATAATGTATCATGTAAATCATACTTACAGTGGGGAAAAAAGTATTTAGTCAGCCACCAATTGTGCAAGTTCTCCCACTTAAAAAGATGAGAGAGGCCTGTAATTTTCATCATAGGTACACATCAACTATGACAGACAAAATGAGAAAAAATATCCAGAAAATCACATTGTAGGATTTTTTTATGAATCTATTTGCATATTATGGTGGAAAATAAGTATTTGGTCAATAACAAAAGTTTCTCAATACTTTGTTATATATCCTTTGTTAGCAATGACACAGGTCAAACATTTTCTGTAAGTCTTCACAAGGTTTTCACACACTCCATGCAGATCTCCTCTAGAGCAGTGATATTTTGGGGCTGTCGCTGGGCAACACGGACTTTCAACTCCCTCCAAAGATTTTCTATGGGGTTGAGATCTGCAGACTGGCTAGGCCACTCCAGGACCTTGAAATGCTTCTTACGAAGCCACTCCTTCGTTGCCTGGGCGGTGTGTTTGGGATCATTGTCATGCTGAAAGACCCAGCCACGTTTCATCTTCAATGCCCTTGCTGATGGAAGGAGGTTTTCACTCAAAATATCACGATACATGGCCCCATTCATTCTTTCCTTTACACGGATCAGTCGTCCTGGTCCCTTTGCAGAAAAACAGCTCCAAAGCATGATGTTTCCACCCCCATGCTTCACAGTAGGTATGGTGTTCTTTGGATGCAACTCAGCATTCTTTGTCCTCCAAACACGACGAGTTGAGTTTTTACCAAAAAGTTATATTTTGGTTTCATCTGACCATATGACATTCTCCCAATCCTCTTCTGGATCATCCAAATGCACTCTAGAAAAACTTCAGACGGGCCTGGACATGTACTGGCTTAAGCAGGGGGACACGTCTGGCACTGCAGGATTTGAGTCCATGGCGGCGTAGTGTGTTACTGATGGTAGGCTTTGTTACTTTGGTCCCAGCCCTCTGCAGGTCATTCACTAGGTCCCCCAGTGTGGTTCTGGGATTTTTGCTCACCGTTCTTGTGATCATTTTGACCCCACGGGGTGAGATCTTGCGTGGAGCCCCAGATCGAGGGAGATTATCAGTGGTCTTGTATGTCTTCCATTTCCTAATAATTGCTTCCACAGTTGATTTCTTCAAACCAAGCTGCTTACCTATTGCAGATTCAGTCTTCCCAGCCTGGTGCAGGTCTACACTTTTGTTTCTGGTGTCCTTTGACAGCTCTTTGGTCTTGGCCATAGTGGAGTTTGGAGTGTGACTGTTTGAGGTTGTGGACAGGTGTCTTTTATACTGATAACAAGTTCAAACAGGTGCCATTTATACAGGTAACGAGTGGAGGACAGAGGAGCCTCTTAAAGAAGAAGTTACAGGTCTGTGAGAGCCAGAAATCTTGCTTGTTTGTAAGTGACTGTCACGATCGTCGAAGGAGGAGGACCAAGGCGCAGCGTGATACTCGTACATCTTACTTTATTAAGTGTACACACGATAAACAAAACAACAAACGATACGTGAAGTCCAACGGTACTAACACAAACCAACACGGAACAAGATCCCACAAACACTGTGGGCAAACTGGCTGCTTAAGTATGGCTCTCAATCAGAGACAACAAGCAACAGCTGATACACGTTGCCTCTGATTGAGAACCACACTGGCCAACATAGAAACACATGAGCTAGATCTACAACACAGAACACAAACACATAGAATCTACACACCCTGGCTCAACATAACAGAGTCCCCAGAGCCAGGGCGTGACAGTGACCAAATACTTATTTTCCACCATAATTTGCAAATAAATTCATAAAAAATCCTACAATGTGATTTTCTGGAATTTTTTTCCTCAATTTGTCTGTCATAGTTGACGTGTACCTATGATGAAAATTACAGGCCTCTCTCATCTTTTTAAGTGGTAGAACTTGCACAATTGGTGGCTGACTAAATAATTTTTTCCCCCACTGTATATGACTTATTTTTATAGCAGTATGAAAGGACTGAGAGGGAACGCCCTTTTCAGAGTTTTCATCAAGCTTGGATTGAGTTTGTGAACCTCCGACTGTGATAAAAAAGATTGATTCATTTACATTGAGTTTGAGTCCTTAGTGGGGATGTCACGCCCTGACTCAGGGGACTCTTATTTGTTGAGTCAGGGTGTGATTTTCTATGTGGTGTATATCTATGTTTATGTTCTAGTATGTGTAGATCTATGTTGGCCGGTGTGGTTCCCAATCAGAGGCAGCTGTCACTCGTTGTCTCTGATTGGGGATCATACTTAGGCAGCCTATTGGCACTCGTTAGTTGGGGGATCTTGTTCTGTGTAAGGTATGTTGTTTGTGTCTACCTTGGACTTCACGTTTCGTTTAGTATAATATTCGGTATAATAAACATGTATGCACATCACGCTGCGCCTTGGTCCGTCCTGTCCTTCAACGAACGTGACAGGGGAATTTCCACGACAACCTGTTGCTGAGAAAACTTGTGTTATGGCTTTCCAACCTCTGCCATATCATGGATTCAGAGCGATCTATCTAATAGAACTCAGAGGGTTTTCTTTAATGGAAGCTTCTCTAATGTCAAACATGTAAAGTGTGGTGTACCGCAGGGCAGCTCTCTAGGCCCTCTACTCTTTTCTATTTTTACCAATGACTTGCCACTGGCATTAAACAAAGCATGTGTGTCCATGTATGCTGATGATTCAACCATATATGCATTAGCAACCACAGTTAATGAAGTCACTGAAACACTTAAGAAAGAGTTGGAGTCTGTTTTGGTATGGATGGCCAGTAATAAACTGGTCCTGAACATCTCTGAAACTAAGAGCATTGTATTTGGTACAAATCATTCCCTAAGTTCTAGACCTCAGCTGAATCTGGTAATGAATGGTGTGGCTGTTGAACAAGTTGAGGATACTAAATTACTTGTGTTACCTTAGATTGTAAACTGTCATGGTCAAAACATATAGATTCAATGGTTGTAAAGATGGGGAGAAGTCGGTCCGTAATAAAGATATGCTCTGCTTTTTTGACACCCCACTCCACAAAGCAAGTCCTGCAGAATCTAGTTTTATCTTATCTTGTTTATTGTCCAGTCATATGGTCAAGTGCTGCAAAGAAAGAGCAAGTCTTGCTCTTCATTGTAATCAGAAGGCTAATATTAATACTATGCATGCCAGTCTCTCTTGACTAAGAGTTGAGGAAAGACTGACTGCGTCACTTCTTGTTTTTATAAGAAACATTCGTGTGTTAGAAATTCCAAATTGTTTGCATAGTCAACTTACACACAGCACTGACAGCACTGACAAACACAATTACCCCACCAGACATGCCACCAGGGGACTTTTCATAGTCCCCAGGTCCAGAATAAATTCAAGGAAACGTACAGTATTATACAGAGCCATGAGTGCGTGGAACTCCCTTCCATCCTATATTTGTATTTATTATGGATCCTCATTAGCTGCTACTCTTCCTGGGGTCCAGCAACATAAGACAGTTACATACAGTTTAAAATATTACATTACATTATATTTCATAACACCTTTCCCAACACATTCAGTGTGTTCCCTCAGGCCACCACTCCACCACCACATATCTACAATACAAAATCCATGTGTACGTGTGTGTAGAGTGCGTGTCTATGCCTGTGTGTGTATAGCTATAGCGCAAGTGAACAGCAAACCTGCTTTAAAAAAAACAAATAAAGCAACACCTCACGGCACAAAGCCTCTCCCCCATGTGACCTACCTGTTGTGTGTATATACTGACATGTATGTGTAACTGATAGATGCACACACACACTACATGTTAATGTTTTTAAATAGATGTAAATTCTAAAGTATTTTGTAATGAATTTTTCGTGATGTGTCAGACCCCAGTAACACTAGCTGTCGCCATTGGCGTCAGCTAAAAGGGATCCTAATAAATCAAAAATCAAATCATAATCTGTCGTTTCACGGAGGGGTTTTTACGCACGTCCCAAAAGATCACGGGAGCAAATAATGGCAAAAATAATGTACAATAATAATAATGTAATAATAATAATGTAATAATGTACAATACAAAGATAAAAAGGGGATGTCAGTTCACTGTTTTTCCCAAACTACAGATTTTAATAAAGCTGTCATTGAGGGGAGGGGAGGCTATGCTTGATTGTTCAACAAATCAAATTAAATTGAAAAAATATTAGTTTTTTTATGTTTCTAAATCAAAATAAAAATCAAATCAAATTTCGATAACGGCATTTTCGGCAGTCACATGCAACAACAAAACATTATTTATAAAAAGCAATCTATTAATATGATTTTTGAACACTAACATTTGTTTGCAAGCATGACTAGCCAATGATCATTAGCCAATCAGCGTTTCTCAACAAGTTTAAAGCACTTGGTTATGTATGCAGCATTAAATATCCCCTATAGCACTGCCTTAAATTGTCTCCTTGGCAAACATTTTTAAGGACACAACTCAGATATTGCCACCCCTCCCACCTCAGCACAAGCGAGCTGATATAAGACAGGTAAATTACCAATCCTGGCGCAAGGGTTGGAAAATAGCACAACGCAGGGTTTAACAGGTTGAAATTGCCAACGATGATTCTTTATCCATATTTTAAAAAAAAATTTCAGTTCACGTAACAGGGTTCACTTTAAAATGAAGGACAAACGTCAATTCACTAATAACATGAAATAAATAATAATCTTCAGATATGACTTTGTCAAAGCAACAAAGTAACTAAGGCATTAGAATGATGGCGAAAACTTCGGGACATTTTTGGTTTTTCTGGGTTAAAATCTTCCTAGAAGTCGGAAAAACATGAGGAAGGACATGTCAAAATGCAGATTTTTGGCACTTTAGCAAGTCTTTATTCATATTAAAAATCGGATTTATTGAATATTCCATGTCGTTGTTACGTTCTCCCCTCAGGTGTAGTTCGTCTGAGGAGGAGACGTAAATGCCTGTGCCTGCGCACACAAGGTAAACTAGATGGATGGGGAAGAAATGTGGGGTGTAATGAACTAAAATAACCAGACAACATCCAGATCTCAAGATTAGCCCTCAGGGGACGTTTAGTAAGGTACTTAAACAAAATATACAACACCCATAAAGAAACAGTAATGAAACAAAACTCAATCAAACAAACCAGGGAAGGTCAGAGAAGGGAATATTTGGGAACGGGGTCCAATTAATGAAAATAAACATAAGGTCCCTCCTCTTCTACACACCTAAACCTTCCTATCACACTCTAACCCTAACCCACTTTCCTACCTGTTTACCAAAAAATACAGGGGTGACACCCGCCCGGCTAACCTAGTGTATAAAACAATGGATTATCTATGTGGGAATGTACACCCATGGGATGATCTACCTTTCCCTTTTCCAGGACCTAGGTAGGGTGGAGTACATCAGGAGGACAGGCTGGAACACAAACAAAGATAAATTAACACAACCAATACCCAAACAGCCAAACAACAAGTGTCCTCTCCCCTCTCTTCGAGCTCACACGGCAAACAGGTATACTCTCATCAATCAGCTACAGCTGCCAGGACTGCGGACCGAAGCCACGCCCACCATCGTCAGCCGCAACTCAGCACATCTGTAATGCCCAGAACACACAAACATCCTACACAGGAAAATGGGGAGATAGAAAAACACGTCACACGTAACAGTAGTCTATATTAAAAGGCACACTAAAAGGCTTTCAAAATGAAATATATAAAATCTTCAAAAAATTTTATTAAAAATGTGCATCATACTTACCCTTTTCTTTCAGCTCTCTGTTATCACAGGGGTGACATCTGCAAAGTAATTTGTTGTTATGATTTTGTCAATTCTTAAGGTTTGGAGTGTTGCAGGGATAGCACGTGATAGGGAGACGCAACATACACTGAGTGTACAAAACATTAAGAACACCTTCCTAATATTGAGTTGCACTCCCCTAGAATGTCGAAAGTGTTCCACAGGGATTCTGGCCCATGTTGACTCCAATGCTTCCCACAGTTGTGTGAAGTTGGCTGGATGTCCTTTGGGTGGTGAACCATTCTTGATACACATGGGAAACTGTTGAGTGTGAAAAACTAATCTCTGTCATGGAAAGAACAGTTTTTCATAATGTTTTGTACACTCGGTGTAGATGTGAGGTAGGTGACAAAATTAATCATGAGTGATATGTCTCAAGAAAGAAGAAGTACAGTATTGAAAATAGGAAAATGGTAATTCTGGAAATACATCTCAAAGAAAGGTTTTCTTGAAGTGCCATCTTTATTTTATTACTTATTGTTAACGCTGTCAATAGGCAAGCACCTTTTTCCCACTCCTATTGATCCTTCTATCTGTGGAACAGCTTGTTTCGTTGTGGCCATAGACATACATTCAGTTTATTAGGTACACCCATCTAGTACCGGGTCGAACCCCCCTTTGTCTCCAGAACAGCCTGAATTCTTCAGGGTATGGAAAACTGTTCAATTGGTATCAAGGGACCTAAGGTGTGCCAGGAAAACATTCCTAACACCATTACACCACCTCCACCTGCCTGTACCATTGACACCAGGCAGGATAGGGCCATGGACTCATGCTGCTTATGCCAGATCCTGACTCTGCCATCAGCATGACGCAACAGGAACCGGGATTCGTCGGACCAGGCGATATTTTTCCACTCCTCAATTGTCCAGTGTTGGTGTTCGCGTCCCCACTGGATCCACTTCTTCTTGTTTTTACCTGATAGGAGTGGACCCCAGTGTGGTCGTCTGCTGCAATAGCCC
The DNA here is from genome assembly GCF_020615455.1 of Coregonus clupeaformis. NCBI lineage: Eukaryota > Metazoa > Chordata > Actinopteri > Salmoniformes > Salmonidae > Coregonus > Coregonus clupeaformis. Next base: position 24,018,475 of record NC_059200.1, read on the forward strand.
ATCCGTGACAAGGACTGATGAGTTGTGCGTTCCGAGATGCCGTTCTGCACACCACTGTTGTACTGTGCCATTATTTGCCTGTTTGTGGCCTGCCTATTAGCTTTCACGATTCTTGCCATTCTCCTTCGACCTCTTCTCAACAAGCTGTTTCGCCCACAGGACTGTGACTGACTGGATGTTTTTTGTTTGTCACACCATTCTCGGTAAACCCTAGACTCTGTCGTGCGTAAAAAGCCCAGGAGGCCAGCCGTTTGTGAGATACTGGAACCGGTGTGCCTCGCACCAACGATCATACCATGCTCAAAGTCGCTTAGGTCACTTGTTTTGCCCATTCCAGCATTCAATCGAACAGTAACTGAATGCCTCGATGCCTGTCTGCCTGCTTTATATAGCAAGGTGCTAGGCGCACTGTCTTGTGTCAAGAACTGCAGCACTGCTGGATTTTTCACGCTTAACTGTTTATTGTGTGTATCAAGAATGGTCCACCACCCAAAGGACATCCAGCCAACTTGACACAACTGTGGGAAGCATTGGAGTCAGCATGAGCCAGTATCCCTGTGGAACGCATTCGACACCTTGTAGAGTCCATGGCCCGACGAATTGAGGCTGTTCTGAGGGCAAAAGGGGTGGTGCAACTCAATTTTAGGTAGGTGTTCCAAATGTTTGGTATACTCATTGTATATCAGGCAATAACAAAAATACTTCTTTACTGTTCTATTTATGTTGGTAACCAGTTTATATTAGCAGTAAGACATCTTGGGGTTTGTGGTATATGGCCAATATAACATGGATAAGGGCTGTATGTAGGCACTCTGCTTTGTGTCTTGCATAAGAACAGCGCTTAGCTGTGGTATATTAAAGCAATAAGGCCTGAGGGGGTGTGGTATATGGCCAATATACCACGGCTAAGGGCTGTTCTTTGCATGACACAATGCGGAGTGCCTGGATACAGCCCTTAGCCGTGTTATATTGGCCATATACCCCAAACCCCTGATGTGCCTTATTGCTATTATAAACTGGTTACAAACATAATTAGAACAGTACAAATAAATGTTTTGTCATACCCGTGGTATACGGTCTCATATACCACGGCTTTCAGCCAATAAGCATTCAGGCTCGAACCACCCAGTTTATAATGGCCATAAATCTACACTAATAAATACTAGGGATGAGCACCGATATATACTGTATGAGTTTACGAAAGTTCAATCAGGAAGGCTGGTCTGAATGCTCGTTTAACTTCATCCACTAAGCATAAAATAATTCAAGTTTTTTTTGCTATTCTATGGGCATAGTGGGAATGAATACAAACAGCACAGCGCTCTGTTTCTTCTCCTCTTGTCCCGGGGATCGAACCCACTACCCTGGCGTTATAAGCGCCATGCTCTACCACCACCCATTAGCCATGTGTGGAATGTCATTCACCTATTTTACTGTTTGGCCTATAAGCACGGCACAATAATGCATATTCCTCATGCTTGTTGTTTAACCGATGGGCTCACTTTTGTAATTATCACCTTCCTCTCTCTCAACCAATGGGCGTAAATCTTAGGATGTATTTATGTAAACTAACCCTCGTTGACAAAATCATAACAACAATAACTGTGATTCTGAAGTCCAGACAACTGGTTGCCCATTAGGCAAGGTGTGAATGTTCTGGAAGCCTAAAACTAACTCAACCAGTTTTAATCGATATTGGTGCCCACCACTAATAAATACACATTTAGGAAAACTTGGTGGAAATGTTCAATCTTTACAGTGAGGATGTGTTTTCATCACCACACTTAGTTCCACTCTATGCGAATGAAACCACTCATTTGAATAGATAAAAATGCACATAACGTTTCAGAGGTGTCTGGGATAATATATCCACTTCAAACTGTTAACCTTTTCTGAGTTGAGCAGAGGTCATAATGGCTGAGTCTGAAATCGTTCTTGCATACCACAAGTTTTCTTAAAGTATTGTAGCGACCTTAACCCAACACCTAGCAACCTTGTTAAGGGGTTCGGATCTCTTGGTATAACAGATTAGGTGTTGGGATGATGACAGTCAATGACCCGGGTTTGAGTCCCGGTCGGGGCTACTCCCTGAATTTCGCTACATTGGTGTTAGAAGTGGGATGGCGCCGGTGAGGCCATCGCAGAGGCGTGTACACGTGAGGGACAAATTAGTGAAAGGGGCCTATGTCACCGTGTTTGTGTAGCGGACGTGAGTCGGGCTCACGGCCTCGTGATGAGGTAGCCCTGCCTGTGACCTCAAAATCAGTGTCACCCTCGGCCAAAGAGAGAATTTCCTTTTGGTCTAACGGTCAAGACATAGGTTTCTCCCAAGTGTTTTCCACACACATTTAGGGAGTTTGTTTTTGCTTGCCCTGGGCCATATTCATTTGCCAAACACTATCAGAAGTTGTTGTTTATGGTAAGAACAAAATAAAATTGTTGATACAAAATGGATTATGTTCATCTTCCTTTTGATTTAGAAAGTATCTCTGGATATACTTTGTATGGGCAAAAAATAGCAAAACAATCCCAAGCCTTCTAATGACCTATATGTTTGATGTTATTTCCCAGATCAAAACGAAAATGCACCCAACTCGTATTTACGACTTCACAACTGGTAATTACCACCTTCCCACTTGGTTATGAATGCAGCATTAGTTCCACTCTGAGGCATGTGAGAATGAAACCACTAATTTGAATAGATAAAAATGCATGTGAAGTTTCAGAGGTGTCTGGGAAAATGTGTCCTTCAAACTGTTAGTTCCTTTTTCTGAGTTGCGCAGAGGTCAAACAGTCATCAGTTTGATTGTGTAGGCATGGTTTTGTAATAAGAAATATATGGTTTGTAATCTGAGGCTTTTATTCTGGCATTGCCATAGATATAAATATTATAATGGAACTTTAATTCTGGCAATACCATTCACAGACTCATCTGCATGTGAGGAGAGATTCACATAGGAGAAGCAGAATGATGGAGATGTAACCTGTTGTGCCATTAAAGATGTGCTGCTGCTTCTTGGACGGATTAAACTATAGAAAGGAACTTCATTTTGACTCTTTATCATCAAACCCACGGGCCCTTCAGAGAAGGTGAAAGATAATTAAGTCTAGAAATTAGAACAATCACCACCATTTTTGTGTGAATTCTTCATTTTTATTTTATTTTATTCGGATTTCAATCTTCAAAAAAATCAAACATTCAAACAAAAAAAGATGTTGATTGTTCGCCATCCTCCCCTGATTCAGAATCTTCAATTTTCATTGTTCAATAGCTATTGACGAGAGAGAACCGAATATCCAATATAAAACTAATTTTACCTAGGTGCGGAAGAGAACCATAAAGCCTACCTACCGGCTCTCTAAAATGTCGGTTAAACAATACTTTAATGTGGATATTTTGTAGAAAATGTCGAGCAGCTGAAGGAGAAACCGCACAGACAATCAGTAGAGTTGAAATGTAATTGTATTCAACATTCAGGCTTGTAAGGAACATTTACACAATTCTGCGTGCAATTATTGTGTATTACAGCCTGATTAATCAGACTAGATGTCACTGTGATACAGTATAATGCTCAATGGGGAGAGTTTGCGCTGCAAGCCGGCAACACAATTACACTGGGTCCTCCTTTCTAAACTGGGAGAGGCTATACGGACATGCCTGGTGCCCAAATTGATTACGTACAGTGGGGGAAAAAAGTATTTAGTCAGCCACCAATTGTGCAAGTTCTTCCACTTAAAAAGATGAGAGAGGCCTGTAATTTTCATCATAGGTACACGTCAACTATGACAGACAAAATGAGAAAAAAAATCCAGAAAATCACATTGTATGATTTTTAATGAATTTATTTGTAAATTATGGTGGAAAATAAGTATTTGGTCAATAACAAAAGTTTCTCAATACTTTGTTATATACCCTTTGTTGGCAATGACACAGGTCAAACATTTTCTGTAAGTCTTCACAAGGTTATTCACACAATATTGCTGGTATTTAGGCCCATTCCTCCATGCAGATCTCCTCTAGAGCAGTGATGTTTTGGGGCTGTCGCTGGGCAACACAGACTTTCAACTCCCTCCAAAGATTTTCTATGGGGTTGAGATCTGGAGACTGGCTAGGCCACTCCAGGACCTTGAAATGCTTCTTACGAAGCCACTCCTTCGTTGCCCGAGCGGTGTGTTTGGGATCATTGTCATGCTGAAAGACCCAGCCACGTATCATCTTCAATGCCCTTGCTGATGGAAGGAGGTTTTCACTCAAAATCTCACGATACATGGCCCCATTCATTCTTTCCTTTACACGGATCAGTCGTCCTGGTCCCTTTGCAGAAAAACAGCCCCAAAGCATGATGTTTCCACCCCCATGCTTCACAGTAGGTATGGTGTTCTATGGATGCAACTCAGCATTCTTTGTCCTCCAAACATGACGAGTTGAGTTTTTACCAGAAAGTTCTATTTTGGTTTCATCTGACCATATGACATTCTCCCAATCCTCTTCTGGATCATCCAAATGCACTCTAGCAAACTTCAGACGGGCCTGGACATGTACTGGCTTAAGCAGGGGGACACGTCTGGCACTGCAGGATTTGAGTCCCTGGCGGCGTAGTGTGTTACTGATGGTAGGCTTTGTTACTTTGGTCCCAGCTCTCTGCAGGTCATTCACTAGGTCCCCCCGTGTGGTTCTGGAATTTTTGCTCACCGTTCTTGTGATCATTTTGACCCCACGGGGTGAGATCTTGTGTGGAGCCCCAGATCGAGGGAGATTATCAGTGGTCTTGTATGTCTTCCATTTCCTAATAATTGCTCCCACAGTTGATTTCTTCAAACCAAGCTGCTTACCTATTGCAGATTCAGTCTTCCCAGCCTGGTGCAGGTCTACAATTTTGTTTCTGGTGTCCTTTGACAGCTCTTTGGTCTTGGCCATAGTGGAGTTTGGAGTGTGACAGTTTGAGGTTGTGGACAGGTGTCTTTTATACTGATAACAAGTTCAAACAGGTGCCATTAATACAGGTAACGAGTGGAGGACAGAGGAGCCTCTTAAAGAAGAAGTTACAGGTCTGTGAGAGCCAGAAATCTAGCTTGTTTGTAGGTGACCAAATACTTACATTCCACCATAATTTGCAAATAAATTCATAAAAAATCCTACAATGTGATTTTCTGGATTTTTTTTTCTCATTTTGTCTGTCATAGTTGACGTGTACCTATGATGAAAATTACAGGCCTCTCTCATCTTTTTAAGTGGGAGAAGTTGCACAATTGGAGGCTGACTAAATACTTTTTTCCCCCACTTTATGTCACGCCTCTAAGAGTCCAGTGGAGACAAATGGATTCGGTTCAGTCAATTCAGTCAGCCGTCCTGATGAGCCCTTCCCAGCTTGCTAGTTTATGCTGGCTAGTTGGCAACAACAGCAGCATGGCGCTAGTTAAAACTTGTAAAATAAAAATAAAAGTGATATCTATTTTGATGGGCGAGGGAAAAATAACTTGTGGTATTGGTCAGCATCTGAAATCTGGATGTCACCTTGACATGGCAGTTACAGTGGGGAAAACAAGTATTTAGTCAGCCACCAATTGTGCAAGTTCTCCCACTTAAAAAGATGAGAGAGGCCTGTAATTTTCATCAAAGGTACACGTCAACTATGACAGACAAATTGAGAAGAAAAAAATCCAGAAAATCACATTGTAGGATTTTTAATGAATTGATTTGCAAATTATGGTGGAAAATAAGTATTTGGTCAATAACAAAAGTTTCTCAATACTTTGTTATATACCCTTTGTTGGCAATGACACAGGTCAAACGTTTTCTGTAAGTCTTCACAAGGTTTTCACACACTGTTGCTGGTATTTTGGCCCATTCCTCCATGCAGATCTCCTCTAGAGCAGTGATGTTTTGGGGCTGTCGCTGGGCAACACAGACTTTCAACTCCCTCCAAAGATTTTCTATGGGGTTGAGATCTGGAGACTGGCTAGGCCACTCCAGGACCTTGAAATGCTTCTTACGAAGCCACTCCTTCGTTGCCCGGGCGGTGTGTTTGGGATCATTGTCATGCTGAAAGACCCAGCCACGTTTCATCTTCAATGCCCTTGCTGATGGAAAGAGGTTTTCACTCAAAATCTCACGATCCTGACTGGTTGCATCACCGCCTGGTATGGCAACTGCTCGGCCTCCGACCGCAAGGCACTACAGAGGGTAGTGCGTACGGCCCAGTACATCACTGGGGCCAAGCTTCCTGCCATCCAGGACCTCTATACCAGGCGGTGTCAGAGGAAGGCCCTCAAAATTGTCAAAGACTCCAGCCACCCTAGACTGTTCTCTCTACTACCGCACGGCAAGCGGTACCGGAGCGCCAAGTCTAGGTCCAAAAGGCTTCTTAACAGCTTCTACCCCCAAGCCATAAGACTCCTGAACAGATAATCATGGCTACCCGGACTATTTGCATTGTCCCCCCCACCCCACCCCCTCTTTTATGCTGCTGCTACTCTTGTTTATTATCTATGCATAGTCACTTTAACTCTACCCACATGTACATATTACCTCAATTACCTTGACTAACCGGTGCCCCGCTACATCGACTCTGTACCGGTACCCCCTGTATATAGCCTCCCCTCCTGTTATATTATTTTACTGCTGCTCTTTAATTATTTGCCATTTTTATTTTTTACTTATCTATTTTTCACTTAACACCTTTTTAATTTTATCGTTCATTTTTTATGATTTCATTTGTCTTTTCTTATTTCTTAAAACTGCATTGTTGGTTAAGGGCGCATGTGGCAAATAACATTTGATTTGATTTGAACCAAACAAATCAAAATAATCCTGCAGGTTTGGTTTACCTTTTCAGCGGGTATCAGTCTCCCCTCTGCAAGGGTCTTCTTACTGTTTACATAGGAAGGGTATATGCAGATAAACCTGCAAAAGAGTGATGATTACCTTTCTCATAACAGCAGGATATTATGCTGGCAGCATGATCGTAGATTTCTTTCCTCCAAAATAAGAGTCCCCCTGCAAAGACATGTTAACTTTGGGAATATCCTTTTTTTTGGCACTCTAGTGCAGTACAACTGTCTTTCACAGCATTGCAACCACCTCTGAAAAAAATAAAGATAGATTTTTTTTTTTATCTTGTATTATTTGTACCAGCATTTATTTTGAAAGTTTATCCAAATACTGGTATGTTGAAAGCTATTGTGTAGGCTATATTTAAAGACATATAATTTTAATAAAATACAAATATGTTATTGGAATTACTCAGTCTGCAAAACTTAAATGGGTATCTTGTGCTGGGCAACGGGTTTAATACAGAGTACTGGTGACTCCTTACACCACCTACGCTTTCACTGCAACACAATACACGGTATATGGGATACTTATTTGCTTGAAGAGAGAGAAGTTTTCTACTTGTCTCCGCTAAAGTGGGTTGGGAAATACTCAGTAGGGTCTCTACTAACCAAATACAGTGGGGGAAAAAAGTATTTAGTCAGCCACCAATTGTGCAAGTTCTCCCACTTAAAAAGATGAGAGAGGCCTGTAATTGTCATCATAGGTACACATCAACTATGACAGACAAATTGAGAAAACAAAATCCAAAAAATCACATTGTAGGATTTTTTATGAATTTATTTGCAAATTATGGTGAAAAATAAGTATTTGGTCACCTACAAACAAGCAAGATTTCTGGCTCTCACAGACCTGTAACTTCGTCTTTAAGAGGCTCCTCTGTCCTTCACTCGTTACCTGTATTAATGGCACCTGTTTGAACATGTTATTAGTATAAAAGACACTTGTCCACAACCTCAAACAGTCACACTCCAAACTCCACTATGGCCAAGACCAAAGAGCTGTCAAAGGACACCAGAAACAAAATTGTAGACATGCACCAGGCTGGGAAGACTGAATCTGCAATAGGTAAGCAGCTCGGTTTAAAGAAATCAACTGTGGGAGCAATTATTAGGAAATGGAAGACATACAAGACCACTGATAATCTCCCTCGATCTGGGGCTCCACGCAAGATCTCACCCCATGGGGTCGAAATGATCACAAGAACGGTGAGCAAAAATCCCAGAACCACACGGGGGGACCTAGTGAATGACCTGCAGAGAGCTGGGACCAAAGTAACAAAGCCTACCATCAGTAACACACTACGCCGCCAGGGACTCAAATCCTGCAGTGCCAGATGTGTCCCCCTGCTTAAGCCAGTACATGTCCAGGCCCATCTGAAGTTTGCTAGAGTGCATTTGGATGATCCAGAAGAGGATTGGGAGAATGTCATATGGTCAGATGAAACCAAAATATAACTTTTTGGTAAAAACTCAACTCGTCGTGTTTGGAGGACAAAGAATACTGAGTTGCATCCAAAGAACACCATACCTACTGTGAAGCATGGGGGTGGAAACATCATGCTTTGGGGCTGTTTTTCTGCAAAGGGACCAGGATGACTGATCCGTGTAAAGGAAAGAATGAATGGGGTGTCTTTTATACTAATAACATGTTCAAACAGGTGCCATTAATACAGGTAACGAGTGAAGGACAGAGGAGCCTCTTAAAGAAGAAGTTACAGGTCTGTGAGAGCCAGAAATCTTGCTTGTTTGTAGGTGACCAAATACTTATTTTCCACCATAATTTGCAAATAAATTCATTAAAAATCCTACAATGTGATTTTTTGGATTTTGTTTTCTCAATTTGTCTGTCATAGTTGATGTTTACCTATGATGAAAATTACAGGCCTCTCTCATCTTTTTAAGTGGGAGAACTTGCACAATTGGTGGCTGACTAAATACTTTTTTCCCCCACTGTATTTGGTTAGTAGAGACCCTACTGAGTATTTCCCAACCCACTTTAGCGGAGACAAGTAGAAAACTTCTCTCTCTTCAAGCAAATAAGTATCCCATATACCGTGTATTGTGTTGCAGTGAAAAGTGTAGGTGGTGTAAGGAGTCACCAGTACTCTGTATTAAACCCGTTGCCCAGCACAAGATACCCATTTAAGTTTTGCAGACTGAGTAATTCCAATAACATATTTGTATTTTATTAAAATTATATGTCTTTAAATATAGCCTACACAATAGCTTTCAACATACCAGTATTTGGATAAACTTTCAAAATAAATGCTGGTACAAATAATACAAGATAAAAAAAAAAATCTATCTTAATTTTTTTCAGAGGTGGTTGCAATGCTGTGAAAGACAGTTGTACTGCACTAGAGTGCCAAAAAAAAGGATATTCCCAAAGTTAACATGTCTTTGCAGGGGGACTCTTATTTTGGAGGAAAGAAATCTACGATTATGCTGCCAGCATAATATCCTGCTGTTATGAGAAAGGTAATCATCACTCTTTTGCAGGTTTATCTGCATATACCCTTCCTATGTAAACAGTAAGAAGACCCTTGCAGAGGGGAGACTGATACCCGCTGAAAAGGTAAACCAAACCTGCAGGATTATTTTGATTTGTTTGGTTCAAATCAAATCAAATGTTATTTGCCACATGCGCCCTTAACCAACAATGCAGTTTTAAGAAATAAGAAAAGACAAATGAAATCATAAAAAATGAACGATAAAATTAAAAAGGTGTTAAGTGAAAAATAGATAAGTAAAAAATAAAAATGGCAAATAATTAAAGAGCAGCAGTAAAATAATATAACAGGAGGGAGGCTATATACAGGGGGTACCGGTACAGAGTTGATGTGCGGGGGCACCGGTTAGTCAAGGTAATTGAGGTAATATGTACATGTGGGTAGAGTTAAAGTGACTATGCATAGATAATAAACAAGAGTAGCAGCAGCATAAAGAGGGGGGGGGGGGGGGGGGGGACAATGCAAATAGTCCGGGTAGCCATGATTATCTGTTCAGGAGTCTTATGGCTTGGGGGTAGAAGCTGTTAAGAAGCCTTTTGGACCTAGACTTGGCGCTCCGGTACCGCTTGCCGTGCGGTAGTAGAGAGAACAGTCTAGGGTGGCTGGAGTCTTTGACAATTTTGAGGGCCTTCCTCTGACACCGCCTGGTATAGAGGTCCTGGATGGCAGGAAGCTTGGCCCCAGTGATGTACTGGGCCGTACGCACTACCCTCTGTAGTGCCTTGCGGTCGGAGGCCGAGCAGTTGCCATACCAGGCGGTGATGCAACCAGTCAGGATCGTGAGATTTTGAGTGAAAACCTCCTTCCATCAGCAAGGGCATTGAAGATGAAACGTGGCTGGGTCTTTCAGCATGACAATGATCCCAAACACACCGCCCGGGCAACGAAGGAGTGGCTTCGTAAGAAGCATTTCAAGGTCCTGGAGTGGCCTAGCCAGTCTCCAGATCTCAACCCCATAGAAAATCTTTGGAGGGAGTTGAAAGTCCGTGTTGCCCAGCGACAGCCCCAAAACATCACTGCTCTAGAGGAGATCTGCATGGAGGAATGGGCCAAAATACCAGCAACAGTGTGTGAAAACCTTGTGAAGACTTACAGAAAACGTTTGACCTGTGTCATTGCCAACAAAGGGTATATAACAAAGTATTGAGAAACTTTTGTTATTGACCAAATACTTATTTTCCACCATAATTTGCAAATAAATTCATTAAAAATCCTACAATGTGATTTTCTGGAATTTTTTTTCTCATTTTGTCTGGCATAGTTGACGTGTACCTATGATGAAAATTACAGGCCTTTCTCATCTTTTTAAGTGGGAGAACATGCACAATTGGTGGCTTACTAAATAATTTTTTCCCCCACTGTATGTGTGAAAGACCAGTGGAACCAGGGCCAACCAGGGTTTGAGTTTTAGTGTGGTCCGGAAGGTGTGGGGTGGGGCTCATTTAGTGCATTTCTAAACAATTAAAACACTTTAAAATGCTATTTGGAGAACAGCAAAAACAAGCAAAAATTAACCTCAGTCGATCTACAAACACTGCCTATTAGCTATACAATTGAAATGTTATACCCCTGAAAGGGGGGAAATATGAAACGTGATTTACTCAGACACGTAGCATCAGGAACGAAATGAAAACATATTACATTTTTAGAAGTGTATTGTTTACCATGACGTCTTTATGACGTCTGACCATAGGGTCTTGAATGTATGCTTTTATACAGTCTGTATTACAGCAAGTCAAATAAAGATTTGTGGACTGGAAATGTGACTTCTTTCTCCAATGATTTCCTAAGGCTGAGGTATTTTGTCAGTTATCAGTTATTCCATACCAAGGCTAGATGAGCCTGAATGGCAACAACACCACACACAACTCCAATACAACTAATTAATCTCATTGGTACATGACTGTTCAGTCTGTTGAATATTCCACCAATGAAAATATGGATTTATTGTCTTAATTAAGGTTTTATTAAAAGGGATACACAATAAAGGAAGTTTATAAAATAAAGTAATCGACAGGCAAAAGTAATTTACTACATAAATTATGGTCAGAGCCTCTCCCCTTCGCTTGCTTAGCTGGGAGAATGGAATGGAGAAATGGTTTACAATAGGCAGGGTGGGGCTCAACAGGCGGAATGCATCCCAAAGCCCTAACGGCCCTGGTCAAAATTAGTGCACAATGTATACGGAATAGGGTGCCATTTGGGACATATTCCATCTGTTGATGAAGCCACCTGAAATCAATGGCTGCATACCAATTGTCCATCCCCCTCCTCATGGATATCCAAGCATTGGTTAGGTGGAAGCATTGGTTTGAGCTACTTTACACCATTGTTAAATCCCTGAGATGAGAAGAAATGTCCACACTTTGGTAGAAGGACAATGGATATGCACCCAATGTTAATGGTCACACACCAGAAAAATCTGAATGTTCTATCATAAAGTGAGAACAATTAGTTTCCCTGGCTGATTTGGCTGCTACTTAGAAATACTATAACAGTAAATTAATAGATGACATTCACTGCAATAACGCTGTCTCCAATATAGGCTAATCGCATAGTTTACACAGAACCAGAGCGGAACTTTGACAAATAAATCTCCATCCCATGGTCTGTTTTGTCAACAAACTCAATGTATTACAAACACTGGTGGTAACCAAATGATCCCAATAATTTAGGTAGCCTAGTAAATGATGCCCCCCTCTGGTATGTTTTATTGTGAACTGTCTGGGATTCCGGAGGGGTTGGGTTAAATGCGGAAGACACATTTAGGTTGAATGCATTCAGTTATGCAGCTGACTAGGTATCTCCCTTCCCTTCCCTTCATTGTTGTTTCCCTGTTTACTAATCAAATATATTTTACTTATTAAGTCAAGACGAAATGAACTGCAATACACCGGTTTCAAATACAGTTGAAGTCAGAAGTTTACATACACTTAGGTTGTGTGACACTCTGGCTCCATGGACTTTGATATTTGAGCCAGGGTTGTTCACTTTCATTTGTTTGGGTGTATTTCATTTGGTGGTGTTGGGGATGGGTGAGTTTCATTTTGTTTGTGTCTATGGTGATTGGTCTATGACTCCCAATCGGAGGTAACGAGTGTCAGCTGTCGGCTCGTTATCTCTGATTGGGAGCCATATATATTCTGTGTGTTTTCTCCTTTGTTTTGTGGGTTATTGTTTCCGTGTTCCTGTTTAGTCTATGTACTGTTGGACTTCACGTTTCGTCATTTTGTTTTGTAGTTACGTGCTTTGATTATTAAAGTCATCATGTTCACTGCAACGCTGCGCATTGGTCTCCTCCTTCAGACGATCGTGACAGAATAACCCACCACAAGAGGACCAAGCGGCGTAACAAGCGGCAACAGGACCTACCTACACAGGATGTATGGACGCCTCCAAAAGATTCATGGACATGGGAGGAGATACGGGCTGGAAAGGGTCCTTGGGCACAACCGGAGGAATATCACCGCCCTCGTGAAGAGCTGGAGGCAGCTGCAGCCGAGAGGAGGTGGTATGAGGAGGAATATCACCGCCCTCGTGAAGAGCTGGAGGCAGCTGCAGCCGAGAGGAGGTGGTATGAAGAGGAAGCGGAGTCGAGGCTGGAAGCCCCGTGGTTACTCCCCCAAAAATTTTTTGGGGGGCACATGGCTTAGGCGCCTGGGCAGCAGGAGGCTGCCACAGGGAGAGCTGGAGAGAAGGCTATCGGATTACGGGAGCCATTGGCGAGTAGAGGGAGGGAAGTTGTTGTGGCACGGCATGAGAGACTGAAGTGTGTTACCAGTCCGGTCCGGCCCGTTCCTGATCCCCAGTTAAGGCCAGTGGTGTGTGTTCCCGGTACGGACCGGCCTGTTCCTGCTCCAAGCACGTATCCTACGGGGTGCGTCACCAGCCCAGCCCGGCCTGTTCCTTCAGAGCCGTCCGCCAGACCGGAGCCGCTAGAGCCTTCCGCCAGACAGAATCATACACCTGCTATGGAATCAGCAGGAGCCGACGCAGCCTATGCTGGACTGGAGGCTCGGGTTCGTGACGGGCAGGAGCGGCTCATGCGGATGGGAGCCGCCCTGCTGGAGGTGATGACTGCAATCCGAGGCTGGGGTCCGCCTCCACCGCTAGCCGCCCAGCCAGCACCATCAGCCAGCCATGAGCAGCCAGACCCGTCAGCCAGCCGGGATCCGCCAGAGCCGTCCAGCCAGGATCCGCCAGAGCCAGCCAGCCAGGATCCGCCAGAGCCGTCCAGCCAGGATCCGCCAGAGCCGTCCAGCGGGATCGCCAGAGCCGTCCAGCCGGGATCCGCCAGAGCCGTCCAGCCGGGATCCGCCAGAGCCGTCCAGCCGGGATCCGCCAGAGCCGTCCAGCGGGATCCGCCAGAGCCGTCCAGCCGGGATCCGCCAGAGCCGTCCAGCCGGGATCCGCCAGAGCCGTCCAGCCGGGATCCGCCAGAGCCGTCCAGCCGGGATCCGCCAGAGCCGTCCAGCCAGGATCGCCAGAGCCGTCCAGCCGGGATCCGCCAGAGCCGTCCAGCGGGATCGCGCCGTCAGCGGGATCCGCCAGAGCCGTCCAGCGGGATCCGCCAGAGCCGTCCAGCGGGAGCGGCGTCCAGCGGGACCGCCAGAGCCGTCCGCCGGGACCCGCCAGAGCCGTCCAGCCGGGATCCGCCAGAGCCGTCCAGCGGGATCCGCCAGAGCCGTCCAGCCGGGATCCGCCAGAGCCGTCCAGCCGGGATCCGCCAGAGCCGTCCAGCCGGGATCGCCAGAGCCGTCCAGCCGGGATCCGCCAGAGCCGTCCAGCCGGGATCCGCCAGAGCCGTCCAGCCGGGATCCGCCAGAGTCGTCCAGCCTGGTACTGCCCCTTAGTCCGGTACTGCCCCTTAGTCCGGTACTGCCCCTTAGCCCGGTGCTGCCCCTTAGTCCGGTGCTGCCCCTGAGGCCGGTGCTGCCCCTTAGTCCGGTGCTGCCCCTTAGCCCGGTGCTGCCCCTTAGCCCGGTGCTGTCCCTTAGCCCGGTGCTGCCCCTTATCCCGGTGCTGCCCCTTATCCCGGTGCTGCCCCTTAGGCCGATGCTGCCCCTTAGTCCGGTGTTGCCCCTTAGTCCAGGTGGGGTTAGTTGGAGGGTGGTCATTGGGAGGAGGCTACCGAAGCAGGTTGTGACTGTGGTGGGGTGGGGATCACGACCGGGGCCAGAGCCGCCACCGTGGACAGACGCCCACCCAGACCCTCCCCTAGTCCTGATGTTGGTGCGCCGGAGTTCGCACCTTTAGGGGGTACTGTGACACTCTGGCTCCATGGACTTTGATATTTGAGCCAGGGTTGTTCACTTTCATTTGTTTGGGTGTATTTCATTTGGTGGTGTTGGGGATGGGTGAGTTTCATTTTGTTTGTGTCTATGGTGATTGGTCTATGACTCCCAATCGGAGGTAACGAGTGTCAGCTGTCGGCTCGTTATCTCTGATTGGGAGCCATATATATTCTGTGTGTTTTCTCCTTTGTTTTGTGGGTTATTGTTTCCGTGTTCCTGTTTAGTCTATGTACTGTTGGACTTCACGTTTCGTCATTTTGTTTTGTAGTTACGTGCTTTGATTATTAAAGTCATCATGTTCACTCGCAACGCTGCGCATTGGTCTCCTCCTTCAGACGATCGTGACAGGTTGGAGTCATTAAAACTCGTTTTTCAACCACTCCACAAATTTCTTGTTAACAAACTATAGTTTTGGCAAGTCGGTTTGTGCATGACACAAGTAATTTGTCCAATAATTGTTTACAGACAGATTATTTCACTTATAATTCACTGTATCACAATTCCAGTGGGTCAGAAGTTTACATACACTAAATTGACTGTACCTTTAAACAGCTTGGAAAATTCCAGAAAATGATGTCATGGCTTTAGAAGCTTCTGGTAGGCTTATTGACATCATTTGAGTCAATTGGAGGTGTACCTGTGGATGTATTTCAAGGCCTACCTTCAAACTTAGTGCCTCTTTGCTTGACATCATGGGAAAATCAAAAGAAATCAGCCAAGACCTCAGAAAAATAATTGTAGACCTCCACAAGTCTGGTTCATCCTTGGGAGCAATTTCCAAACACCTGAAGGTACCACATTCATCTGTACAAACAATAGTACACAAGTATAAACACCATGGGACCACACAGCCGTCATATCGCTCAGGAAGGAGACGCGTTCTGTCTCCTAGAGATGAAAGTACTTTGGTAAGAAAAGTGCAAATCAATCCCAGAACAACAGCAAAGGACCTTGTGAAGATGCTGGAGGAAACAGATACAAAAGTATCTATATCCACAGTTAAACAAGTCCTATATCGACATAACCTGAAAGGCCGCTCAGCAAGGAAGAAGCCACTGCTCCAAAACCGCCATAAAAAAGCCAGGCTACAGTTTGCAACTGCACATGGGGACAAAGATCGTACTTTTTGGAGAAATGTCCTCTGGTCTGATGAAACAAAAATAAAACTGTTTGGCCATAATGACCATCGTTATGTTTGGAGGAAAAAGGGGGTTGCTTGCAAGCCGAAGAACACCATCCCAACCGTGAAGCACGGGGGTGGCAGCATCATGCTGTGGGGGTGCTTTGCTGCAGGAGGGACTGGTGCATTTCACAAAATAGATGGCATCATGAGGAAGGAAAATTATGTGGATATATTGAAGCAACATCTCAAGACATCAGTCAGGAAGTTAAAGCTTGGTCATAAAAGGGTCTTCCAAATGGACAATGACCCCAAGCAAACTTCCAAAGTTGTGGCAAAATGGCTTAAGGACAACAAAGTCAAGGTATTGGAGTGGCCATCACAAAGCCCTGACCTCAATCCTATAGAACATTTGTGGGCAGAACTGAAAAAGCGTGTGCGAGCAAGGAGGCCTACAAACCTGATTCAGTTACACCAGCTCTGTCAGGAGGATTGGGCCAAAATGTACCCAACTTATTGTGGGAAGCTTGTGGAAGGCTACCCGAAACGTTTGACCCAAGTTAAACAATTTAAAGGCAATGCTACCAAATACTAATTGAGTGTATGTAAACTTCTGACCCACTGGGAATGCGATGAAAGAAATAAAAGCTGAAAGAAATCATTTTCTCTACTATTATTCTGACATTTCACATTCTTAAAATAATTGGTGATCCTAACTGACCTAAGACAGGGAATTTTTACTAGGATTAAATGTCAGAAATTATGAAAAACTGAGTTGAAATGTATTTGGCTAAGGTGTATGTAAAGTTCCGACTTCAACTGTACGTCTTACTCCAGTACATTGACTCGGTACCGGTACTCCTTGTATATAGCCTCGTTATTGTTATTTTATTGTGTTACTATTTCCTTTTTTGCAAATGTTTATTTTATTTTTAACTATGCATTGTTGGGGAAGGGCTCATAACTAAGCATTTCACAGTAAAGTCTACGCCTGTTGTATTCGGCGCATGTGAAAAATAACATTTGATTTGATTTTAAATTGTTGTGGTCTGAGGGGCATTGTCCATTCTAGTCTTCCTATTTCTATGCTCCTACATTGTTTAGGAGGGAAGTAACACAGGGACGATACAAGGGAGCTCTAAACTTTAGCCCACCCAATAATCATATTTTGACAGTCATCACATACACACAGCAGGAGATAACTCTGAAAAGTCTGAAACAAAAAATGTAATCTATCAACAAGAGACTGTTCTGATTAGTTTCATTTTCATATGTCAGAACAATCTTTATTCAGTTACACAGTGACAACTTTTCTATCATCATATTGGTGCAATTCAAGGTTAATTCTGGGACTTCTTCTCATTGCTCTCTAGCATGTGGTTATCTGGCGACTCAGAAAACCACCACAAATATAATTTCTCAACTTCTATACCAACCAGCAGCAGTTGATATTTAGATTGGTTCGTTTTTTTAAATGACAGATACAGTATTACAAGAAGGCATAAGATGTGCTGGTATTTCTGGTATGTCTGGATCAGAGTAATCTACAGTTGTGGTACTTCCTTCCTCCACACTCACTAGGCCTATAATTACACACTGATAAGAAGAACACAAATCTCGAAAGCAATGCAAGCAACATTACAATCAGGCATGGACCACACACTTGTTACTTGAAAAAATGCACTAAATGTTTCATACCAACCAGCTCATTCTCATTTAGTGACTCCACAAGTAACAATGTTTTGTTAAAGTACCAGCGAAGTAATTGTTTTATCATTAAGATAAAGACAACACTCTAAGAAAAAAAAAGGTTATTGAGTGGTTTCCTGCTACGCCACCAGGTCTGTGGGCATGACCAAGATTGCCCACAGATTTCATGGGAAAAAATACATTTATGCACTTTGCTAAAACACTTGACATAAAGTATAAAGCTTTAGGGATTTGAACTTGCAACCTTTTGGTCAGAAGTGCATTATTGTTTCAGCAGCGCCACCAGGTACATACAGTATATGGCCAAAAGTATGTGGGGACCACTTCAATAACCTTTTTTTAAAATTGAGAACACAGCCATGCAATCTCCATAGACAAACCTTGGCAGTAGAATGGCCCGTACTGTGACTTTCAACGTGGCATCGTCATAGGATGTCACCTTTCCAATAAATCAGTTTGTCAAATTTCTGCCCTGCTAGAGCTGCCCTGGTCAACTGTAAGTGCTGTTATTGTGAAGTGGCAACATCTAGGAGCAACAACGGCTAAGCCGTGAAGTGGTAGGCCACACAAGCTCACAGAACGGGACCGCTGCGTGTTGAAGCGCGTAGTGCGTAAAAATAATCTGTTTCAACACTCACTACTGAGTTCTAAACTGCCTCTGGAAGCAACTTCAGCACAATAACATTTTGTCGGGAACATCATGAAATGGGTTTCCATGGCCGAGCAGCCGCACACAATCCTAAAATCACCATGCGCAATGCCAAGAGTCGGATGGAGTGGTGTAAAGCTCGCCGCCATTGGCCTCTGGAGCAGTGGAAACGCGTTCAATGGAGTGATGAATCACGCTTCACCATCTAGCAGTCCGACGGACAAATCTCAGTTTGACAGATGCCAGGAGAACGCTACCTGCCTGAATTCAACTGTGGAGGAGGAATAATGGTCTGGGGCTGTTTTTCACGGTTCGGGCTAGGCCCCTTAGTTCCAGTGAAGGGAAATCTTAATGCTACAGCATACAATGACATTCTAGATGATGCAAATAGTCGGGGTAGCCATGATTAGCAGTTCAGGAGTCTTATGGCTTGGGGGTAGAAGCTGTTAAGAAGCCTTTTGGACCTAGACTTGGCGCTCCGGTACCGCTTTCCGTGTGGTAGCAGAGAGAACAGTCTATGACAAAGGTGGCTGGAGTCTTGATAATTTTTAGGGCCTTCCTCTGACAGCGCCTGGTTTAGAGGTCCTGGATGGCAGGAAGCTTGGCCCCAGTGATGTACTGGGCTATGCGCACTACCCTTTGCAGTGCCTTGCGGTCGGAGGCCGAGCAGTTGCCAAACCTGGCGGTGATGCAACCAGTCAGGATTCTCTCGATGGTGCAGCTGTAGAACTTTTTGAGGATCTGAGGACCCATGCCAAATCTTTTCAGTCTCCTGAGGGGAAATAGGCTTTGTCGTGCCCTCTTCATTACAATTGGAATGCCGACTGCGAGCCAGGCCTAATCGCCCAACATCAGTGCCCGACCTCACTAATGCTCTTGTGGCTGAATGGAAGCAAGTCCCAGCAGCAATGCTCCAACATCTAGTGGAAAGCCTTCCCAGAAGAGTGGAGGCTGTTATAGCAGCAAAGGGGGATCAACTCCATATTAATGCCCATGATTTTGGAATGAGATGTTCGACAAGCAGGTGTAGCGTATGATGTTTGCATCAGAGTTAGCTAAACACAGCTAATTTCCATTCACAGTCCCTAACTAAACATAACTATACTGAACAAAAATATAAACGCAACATGTAAAGTGTTGGTCCAATGTTTCATGAGCTGAACTAAAATATCCCAGAAATGTTTGTTAGAAATTGCGTAATTCAAATCTGGTATTGGAATAAGAATCAAGAGATCTTCAATCCAAGCTTAATTTATTATATGCAAAATGTATGTATGATAAGTATGAAGGTTCGTATATACGGGTCCACTGAAATACCACGCAGGGCACTCAGAGAACTAAACTATTGTTTACAGGTTCTTTCTCAAATACTCTGACAGAGAGTTCCCACCTCTTCTGTTGGCCAATCAGAGTAAAGGACTGAGTGTGGTTTAGACTTTACTCAGCCAATCCGTTGGCGCACGGGTTAGTCCCACCCCTTGGCGCTCCACCGTTCCCAGGCATAAGTTTATCATAACAACCTGTAGAGTCAGCACCCAAAAGACTGTACGTTCCTACATCCAAGGACGGTTCACAGACAACGGTTCACAGACAACAAAGAGGCAGTGTTCGTATCTGTAAGAAATACAAGTCTTATCTGTCCTTCCCCTAACGTTCCACACATGAATCACAGCCTGTTATGTGAAACAATTTATATCAGTATAGTACAAACCTATGCTCCTCATTAATGCATTCCTTCTAAGCTATTCATCACTTCAATCCAATTATTAGAAAACAAATCCCAACATGTTCCATACACACAAAAAGCTTATTTATCTCAAATTTTGTGCACACATTTGTTTACATCCCTGTCAGTCAGCATTTCTCATTTGCCAAGATAATCCATCCACCTGAATAGGTGTGGCTTATCAAGAAGCTGATTAAACAGCATTATCATTACACAGGTGCACCTTGTGCTGGGGACAATAAAAGGCCATTCTAAAATGTACAGTTTTGTCACACAACACAATGCCACAGATGTCTCAAGTTTTGAGGGAGAGTGCAATTGGCATGCTGACTGCAGGAATGTCCACCAGAGCTGTTGCCAGAGAATTGAATGTTAATTTCTCTACCAACGTCATTTATAGAGAATTTGGCAGTACGTCCAACCGGCCTCACAACCGCAGACCACGTATAACCACGCCAGCCCAGGACCTCCACATCTGGCTTCTTTACCTATGTAATGATCATGCTGTTTAATCAGCTTCTTGATATGCCACACCTGTCAAGTGGATGGATTATCTTGACAAAGGCTGAAAGGCAGGGTATTGGGTGGAGGCTGGCTAGTGATGGCTATTTAACAGTCTGATGGCCTTGAGATAGAAGCTGTTTTTCAGTCTCTCGGTCACAACTTTGATGCACCTGTACTGACCTCACCTTCTGGATGATAGCAGGGTGAACAGGCCGTGGCTCGGGTGGTTGATGTCCTTGATTCTTTTTTTGGCCTTCCTGTGACATCGGGTGCTGTAGATGTCCTGGAGGGCAGGCACTGTCTCGTCATTGCTGGTAATCAGGCATACTACTGTTGTGTCGTCTGCAAACTTGATGATTGAGTTGGAGGCGTGCGTGGCCATGCAGTCATGGGTGAACAGGGAGCACAGGAGCAGGCTGAGCACGCACCCTTGTGGGGGCCCTGTGTTGAGGATCAGCACAAGTGGATGTGTTGTTTCCTACCTTCACCACATGGGGCGGCATGTCAGGAAGTCCAGGACCCAGTTGCACAGGGCGGGGTTCAGACCCAGGGCCCTGAGCTTAATGATGAGCTTGGAGAGTACTATGGTTTTGTTGACCAGCTGGTGATACAATAGGACAGGTGAGAGAAGATCATTACATTTAAATACATCTTGGCTGCCTGTATAGAGAGTGAGTTCAAAACATTTCAGATAATATGTCTGATTCTGTGGACATCTTTTTAATGTGTTTTTTAAAGTTCAAAGTCTAGGATAATGACCAGATATTTAAACTCTGTGTCTGTTTTGATTTTTTTGTCTGTGGATGAGTATTTCCGGGTAAGCCTATTTGTTTAGTTTTGTGGAGAAGTACATGCTTTTTTATCAAAGCACTTGATGAGATGTTGAAGTTGGATAGCTTGGAGAGGACGTTGTGGTTAACAGTGTCAAATACTTTTCTGAGGTCGAGGAGAACTGCACCTACAACACCCCGTTTGTCCAGCTTGGCCTTGATCATCTCTAGGAGATAGGAACATACTGTTTCTGTAAAGTGGTTGACCTAAACCCAAACTGCATGGGGTGAAGGGGAAAGCTACCCACATTGGGCTGTTAGCTGTTCCATGACCACTTTCTCTGCAACCTTTGAGATGATAGGGTGGTCTGTAGTTGCTCACATCATATTGGTCTCGTGATTCATATATTGGTGTTATAATAGATGATTTCCATGCCTTAGGAAATGTGTTTTGCCGTATTGAAAGGTTCATTATTTTCGTGATTGGGTGTATCAGGATTTTTTTGTACTGTTTTAGGAGTGTGCTTTGAAATACCACAATATCAATGGATTTAGGGTGCTTTTTACTCCATTAATGTGGGAAGTATGCTATGCATGGGATTCATGCTGTTTTCTTCCTTTCAGTTAGATGTAAGGGAAAAAATGACTGAATTAGAATAACATCATCTCTGGTACACAGCAGTGAAATCATACATTATCAATGACCAAGGACACAGCTACTGATCAAAATATAATTGATTTATTTGATAAAATATGCAACAGATTGTTGGATGGTATAACATTTAAGTGTAATTATTGTCCAAATCAATACACTACAGCATTGACCGGCCAAAGATAGTCATACAGGACATACAAGGCAGATTCCAGGTCTAAGGATAGAAATGGAATTACTAGAACGGACATTCACTTGAGTGTACTGTCACATTGTTCTGGTCTGAGGAGATTTGTCCATTCAAGTCATCCTATTTCTATGGCTCCTACATCCTTTAGGAGGAAAGTAACACAGGGAAGATAAAAGGGAACTCGGGGTCAAACGTACGTTTCAGTTTCCCAGCAGAGGATTAGCTAATAGTTGACTTTACATGAAGGCATAAGATGGGTGGGTGACTAACACTTTTTTCATTTGGTATTTCTGGTATGTCTTTATCAGAGTAATCTACAGTGGTGGTACTTCCTTCCTCCACACCCCATTATAATTACACCGATAAGTACAACATAAGTGTAACAGATTAGTTTTTAGGACACAAGTTTCAAACAAAAACCCAACAGCTTTACACAAAAATCCATGCATGCAACATTTCAATCAGGCATGGACTGAACTTTAAACCATCGTTTGTTTTTGTCAATGTCTAATTTCTTAATTGCTTGTAAAATGTTTTATATATCAGATCATACTCATTTAGTACCTTAGTCAGGAAAGATCAACACATCTACATTTATTGTGTAACTGACACAGGAGCGTTTTCAGACATTTCTGACTCAGACCTGAGCCTCAGATGAGTGAGTGGCCCGTGAGAGCTGTGACTGTCCCTTCGAGTACACAGAGGAACGCAGAGTCACATCCTCGCTGAAGACGTTCTCAAATATTTTACGTAGAGAAATCCTGACCCTCTCCTTGAAGTCCTGACCCATGAACACATACAGGACAGGGTTGAGACAGCTGTTGACGTAAGCCAGAGAGATGGCCAGGGGGTCTAGAGTCCCGGCCATGACCGCCGAGGCTTCCCGGCCATACTCCATCACCAGCCCTATGATGTGATATGGCAGCCAACACACAAAGAACGCCGTCACCACAACCAAAATGATCTGGAAGGCCCTCTGGGATTTAAAGCGGCCGCTGCTCACCCTCCTACCGATCAGCAGGTAGCAGACAGCGATGACCAACAGGGGGATGAGGAAGCCGAGTATAAGCCTGGTGACGTTGGTGGCTTTGATAGCTCTGATGGCCAACTGGTTGCCCTCAGTTTTGTTGTGTAGGTGGTCATAGGTGCACAGTATTATGTTATTATCATCATGGACTACTATTTCTCTGTAGATCATAGAGGGGAGGCTGAGGAGCAGGGCCAGGACCCAGACCAGACCACAGAGCAGCCAGGCCAGGCTGATGCGCCGGTGGTTCTGGGCCCAGACAGGCAGGATGACCAGGGCAAAGCGGTCCAGGCTGATGAGAACCAGTGTGAAGACACTGGCGAACATGTTGAGGACGACCATGGACGGAAGAATCTTACACATAGCCTCTCCATAGGGCCAGTGTCGGTTCAGTATAATGTCAGCTATGGAGAAGGGTATGGAGAAACAGCAGAGGAGGTCTGCTACAGCCAGGTTTACAAACCAGACGGTGTTGACTGTTCTCTTCATCTTTACTCCAGCTATCCAGATGACAAAGGCGTTGCCTGGGATACCGAGGACACAGGCAATGCTGCAGAGAACCATGGACACCACCTGTATGGATGTATGCCCTTGTTCTGACACAAAGGTTTCATTGAACGGGTAATACAAGTCATACTCCCCATAGTCTTCTGTGACATATTTCTCAAGGAAATTCCCATTATCCTCTGAGAAATTCCCATAATAATCTGAGTTATCCATGTTGTCCCTATGGAGAAATTGACACAGAATGTCACTCATATTCTGTCTTAATCATTAAAATGCAATCTATGTTCTAATTTAATGTTTCATGGCATTGAGGATTGTCATTGATGTCAAATAACCATTCATGATTGATGGAAGCTGTCTATATACCATGTGCAACTACAACCTGGTCTCAGAGCATTTTGCATTATTCTATGTGTAAATCTAGACACTATTTAGTAATGTGGATATCCATCACCCATTTCATATGATATGTTACGAATTACAATTTGTATTATATGTTACGAATTTGCAAAATGTGTGATATGTTACGAATTCTAGCTAGGTAGCTAACTTTAGCTAGGTAGCGAACTTTAGCTAGCTTGCTAACGTTAGCTAGGCTAGGGATTAGGGGTTAGGGTTAAGTTTAGGAGTTAGGTTAAAGGGTTAAGGTTAGGCTTAGGGGAAGGATTTGCTAAAATGGTTAGATTTAGGGTTAGGTGAAGGGTTAGCTAAAAGGGTTTTAGCTAAACACCTTCTTCACCCGCTTTGAGGATAACACAGTGCCGACGCAGCCAGCTCCCAAGGACTTTGGGCTCTCGTTCTCCGTGGTCGATGTGAGTAAGACATTTAAGCGTGTTAACCCTCGCAAGGCTGCCGGCCCAGACGGCATCCCTAGCAGCGTCCTCAGAGCATGCACAGACCAGCTGGCAGGAGTGTTTACGGACATATTCAATCTCTCCCTATCCCAGTCTGCTGTCCCCACTTGCTTCCAGATGTCCACCATTGTTCCTGTACCCAAGAAAGCAAAGGTAACTGAACTAAATGACTACCGCCCTGTAGCACTCACTTCTGTCATCATGAAGTGCTTTGAGAGGCTAGTTAAGGATCATATCACCTCTACCTTACCTGACACCCTAGACCCACTTCAATTTGCTTACCGCCCCAATAGATCCACAGACGATGCAATCGCCATCGCACTGCACACTGCCCTATCCCATCTGGACAAGAGGAATACCTACAAAAGAATGCTGTTCATTGACTATAGCTCAGCCTTCAACACCATAGTATCCTTCAAGCTCATCATTAAGGTCAGGGCCCTGGGTCTAGGAGCCAATACAGCTCAGCCGCGAAGTGGACAGCCACACAAGCTCACAGAACGGGACCGGTGAGTGCTGAAGCGTGTAAAAACCGTCTGTCCTCGGTTGCAACACCACTACCGAGTTTCAAACTGCCTCTGGAAGCAACGTCAGCACAAGAACTGTTCGTCGGGAGCTTCATGAAATGGGTTTCCATGGCCACGCAGCCGCACACAAGCCTAAGATCACCATGCGCAATGCCAAGCATCGGCTGGAGTGTTGGGAAGCTCGTCGCCATTGGAGCAGTGGAAATGCGTTCTCTGGAGTGATGAATCACGCTTCACCATCTGGTAGTCCGACGGACCAATCTGGGTTTGGTGGATGCCAGGAGAACGCTACCTACCCCAATGCATAGTGCCAACTGTAAAGTTTGGTGGAGGAGGAAAAATGGTCTGGGGCTGTTTTTCATGGTTCGGACTAAGCCCCTTAGTTCCAGTGAAGGGACTCTACAGCAAACAATCACATTCTAGCCGATTCTGTGCTTCCAATTTTGTGGTAACAGTTTGGGGAAGGTCCTTTCCTGTTTCAGCATGACAAAAATGATGCACTCACTAACTGTAAGTCGCTCTGGATAAGAGCGTCTGCTAAATGACTCAAATGTAAAAATGTAACCATACCAAACGTAACATATCATACTAAAGGAGTGTCTCGGATTTACTTTCAGAATAATACGAAATGCTCTAAGACCAGTCTGGTGACTAAATCAAGCGAATAAAAATTCAAACATAAGTACAATCTGCAATACATTCAGAATGTTGTTTGTTAGTTTGTATATTTAGGAACTGAGGTATAAATTCCTTCTCACAAAGCCACAAAACTTTGCAAAACCTGTGCTGGATAAGGCCTTTACAATTTACTGCTAAGCTATTTTCTAGGAACTAAACTATTGTCTATCACAGTATCTTCCACCCAGAAGTAGATAACCTCCCCTACAATTCTACTGAAAATACGAATCAAACTTACCCCATCTTTGAGCTTTCGTTTTTAAACGTTGTTTCCAGTATTTAACCACGGTAGAGAACTGAGGCAAACCCACAGGAAACTACATCAACAGCTGTTGATACCATCTATCCAACAACATCCGATATCTACAGTAGGCAAATCCTTACTAAAGAAATTCCCCCCAAATCTAACCACAGAGACATCTCTTAGCACATTGGAAACCACAGAGACATCTCTTAGCACATTGGAATTAACTCTGCTGTCATCAAATGAAAACTGAAATAATGGATAGGCTTAGACCTATAGACCTTCATCCCAAGAGTTTGACACGGTTGATCATGAAATAGTACTTTCTAAATTGCATTATTAAGGTTTTCATGATTATACATGTAACTGGTTATATAGTTATGTTAATGATAGAGAACAATTTGTTTATGCAAACGGCTGTGCATCTACCAGGGCCAAGATATCTTGTGGTGTGCCAAAGGGTTTGATAATTGGAACTTCGTTATTCCTAATCTATATCAATGTCCTTGCTGCTGTGTCTACTGCACTTCCCATTCTCTTTGCTGATGATACCAATTTGATTTTAATCACACAATAATTTCGATTCACTAATTAATGAAGACAACTAATTAATGAAGCCAAATGTTCTGAATGGTTCCAGATAAACAAATTATTTTTAAATGTTAAAAAATCCAACTTTGTATTCACTAGTGAGAATAAGAAATATTATTTAAAAATATATATATTTTAAAAAGTGCCATAATCTCAATTGGTGGGAATGAAATGGAACAAGTCACATCCACTAGATTCCTCTGAGTTCTAATTGATGAAAAGTTATCCTGGAAAGATCATATTCAATTTGTCTGTAGCAAAGTGATGAAATCTGTTGATATCATCAGAAAGATGAGTGGTTTGGTTCATCAAGCTTGCTTCTTAACTCTATACTATAGCTAAATTTACCCATATCTCATTTACTGTAATATTGTCTGGGCCAGTACATATGCCTCCTACCTACACAAATTACTCATCATACAAAATACATTTGCAAGACTAGCCACCTCCTCTAATTACCTGGCTCCATCTGCACATTTGTTTAAGAAAATTAATATCTTGTCTATTTATGACATTAATGTACACCAATTATGTATTTTCATCTACAAATACTCCTACCTCCCAGACAGTTTACCTAAACTTTTTAATTTTACCTTTATTAACTAGGCAAGTCAGTTAAGAACAAATTCTTATTCACAATGACAGCCTACACCGGCCAAACCCGGACGACGCTGGGCCAATTGTGCACCGCCCTATTCACAGCCGGTTGTGATACAGCCTGGAATCGAACCAGGGGGTCTGTAATGACGCCTCAAGCACTGAGATGCAGTGCCTTAGACCACTGCGCCACTCGGGGTAATTCTTCCAGGTTAATTCTGAAATCCATCTCTATATTGTTTTTGGTACTTATATTTGTGGTGTGGTTTTCATATACCCCTTTTGGGCTTCCAACTCACCTGCACACCCTTTTTACCAGTTTTTTTTTATCTGCACTGTTTTGTCTTTCACTTATTTTCTCAATCTAATCTCCCGAGTGGCGCAGTGGTCTAAGGCACTGCATCACAGTTCTAGCTGTGCCACTAGAGATCCTGGTTCAAATCCAGGCTCTGTCATAGCTGGCCGTGACCGGGAGACCCATGGGGCGGCGCACAATTGGCCCAGGGTAGGGGAGGGAATGGCCGGCAGGGATGTAGCTCAGTTGGTAGAGCATGGCGTTTGCAACGCCAGGGTTGTGGGTTCGATTCCCACAGGGGGCCTGTATGAAAAAAATAATGTATGCACTCACTAACTGTAAGAGCGTCTGCTGTAAATGTAAACAAAATACCCCATAATGACAAAGCAAAAACAGGTTTTTAGAATTTTTTGCAAATGTAATTAAAATAAAAAACAGAAAAAACTTATTTACGTAAGTATTCAGACCCTTTGCTATGTCACTCGAAATTGAGCTCAGGTGCATCCTGTTTCCATTGATCATCCTTGAGATGTTTCTACAACTTGATTGGAGTACACCTGTGGTAAATTCAATTGATTGTGCATTATTTGGAAAGGCACACCTGTCTATATAAGGTCCCACAGTTGACAGTGCATGTCAGAGCAAAAAACAAGCCATGAGGTCGAAGGAATTGTTCGTAGATCTCAGAGACAGGATTGTGTCAAGGCACAGAACTGGGGAAGGGTACCAAAAAATGTCTGCAGCATGGAAGGTCCCCAAGAACACAGTGGCTTCCATCATCCTTAAATGGAAGAAGTTTGGAACCATCAACACTCTTCCTAGAGCTGGCAGGCCGGCCAAACTGAGCAATCGGGGTAAAAGGGCTTTGTTCAGGGAGGTGACCAAGAACACAATGGTCACTCTGACAGAGCTTCAGAGTTCCTCTGTGGAGATGGGAGAACCTTCCAGAAGGACAACCATCTCTGCAGCACTCCACCAATCAGGCCTTTATGGTAGAGTGGCCAGACGGAAGCCACTCCTCATTAAAAAGGCAGATGACAGCCTGCTTGGAGTTTGCCTAAAGGCACCTAAAGGACTCAGACCATGAGAAACAAGATTCTCTGGTCTGATGAAACCAAGATTGAACTCTTTGGCCTGAATGCCAAGCGTCACGTCTGGAGGAAACCTGGCACCATCCCTACGGTGAAGCATGGTGGTGGTGGCAGCATCATGCTGTGGGGATGTTTTTCAGCGGCAGGGACTGGGAGACAAGTCAGGATCGATGGAAAGATGAACGGAGCAAAGTACAGAGAGATCCTTGATGAAATCCTGCTCCAGAGCGCTTGAGTGTCCCAGCCAGAGGCCGGACTTCAACCCGATTGAACATCTCTGGAGAGACCTGAAAATAGACTGATGGCATAATCACATCACATCATATACAGTGGGGAGAATAAGTATTTGATACACTGCCGATTTTGCAGGTTTTCCTACTTACAAAGCATGTAGAGGTCTGTAATTTTTATCATAGGTACACTTCAACTGTGAGAGACGGAATCTAAAACAAAAATCCAAAAAATCACATTGTATGATTTTTAAGTAATTAATTTGCATTTTATTGCATGACATAAGTATTTGATACATCAGAAAAGCAGAACTTAATATTTGGTACAGAAACCTTTCTTTGCAATTACAGAGATCATACATTTCCTGTAGGTAATAATAATAATAATAATAATAATAATAATAATATGCCATTTAGCAGACGCTTTTATCCAAAGCGACTTACAGTCATGCGTGCATACATTTTAGGTCTTGACCAGGTTTGCACACACTGCAGCAGGGATTTTGGCCCACTCCTCCATACAGACCTTCTCCAGATCCTTCAGGTTTCGGGGCTGTCGCTGGGCAATACGGACTTTCAGCTCCCTCCAAAGATTCTCTATTGGGTTCAGGTCTGGAGACTGGCTAGGCCACTCCAGGATCTTGAGATGCTTCTTACGGAGCCACTCCTTAGTTGCCCTGGCTGTGTGTTTCGGGTCGTTGTCATGCTGGAAGACCCAGCCACGATCCATCTTCAATGCTCTTACTGAGGGAAGGAGGTTGTTGGCCAAGATCTCGCGATACATGGCCCCATCCATCCTCCCCTCAATACGGTGCAGTCGTCCTGTCCCCTTTGCAGAAAAGCATCTCCAAAAAATGATGTTTCCACCTCCATGCTTCACGGTTGGGATGGTGTTCTTGGGGTTGTACTCATCCTTCTTCTTCCTCCAAACACGGCGAGTGGAGTTTAGACCAAAAAGCTCAATTTTTGTCTCATCAGACCACATGACCTTCTCCCATTCCTCCTCTGGATCATCCAGATGGTCATTGGCAAACTTCAGATGGGCCTGGACATGCGCTGGCTTGAGCAGGGGGACCTTGCGTGCGCTGCAGGATTTTAATCCATGACGGCGTAGTGTGTTACTAATGGTTTTCTTTGAGACTGTGGTCCCAGCTCTCTTCAGGTCATTGACCAGGTCCTGCCGTGTAGTTCTGGGCTGATCCCTCACCTTCCTCATGATCATTGATGCCCCACGAGGTGAGATAATAATAAATAATAATAATATGCCATTTAGCAGACGCTTTTATCCAAAGCGACTTACAGTCATGCGTGCATAATTTTTTTTTTTTTGTGTATGGGTGGTCCCGGGGATCGAACCCACTACCTTTGCGTTACAAGCGCCGTGCTCTACCAGCTGAGCTACAGAGGACCACAGATCTTGCATGGAGCCCCAGACCGAGGGTGATTGACCGTCATCTTGAACTTCTTCCATTTTCTAATAATTGCGCCAACAGTTGTTGCCTTCTCACCAAACTGCTTGCCTATTGTCCTGTAGCCCATCCCAGCCTTGTGCAGGTCTACAATTTTATCCCTGATGTCCTTACACAGCTCTCTGGTCTTGGCCATTGTGGAGAGGTTGGAGTCTGTTTGATTGAGTGTGTGGACAGGTGTCTTTTATACAGGTAACGAGTTCAAACAGGTGCAGTTAATATAGGTAATGAGTGGAGAACAGGAGGGCTTCTTAAAGAAAAACTAACAGGTCTGTGAGAGACGGAATTCTTACTGGTTGGTAGGTGATCAAATACTTATGACATGCAATAAAATGCAAATGAATTACTTAAAAATCATACAATGTGATTTTCTGGATTTTTGTTTTAGATTCCGTCTCTCACAGTTGAAGTGTACCTATGATAAAACATTACAGACCTCTACATGCTTTGTAAGTAGGAAAACCTGCAAAATCGGCAGTGTATCAAAAAACTTTATTCTCCCCACTGTATGTAGGCCTATTCAAAATAATGAGCTCACATAAATGTAGTCTTCTCTCTTTCTTTCTGCCACTGTACCAGTTCCTTGCGAGAGACTTCCTTCCTTTGTTGGTTTTGCACAGTAAAAATAATAACAGTAACATGGGGGACTTTGTGTGGCTGAACAGGGCCTCTACTTCCTCTTTTTCGTCCTTTTCCTGCTACCCTCCCCTTGCTGGGAGCCGGAGTCTGCCCCTTCTGGGTTCGGGTCTTCAGTTTGGGGATCATCTCAGCACAGTAGATCATCACGTCTTTACTTTCGGAGACATTCAGACAGGATAATAAAGCCGTAGTAATAAAGTGTGTTATACACAACTGTGTTGCATCCACAAACTGGAATGTGTAACATGTAGGACGAGGGCATTGTTAGAGAAGGACCGTAGTGCAGAAAATTCAAACATGGATCAGAGAGGAGAATCATTCCACATTTTAAATAACCCAAGGCAGTTGATGGTAAAAATGAACTGCATTGCTTCCCGTTTGGCTAACTTCAGCCACAGGTCATTGCTCCTCCCCTTCATAAACAAGCACTCACGTGATGCAAATTTGTCTGAGCAGAGAGTTCCATCCTCCTGCTTGAACTGTACACACACTCTTTCTCTGAACGTCACATCCCACTCTCTAGAGTACATCTTGTTCTGTGGTAGACAAGTAAAATAACAATTAGAGAGACTTATAAATTGGGCAACGCCATACCCTAACCTACTATGATTACATTTGGTCCTGTGTAGCTCAGTTGGTAGAGCATGGGCGCTTGCAACACCAGGGTTGTGGGTTCGATTCCCACGGGGGACCAGTACGAAAATGTATTCACTCACTACTGTAATTCGCTCTGGATAAGAGTGTCTGCTAAATGACTAAAAATATAAAAAAATGTGTTTGACAATGGAAAATGGCTGTTCTGGATTCACCTAGGTGGGAGCTACTGCTACACAATGGTAGTGAATTAGGCGAGTTCCCCTCTTATGTAAAGCATGAAAAAGCACTAGATGTATGCAATCCATTACCTTCATAAGAACATTTGGCCCCCCTGCTGTCAACACATCACGGATCTCAGCACAAGTAGGGTTCTCCACTGCCTGGTTGGAGACACAGAGAGGAAAACCAAGATGTCAGACATGTCCCTCAATACACTCGTGTTGACATAGACCACAAAATAAAATCTGTTTCAGAACCAGTGGTGTGTGTGTGTACATTCACCAGGATAGATCTGCAAAAGCAAGTGGTCCACCATTTATTGACGTGATCAAGACAAAGGAGATGATTGTGGACTACAGGGAAAAAAAGAGGACTGACCACGCCCCCATTCTCATCAACGGGGCTGTAGTGGAACAGGTTGAGAGCTTCAAGTTCCTTGGTGTCCACATCACCAACAAACTATCATGGTCCAAACACATCAAGACAGTCATGAAGAGGGCATGACAAAGCCTATTCCCCCTCAAGAGACTGAAAAGATTTGGCATGGGTCCTCAGATCCTCAAAAAGTTATACAGCTGCACCACCGAGAGAATCCTGACTGGTTGCATCACCGCCTGGTGTGGCAACTGCTTGGCCTCCGACCGCAAGGCACTACAGAGGGTAGTGTGTACGGCCCAGTACATCACTGGGGCCAAGCTTCCTGCCATCCAGGACCTCTATACCAGGCGGTGTCAGAAGAAGGCCCTCAAAATTGTCAAAGACTCCAGCCACCCTAGTCATAGACTGTTCTCTCTACTACCGCACGGCAAGCGGTACCGGAGCGCCAAGTCTAGGTCCAAAAGGCTTCTTAACAGCTTCTACCCCCAAGCCATAAGACTCCTGAACAGATAATCATGGCTACCCGGACTATTTGCATTGTCCCCCCCACCCCACCCCCTCTTTTATGCTGCTGCTACTCTTGTTTATTATCTATGCATAGTCACTTTAACTCTACCCACATGTACATATTACCTCAATTACCTCGACTAACCGGTGCCCCCGCACATCGACTCTGTACCGGTACCCCCTGTATATAGCCTCCCTCCTGTTATTTTATTTTACTGCTGCTCTTTAATTATTTGCCATTTTTATATTTTACTTATCTATTTTTCACTTAACACCTTTTTAATTTTATCGTTCATTTTTTATGATTTCATTTGTCTTTTCTTTTTTCTTAAAACTGCATTATTGGTTAAGGGCGCATGTGGCAAATAACATTTGATTTGATTTTAACCAAACAAATTAAAATAATCCTGCAGGTTTGGTTTACCTTTTCAGCGGGTATCAGTCTCCCCTCTGCAAGGGTCTTCTTACTGTTTACATAGGAAGGGTATATGCAGATAAACCTGCAAAAGAGTGATGATTACCTTTCTCATAACAGCAGGATATTATGCTGGCAGCATGATCGCAGATTTCTTTCCTCCAAAATAAGAGTCCCCCTGCAAAGACATGTTAACTTTGGGAATATCCTTTTTTTTTGGCACTCTAGTGCAGTACAACTGTCTTTCACAGCATTGCAACCACCTCTGAAAAAAAAAAAGATAGTTGTACGTATTATTATTATTTTTATCTTGTATTATTTGTACCAGCCTTTATTTTGAAAGTTTATCCAAATACTGGTATGTTGAAAGCTATTGTGTAGGCTATATTTAAAGACATATAATTTTAATAAAATACAAATATGTTATTGGAATTACTCAGTCTGCAAAACTTAAATGGGTATCTTGTGCTGGGCAACGGGTTTAATACAGAGTACTGGTGACTCCTTACACCACCTACGCTTTTCACTGCAACACAATACACGGTGTATGGGATACTTATTGGCTTGAAGAGAGAGAAGTTTTCTACTTGTCTCCGCTAAAGTGGGTTGGGAAATACTCAGTAGGGTCTCTACTAACCAAATATGTGTAGTTTTGGAGAGGGACTGTGTTATAGACACATTTAGTCCTGCATGTTATAAATTAGTAATTCCCAAACAAATGAATGTACTGTTGTGTTGAACATCCGTCGTAAAGACAAAACACTAAGACTTTTTGTTGCTTGCCCTGTTTGCTTCCAGTGTGAAATAAAATGTAAACAAAGACTAAATGTAAACAATGATGGACTGGCATACCTGTTAACAACCCAGATTAACCTAATGGTGATGGTAATGAGTGCTCCTTTATACGTTTAAAATCAGCCCAAGGCCAGCCTTGACGTGCCAAAAACAATGCAGCAGGTCAATCGCTTGGCCTGACAAATAACATATTTTTGGAGGTAGTATCCTAGTAAAATCATGTTGCTATAGGTTTATATCACCCCAATTATACATAGCCTTACAACACTTTTCTTAAACCCACCTTGGTTGTAATCAATCCAAAAGGTTTGCCTTTTGGACATGGGTTCTGGACCGATTCAAGGATCATAGCCCATCTCTCCAAAATGTAATTTGTGAGATCTAGCTACCCATCTATATATTTTATGGACATAATTTCCAAAACAAAACAAAATTGAATTAGTGTTACAAAAACGTTATTTCCTTAGGTTTGTCCTGGTGGTGGGTGATTCTAATCTTCGTGCCTTAGTAGATGATATTGTGCCCATGTCAAACCGAGCTGGTCTCACACGTCATGCTGCCCTCCCTGGCTTTTGGTTTCATGTCCCCTCCTGGAGCCAGAGATTCAATGCTGGAGGCAGATGTTTGTGGACTGTGTTACCACAAGGCCTTGTCCCGGACATGGTCTATTAGCTCCTGGTAACAACCTTATAGACAGTCCATCCATCAACCAGGCCTACTTCTGCTGGGATCCAAAGTGTAAGATATCTTCTTTTTAAAATGTTAAACTAGGCCTACTTCTGCTGGGATCCAAAGTGTAAGATATCTTATTTTTTAAATGTTAAACTAGGCCTACTTCTGCTGGGATCCAAAGTGTAAGATATCTTCTTTTTTAAATGTTAAACTAGGCCTACTTCTGCTGGGATCCAAAGTGTAAGATATCTTCTTTTTAAAATGTTAAACTAGGCCTACTTCTGCTGGGATCCAAAGTGTAAGATATCTTCTTTTTAAAATGTTAAACTAGGCCTACTTCTGCTGGGATCCAAAGTGTAAGATATCTTATTTTTTAAATGTTAAACTGGGCCTACTTCTGCTGGGATCCAAAGTGTAAGATATCTTCTTTTTAAAATGTTAAACTAGGCCTACTTCTGCTGGGATCCAAAGTGTAAGATATCTTCTTTTTAAAATGTTAAACTAGGCCTACTTCTGCTGGGATCCAAAGTGTAAGATATCTTATTTTTAAAATGTTAAACTAGGCCTACTTCTGCTGGGATCCAAAGTGTAAGATATCTTCTTTTTAAAATGTTAAACTAGGCCTACTTCTGCTGGGATCCAAAGTGTAAGATATCTTATTTTTTAAATGTTAAACTAGGCCTACTTCTGCTGGGATCCAAAGTGTAAGATATCTTCTTTTTAAAATGTTAAACTAGGCCTACTTCTGCTGGGATCCAAAGTGTAAGATATCTTCTTTTTAAAATGTTAAACTTGTAATTTTTTTCTACTTAGTTTCTCTGCATTTATGCAAAGTCCAGTCCACAAATAAGTGTAAGAATTAAGGCCACCAGTTCTAGCGGACCCCCAGCAAAACCCCTGCCTGCAGCCTCACCTGCTGGCCCACCCTCACCTGCTGGCCCACCCTCACCTGCTGGCCCACCCTCACCTGCTGGCCCACCTGCTCCTCAATTGTACGCTTCGGTGTTCCTCAAGGTTCCGTTTTAGGACCAATATTGTATTCACTATATATTTTACCTCTTGGTGATGTCATTCGGAAAAACAATGTTAACTTTCATTGCTATGCGGACGACACACAGCTGTACATTTCGATGAAACATGGTGAAGCCCCAAAATTGCCTACCCTGGAAGCCTGTGTTACAGACATAAGGAAGTGGATGGCGGCAAATGTTTTATTTTTCAACTCGGACAAAACAGAGATGCTAGCTCTAGGTCCCAAGAAACAAAGATCTTCTGTTGGATCTGACAATTAATCTTGACGGTTGTACAATCATCAAAAAAACAAAAGAGTGAAGGACCTCGGCGTTACTCTGGACCCTGATCTCTCTTTTGATGAACATATCAAGAATATTTCAAGGACAGCTTTTTTTCCATCTTCGTAACATTGCAAAAAAGTTTTGTCCGAAAATGATGCAGAAAAGCTAATCCATGCTTTAGTCACTTCTAGATTAGACTACTGCAATGCTCTACTCTCCGGCTACCCGGATAAAGCACTAAATACATTTCAGTTAGTGCTAAACACGGCTGATAGAATCTTGACTAGAACCAACAAATGTGATAATATTACTCCAGTTCTAGCCTCTGGCTTCCTGTTAAGGCTAGGGCTGATTTCAAGGTTTTACTGCTAACCTTCAAAGCATTACATGGGCTTGCTCCTACCTATTTCTCCGATTTGGTCCTGCCGTACATACCTACACATACGCTATGGTCACAAGACACAGGCCTCCTTATTGTCCGTAGAATTTCTAAACAAACAGCTGGAGGCAGGGCTTTCTCCTATAGAGCTACATTTTTATGGAATGGTCTGCCTATCCATGTGAGAGACGCAGACTCGGTCTCGACCTTTAGGTCTTTACTGAAGACTCATCTCTTCAGTAGGTCCTATGATTGAGTGTAGTCTGGGCCAGGGGTGTGAAGGTGAACGGAAAGGCACTGGAGCGACAAACCGCACTTGTTGTCTCTGCTTGGCCGGTTCCCATCTCCATTCTCTGCCTCTGACCCTATTACAGGGGCTGAGTCACTGGCTTACTGGTGCTTTCCATGCCGTCCCTAGGAGGGGTGCGTCACTTGAGTGGGTTGAGTCACTGACGTGATCTTCCTGTCCGGTTTGTCGCCCCCTCAGGCTTGTGCAGTGGAGGAGATCTTTGTGGGTTATACTCAGCCTTGTCTCAGGGTAGTAGGTTGGTGGTCTGTTGATATCCCTCTGGTGGCGTGGGGGCTGTGCTTTGGCAAAGTGGGTGGGGTTATATCCTGCCTGGTTGGCCCTGTCCGGGGGTATCGTCGGACGGGGCCACAGTCTCTCGACCCCCCATGTCTCAGCCTCCAGTATCTATGCTGCAATAGTCTATGTGCCGGGAGGCTAGGGTCAGTCTGTTATATCTGGTGTTATTCTCCTGTCTTATCCGGTGTCTTGTGTGAATTTAAGTATGCTCCCTCTAATTCACTCTCTCTCCCTCCCATCCCGGAGGACCTGAGCCCTAGGACCATGCCTCAGGACTACCTGGCCTGATGACTCTTTGCTGTTCCCAGTCCACCTGTTCGTGCTGCTGCTCCAGTTTCAACTCATCTGCCTGTGGCTTTGGAACCCTGACCTGTTCACCGGACGTGCTACCTTGTCCCAGACCTACTGTTTTCAACTCTCTCTCTCTACCGCACCTGCCATTTCAACCTCTAAATGCCCGGCTATGAAAAGCCAAGTGACATTTACTCCTGATGTACTGACCTGTTGCAACCTCTACAACCACTGCGATTATTATTTGACCCTGCTGGTCATCTATGAACATTTGAACATCTTGGAGAAAAATCTGGCCATAATGGCCATGTACTGTTATAATCTCCACCCGGCACAGCCAGAAGAGGACTGGCCACCCCTCAGAGCCTGGTTCCCCTCTAGGTTTCTGCCTTTCTAGGGAGTTTTTCCTAGCCACCGTGCTTCTCCTTCTGCATTGCTTGCTGTTTGGGGTTTTAGGCTGGGTTTCTGTATAGCACTTTGTGACATCTGCTGATGTAAAAAGGGCTTTATAAATAAATGTGATTAATTGATTGATTGATACTCGTTGCTTCTCCATCATTTTAGCCATATTCCTATACAAAAGGTGCAGAGAGATTAATTCTATAAGCTGTATCTGTGATATGGGTTATACTTCCTCCCGGGGAAGGACTGCCCGTTCCATGATCTCGCCATCACGGTTGACAACTCCGTTGTGTCCTCCTCCCAGAGTGCGAAGAGCCTTGGCGTGACCCTGGACAACACCCTGTCGTTCTCCGCTAACATCAAGGCGGTGACCCGATCCTGCAGGTTCATGCTCTACAACATTCGGAGAGTACGACCCTGCCTTACACAGGAAGCGGCACAGGTCCTAATCCAGGCACTTGTCATCTCCCGTCTGGATTACTGCAACTCGCTGTTGGCTGGGCTCCCTGCCTGTGCCATTAAACCCCTACAACTCATCCAGAATGCTGCAGCCCGTCTGGTGTTCAACCTTCCCAAGTTCTCTCACGTCACCCCGCTCCTCCGCACACTCCACGGGCTTCCAGTTGAAGCTCGCATCTGTTACAAGACCATGGTGCTTGCCTATGGAGCTGTGAGGGGAACGGCACCTCCGTACCTTCAGGCTCTGATCAGTCCCTACACCCAAACGAGGGCATTGCGTTCATCCACCTCTGGCCTGCTGGCTCCCCTTCCTCTGCGGAAGCATAGTTCCCGCTCAGCCCAGTCAAAACTGTTCGCTGCTCTGGCACCCCAATGGTGGAACAAGCTCCCTCACGACGCCAGGACAGCGGAATCACTCACCACCTTCCGGAGACATTTGAAACCCCACCTCTTTAAGGAATACCTGGGATAGGATAAAGTAATCCTTCTACCCCCCCTAAAAAATAAATAAATAAATAAATAAAATTGTGAAGTGGTTATC
Organism: Coregonus clupeaformis; assembly: GCF_020615455.1. Taxonomy (NCBI): domain Eukaryota; kingdom Metazoa; phylum Chordata; class Actinopteri; order Salmoniformes; family Salmonidae; genus Coregonus; species Coregonus clupeaformis. Next base: position 24,056,719 of record NC_059200.1, read on the forward strand.
CCACTGGCTATAGGGTGAATGCACCAATTTGTAAGTCGCTCTGGATAAGAGCGTCTGCTAAATGACGTAAATGTAAATGTAATATGGTAAGAACTGTATGTGCTCTCCTCTCACCTGTGCTCACCCTTCCTGGTCACCTGTGCTAACCCTTCCTGGTCACCTGTGCTAACCCTTCCTGGTCACCTGTGCTAACCCTTCCTGGTCACCTGTGCTAACCCTTCCTGGTCACCTGTGCTAAACCTTCCTGGTCACCTGTGCTAACCCTTCCTCGTCACCTGTGCTACCTACACTACCAGTCAAAGGTTTGGACACACCTACACAATTCTTTACATTGTAGAATAATAGTGAAGACATTAAAACTATGAAATAACACATATGGAATCATGTAGTAATCAAAAAGTGTTAAACAAATCAAAATATATTTTTCAATATATATACTTCAATATATATACTTCGAATAGCCACCCTTTGCCTTGATGACTGCATTGCACACTCTTGGCATTCTCTCAACCAGCAAATAATTTTATTATTATTTCCATATCTATCAATTTCTTAAATGTTCTGCGAATATCTTCAGTAATCATTTTATCAGAGTAGTTGTTCTGGGATTGAACGTTGTTCTCCACATCCTTTACAATCCATCTTCAACTCACGCAGCCCATTCACCAGAATGTTTATTCAATGACATGACGTCACTCTTTGCCTTTTCACCAATTGAAATAAATTCATTAGGCCTGGATTTTACATGTCTGAGCAGGGGCGCAGCCATGGGTGAGCCAGGCCCAGGAGCCAGGCCCAGCCAAACTGGGGGAGCCAGGCCCAGCCAAATCAGAATGGGTTTCTCCACAAAGGGGCTTTTATTACAGACAGAAATACTCCTCAGTTTCATCAGCTGTCCGGGTGGCTGGTCTCAGTCCTGCAGGTGAAGAAGCCGAATGTGGAGGTCCTGGCTGGCGTGGATACACTAGGTCTGTGGTTGTGAGGCCGGTTGGACGTACTGCCAAATTCTCTAAAACAACATTCGAGGCGGCGTATGGTAGAGAAATTAACATTCAATTCTCTGGCAACAGCTCTGGTGGACATTCCTGAAGTCAGCATGCCAATTGCACACACCCACAAACCTGTGTCATCTGTGGCAGTGTTGTGTGACAAAACTGCCCATTTTAGAGTGTCCTTTTATTGTCCCCAACACAAAGCAAATATACATGCCCGTCTGAAGTGGACATAGTTTATCCTTTATCCGAGCGGCCAGCTCTAGGAGCGGCAGCATTCCTCCTCCTTCAAACACGGCGAGTTGAGTTGATGCCAAAGAGCTCCATTCTGACCACAACACTTTCACCCAGTTCTCGTCTGAATCATTCAGATGTTCATTGGCAAACTTCAGACGGGTTTATCCTTCCTAGAGCTGGCCGCCCGGACAAACTGAGCAAACTGAGCAATCGGGGGAGAAGGGCCTTGGTCAAAGAGGTGATCAAGAACCCGATGGTCACTCTGACAGAGCTCCAGAGTTCCTCTGTGGAGATGGGAGAACCTTCCAGAAGGACAACCATCTCTGCAGCACTCCACCAATCAGGCCTTTATGGTAGAGCGGCCAGACGGATGCCACTCCTCAGTAAAAGGCACATGACAGCCCGCTTGGAGTTTGCCAAAAGGCACCTAAAGGACTCTCAGACCATGAGAAACAAGATTCTCTGATTAAGCCAAGATGGAACTCTTTGGCCTGACTGCCAAGCGTCACCATCCCTACGGTGAAGCATGGTGGTGGCAAAATCATGCTGTGGGGATGTTTTTCAGCGGCAGGGACTGGGAGACTAGTCAGGATTGAGGCAAAGATTAACAGAACAAAGTACAGGGTCCCCGGGACCACCCATACACAAAAATGTATGCACGCATGACTGTAAGTCGCTTTGGATAAAAGCGTCTGCTAAATGGCATATTATTATATTATTATTATTAAAACCTGCTCCAGAGCTATCAGGACCTCAGACTGGGGTGAAGGTCCACCTTCCAACAGGACAACGACCCTAAGCACACAGCCAAGACAACGCAGGAGTGGCTTCGGGAGGAGTCTCTGAATGTGTGCCAAGCTTGTAGCGTCCCACCCAAGAAGACTCAAGGCTGTAATCGCTGCCAAAGGTGCTTCAATAAAGTACTGAGTAAAGGGTCTGAATACTTATGTAAATGTGATATTTCCGGTTTTTATTTTTTATGAATTAGCAAAAATTTCTAAAAACCTGTTTTTGCTTTGTCATTATAGGGTATTGTGTGTAGATTGATGAGGGGGGGAAAGCATTTAAATCAATTTTAGAATAAGGCTGTAACCTAACGAAATGTGGAAAAAGTCAAGGGGTCTGAATACTTTCCGAAGGCACTGTATATGCCCCCTTTATTTATCCTACGGTTCTGACTTGGTGTAGAGGGAGAATACTGTAAGAACGGCCCATGTTCTGAATTCTGTCGCTGTACATTTCAAAAGTGCTTAACAAATAGTTACATTGACTACGTGCATCCTAGCTCACCCATTCATGTCTTAATCGAAATTATGGATTGCCTCTTATCCGCTCGTCGTCCCCTTATGCCGTAGTTTGTACCCACTTGGGCGGCAGGTAGCTTAGTGAGTAAGAGCGTTGTGCCAGTAACCGAAAGGTCGCTGGTTCTAATCCCCGAGCCGACTAGGTGAAAAATCTGTCGATGTGTACTTAAGCAAGGCACTTAACCCTAATTGCTCCTGTAAGTCGCTCTGGATAAGAGCGTCTGCTAAATGACTAAAATGTAATGTAAATGTACATCTCAATTGTCAGTAGAAACCACATTTTTTAAAAGTAAGTCAGCCATATCAGCTACAGTACCAGTCAAGTTTGGACACACCTACTCATTCAAGGGTTTATTTTTATTTTTACTATTTTCTACATTGTAGAATAATAGTGAAGACATCAGAACTCTGAAATAACACATATGGAATCATGTAGTAACCAAAAGTGTTAAACAAATCAAAATGTATTTTATATTTGAGATTCTTCAAAATCTCCACCCTTTGCGTTGATGACAGCTTTGTACACTCTTGGCATTCTCTCAACCAGCTTCACCTGGAATGCTTTTCCAACAGTCTTGAAGGAGTTCCCACATACAGTGAGGGAAACAAGTATTTGATCCCCTGCTGATTTTGTACGTTTGCCCACTGACAAAGAAATGATCAGTCTATAATTTTAATGGTAGGTTTATTTGAACAGTGAGAGACAGAATAACAACAAAAAAATCCAGAAGAACGCATGTCAAAAATGTTATAAATTAATTTGCATTTTAATGAGGGAAATAAGTATTTGACCCCTCTGCAAAACATGAAAAAGTACTTGGTGGCAAAACCCTTGTTGGCAATCACAGAGGTCAGACATTTCTTGTAGTTGGCCACCAGCTTTGCACACATCTCAGGAGGGATTTTGTCCCACTCCTCTTTGCAGATCTTCTCCAAGTCATTAAGGTTTCGAGGCTGACGTTTGGCAACTCGAACCTTCAGCTCCCTCCACAGATTTTCTATGGGATTAAGGTCTGGAGACTGGCTAGGCCACTCCAGGACCTTCATGTGCTTCTTCTTGAGCCACTACTTTGTTGCCTTGGCCATGTGTTTTGGGTCATTGTCATGCTGGAATACCCATCCACAACCCATTTTCAATGCCCTGGCTGAGGGAAGGATGTTCTCACCCAATATTTGACGGTACATGGCCCCGTCCATCGTCTCTTTGATGCGGTGAAGTTGTCCTGTCCCCTTAGCAGAAAAACACCCCCAAAGCATAATGTTTCCACCTCCATGTTTGACAGTGGGGATGGTGTTCTTGGGGTCATAGGCAGCATTCCTCCTCCTTCAAACACGGCGAGTTGAGTTGATGCCAAAGAGCTCCATTTTGGTCTCATCTGACCACAACACTTTCACCCAGTTCTCGTCTGAATCATTCAGATGTTCATTGGCAAACTTCAGACGGGCATGTATATGTGCTTTCTTGAGCAGGGGGACCTTGCGGGCGCTGCAGGATTTCAGTCCTTCACGGCGTAGTGTGTTACCAATTGTTTTCTTGGTGACTATGGTCCCAGCTGCCTTGAGACCATTGACAAGGTCCTCCCGTGTAGTTCTGGGCTGATTCCTCACCGTTCTCATGATCATTGCAACTCCACGAGGTGAGATCTTGCATGGAGCCCCAGGCCGAGGGAGATTGACAGTTATTTTGTGTTTCTTCCAATTGCGAATAATCGCACCAACTGTTGTCACCTTCTCATCAAGCTGCTTGGCGATGGTCTTGTAGCCCATTCCAGCCTTGTGTAGGTCTACAATCTTGTCCCTGACATCCTTGGAGAGCTCTTTGGTCTTGGCCATGGTGGAGAGTTTGGAATCTGATTGATTGATTGCTTCTGTGGACAGGTGTCTTTTATACAGGTAACAAGCTGAGATTAGGAGCACTCCCTTTAAGAGTGTGCTCCTAATCTCAGCTCGTTACCTGTATAAAAGACACCTGGGAGCCAGAAATCACTCTCCTCTTGGTAAAATAGCCCTTACACAGCCTGGAGGTGTGTTGGGTCATTGTCCTGTTGAAAAACAAATTATAGTCCCACTAAGCCCAAACCAGATGGGATGGCGTATCGCTGCAGAATGCTGTGGTAGCCATGCTGGTTAAGTGTGCCTTGAATTCTAAATAAATCAGTGTCACCAGCAAAGAACACCCACACCATAACACCTCCTACTCCATGCTTTACGGTGGGAAATACACATGCGGAGATCATTCGTTCACCCACACCGTGTCTCACAACCAAAAATGTCAATAAGTTAAAGAAGAGTATTATGGCAGAAGGGTTCAATTAACCTCTTATTCTTCATACCAGACCTGAGCAACATTGCCATGGTAGCATGCTACCAACCATATGTCAATTCTTTAATTGAAATCAGAACTGTTGGCTAAATTCAACACTACAATCTTTGCTGCATCTTCAGGTTGTTAAAAATACTTTCGGAAATATAGACCCACACTCCATCACAAAGTGTACTCACAGAATAGATATCCTTGCTAATTTATTACAGACAGCAGTGCTGCATCCAGGGAGCACTTTCCTTCCCGAAGATTTGAATTGTGTTTTAGGTGAGATACACAAATAATTTCCGTCTTTGTATCCAAATAAACAAAATGATCCACTTGGTTTCATCGACCCCCTTGTCTCTTGATTATATATGCTAGGGATAAAATCTGTGGCTAATGCTAACCATGAAGATAGCTGTGAAACTTGTCAAACCAACAGTATCCACAATGACCCAAACTTCACTTTAGCATTCCACTTTCAAACATAAAAGGCGCGCTTGATATTACAAAGGGAGAAGTACCACGCACATGCAGTAAATGTGCAGCAGTACTCAGTAGACAAACAATTTGGACCAGCATATTCTTGTACTTTGTTTCTCATGTAAGGTCAAAAGTCACCACTGTAATGTGAAACCCTGTATCCCCATCTCGCTTGATTGATCTTCCAGCAGTTGGCAATGAGAGGTTGACCTACCGATTGAGCTCAGTAATCTGTCATTCAGGGATAAACAGCAAAAAAGGACCCTACCAGGCACAGCTTATATTTGACTCTCTTAAGATTAAGGCTGATGACCATCTTATCTCTATAGACTCTACAAACATTGAGGACACAGCAGGATATATATATTTTTATGAATAATGTAATGAGGGCCTTTACAGAATCTCTGATATCAGTGAACAAGTACAGTCCTGTGAGTCAGATTCAGATATTGATGTTATTCAAACATTTCCCCAATCTTGAGGGTAACGCTCTTCCTGTTTTGACATTTCTGAAGAAAATGTCCGCTTTCAAATGTCACAAAAGATTACTTAAAGCAAACAGTATGTGTCCAAATCAGCAACCCTAGACCCACTCCAATTTGCATGCCGCTCCAACAGATCCACAGATGATGCAATCTCTATTGCACTCCACACTGCCCTTTCCCACCTGGACAAGAGGAACACCTACGTGAGAATGCTATTCATTGACTACAGCTCAGCATTCAACACCATAGTGCCCTCAAAGCTCATCACTAAGCTAAGGATCCTGGGACTAAACACCTCCCTCTGCAACTGGATCCTGGACTTCCTGACGGGCCGCCCCAAGGTGGTAAGGGTAGGTAACAACACATCTGCCACACTGATCCTCAACACGGGGGCCCCTCAGGGGTGCGTGCTCAGTCCCCTCCTGTACTCCCTGTTCACCCATGACTGCATGGCCAGGCACGACTCCAACACCATCATTAAGTTTGCCGACGACACAACAGTGGTAGGCCTGATCACCGACAACGATGAGACAGCCTATAGGGAGGAGGTCAGAGACCTGACCGTGTGGTGCCAGGATAACAACCTCTCCCTCAACGTGACCAAGGCAAAGGAGATGATTGTGGACTACAGGAAAAAAAAGAGGACTGAGCACGCCCCCATTCTCATCGACGGGGCTGTAGTGGAACAGGTTGAGAGCTTCAAGTTCCTTGGTGTCCACATCACCAACGAACTATCATGGTCCAAACACACCAAGACAGTCGTGAAGAGAGCACGACAAAGCCTATTCCCCCTCAGGAGACTGAAAAGATTTGGCATGGGTCCTCAGATCCTCAAAAAATTCTACAGCTGCACCATCGAGAGCATCCTGACTGGTTGCATCACCGCCTGGTGTGGCAACTGCTTGGCCTCCGACCGCAAGGCACTACAGAGGGTAGTGCGTACGGCCCAGTACATCACTGGGGCCAAGCTTCCTGCCATCCAGGACCTCTATACCAGGCGGTGTCAGAGGAAGGCCCTCAAAATTGTCAAAGACTCCAGCCACCCTAGTCATAGACTGTTCTCTCTGCTACCGCACGGCAAGCGGTACCGGAGTGCCAAGTCTAGGTCCAAAAGACTTCTCAACAGCTTCTACCCCCAAGCCATAAGACTCCTGAACAGCTAATCATGGCTACCCGGACTATTTGCACTGCCCCCCCACCCCATCTTTTTACGCTGCTGCTACTCTGTTAATTATTTATGCATAGTCACTTTAACTCTACCCACATGTACATATTACTTCAACTACCTCAACTAGCCGGTGCCCCCGCACATTGACTCTGCACCGGTACCCCCCTGTATATATAGCCTCCCTACTGTTATTTTATTTTACTTCTGCTCTTTTTTTTATTTTTATAAAAAATTAATGCACTGTTGGTTAAGGGCTGTAAGTAAGCATTTCACTGTAATGTCTGCACCTGTTGTATTCGGCGCATGTGGCCAATAAAATTTGATTTGATTTGATTTGATTTGAATTCAGCAAAGTAATTTCACAGTTGGATGCAGTGAAAACAGGACAGACTACACAACCATTGCTTCAACAGAGGCTTCAAAACAGCGATGTGTGACATTGTAGAATCTTCTGCGAAGGAAACTCTACCTGCAGATTTTCTTAGCCAATGATCTTCTCCACATTCACAGTTTATGCTCTCAAAATTGCAGTCAGTGCAAGAAAGCCACGTATAGCCAGGGTAAAAAAACGAAATAGTTGAACCATGTCATATTTCATAAAGAGGCATCAAAGAATTCCTTTCACTGCAAGCATCCCAAGAAAACAAGATTTGTAAAACATGAAATACTGCTAACAACTTTCAGCAGTCAAGCTCTAATGTCATCCATGCTCCAAAGACATTACTTGTGAAGGTAGACAGGCTAGCAGAGAGCTGTTTACCCAAGAGCTTGAATCTATCCTGCTGCATATATACAGTGGCAAGAAAAAGTATGTGAACCCTTTGGAATTACCTGGATTTCTGCATAAATTGGTAATGAAATTAGAGCTGATCTAAGTCACAACAACAGACAAACACAGTCTGCTTACCCTCTTAAGGATCGGACCCTTTTTTTCAATTTTCGCCTAAAATGACATACCCAAATCTAACTGCCTGTAGCTCAGGACCTGAAGCAAGGATATGCATATTCTTGATACCATTTGAAAGAAAACACTTTGAAGTTTGTGGAAATGTGAAATTAATGTAGGAGAATATAACACATTAAATCTGGTAAAAGATAATAGAAACAAAAAAACATGGACTATTTAGTTTCAAGTCTGCCAAAATGTGCTGAAAATGTGCTGAAACATTTTCAAGTACATAACTATAGAGAACATACAAAATTGATATGATAATACAAAATGTAAGTTTACACAATCCCAGGAATGTCATACATGATGGATCATTAGCTTATACACTAACTTTCACACATCTAGATGGCCGAGCGGGGTGGGTTTGGAGCCAGAGACAGCAGGGGTTCAAACTGTAGAACCCAGTTCCTACATTTGAATATAAAAATTGATTTTATTAAACAAAACTATGCTACATTTTATCTCTGGGACCCTTAAGATGGCAAATCAGAGCAAGATTACTGAATGTAAGTACATTATTTACCTTCAGAGGTGAATGTATCAAACCAGTTGCTGTGATAAGTTTGTTGTTGTGCACTCTCCTCAAACAATAGCATGGTATTTCACTGTAATAGCTACTGTAAACTGGACAGTGCAGTTAGATTAACAAGAATTTAAGCTTTCTGCCCATAAGACATGTCTATGTCCTGGAAAGTTTGCTGTTACTTACAACAGTCATGCAAATCACATTAGCGCACGTTAGCTCAACCGTCCCGTATAATAATAATATAATATGCCATTTAGCAGACGCTTTTATCCAAAGCGACTTACAGTCATGCGTGCATACATTTTTTGTGTATGGGTGGTCCTGGGGTTCGAACCCACTACCCTGGCGTTACAAGCGCCGTGCTCTACCAGTTGAGCTACAGAGAACCCGTATACGGGACACCGATCCCGTAGAGGTTAAACTAATAACACACAAACAATTATACGTTTTCATGTCTTTATTGAACACACCGTGTAAACACTCACAGTGCAGGGTGGGAAAGGTATGTGAACCCTTGGATTTAAAAACTGGTTGACCCTCCTTTGGCAGCAATAATCTCAACCAAACGTTTTCTGTAGTTGCAGATCAGACCTGCACAACGGTCAGAAGGAATTTTGGACCATTCCTCTTTACAAAACTGTTTCAGTTCATCAATATTCTTGGGATGTCTGGTGTGAACCGCTCAAGGTCATGCCACAGCATCTCAATCAGGTTGAGGTCAGGACTCTGACTGGGCCACTCCAGAAGACATATTTTCTTCTGTTGAAGCCATTCTGTTGTTGATTTACTTCTGTATTTTGGGTCATTGTCCTGTTGCATCACCCAACTTCTGTTGAGCTTCAATTGGCGGACAGATAGCCTTACATTGTCCTGCAAAATGTATTGATAAACGATGATAGCAAGCTGTCCAGGCCCTGAGGCAGCAAAGCAGCCCCAAACCATGATGCTCCCTCCACCATACTTTACAGTTGGGATGAGGGTTTGATATTGGTGTGCTGTGCCTTTTTTTTCTCCACACAACTCAACTTTAGTTTAATTTGTCAACAGAATATTTGCCAGTAGTGCTGTGGAACATCCAGGTGCTCTTTTGCGAACTTCAGACGTGCAGCAATGTATTTTTTTGGACAGCAGTGGCTTCTTCCGTGGTGTCCTCCCATGAAAACCATTCTTGTTTAGTGTTTTACGTATCGTAGACTCGTCAACAGAGATGTTAGCATGTTCCAGAGATTTCTGTAAGTCTTTAGCTGACACTCTAGGATTCTTCTTAATCTCATTGAGCATTCTGCGCTGTGCTCTTGTTGTAGTCATCTTTGCAGGACGGCCACTCCTCCTAGGGAGAGTAGCAACAGTGCTGAACTTTGTCCATTTATTGACAATTCGTCTTACCATGGACTGATGAACATCAAGGCTTTTAGAGATATTTTTGTAACCCTTTCCAGCTTTATGCAAGTCAACAATTCTTATTCTTAAGTCTTCTGAGCTCTCTTTTGTTCGAGGCATGGTTCACCTCAGACAATGCTTCTTGTGAATAGCAAACTCACATTTTGTGAGTGTTTTTTATAGGGCAGGGTAGCTCTAACCAACATCTCCAATCTCGTCTCATTGATTGGAATCCAGGTTAGCTGACTCCAATTAGCTTTTGGAGAAATCATTAGCCTAGGCCATACTTTTCCCAACCCACACTGAATATTTAAATTATGTATTAAATATAGAAAAGAAAAATACAATACTTTGTGTGTTATTAGTTTAAGCACACTGTGTTTGTCTATTGTTGTGACGTAGATGAAGATCAGATCAAATTTTATGACCAATTTATGCAGAAATCCAGGTAATTCCAAAGGGTTCACATACTTTTTCTTGCCACTGTAACATACACCTCTTTGAATTATGTAGTATTACAGCATTTTCAGATAATTACCCATTTTTGAAATCGTACACACTACATGGCAGGCTCTGGTATATCGACTGCACTCAAGTATGGGCTTTACCTTAGAGAAGGTCCAAGAATTCCTGAAGCAAGCTGTGTCCTATCTGGTATCATACGAAAATAAACAGTGAAAAAGTACTACAATTTCTTCAGAAAGACAAAAGTAATCTGTGCTCTGACAAATGCACAAAGAATGATTCATCTGAGTCTAAACTTCAAATTCCAAAGACAACCAAAACTCTTCCATCTCCACTTACTAAAGAGGAGTATAACATATTAAGCAATGACAACAATGGTTCAATAATTGACGTAACAATAATCTTTTGAATTCACATCTGAAGCAACAAATGTGTCCATGTCCCCTGCGTCTTCTTGCAAATCAGGAATTACAGAGTCGGTTTTGTGACAGCGAAGAGGTTATGCCAAATGTGCCTGGAATGGTGTACAATTGGTGGCGTTCTGAGCATGTAATAGTCCCTGTGAACGTAAACTCACATTGGACAGTTATAGCCATACATATGCAACATATACAGTGGGGGGAAAAAGTATTTAGTCAGCCACCAATTGTGCAAGTTCTCCCACTTAAAAAGATGAGAGAGGCCTGTAATTTTCATCATAGGTACACGTCAACTATGACAGACAAAATGAGAAAGAAAAATCCAGAAAATCACATTGTAGGATTTTTAATGAATTTATTAGCAAATTATGGTGGAAAATAAGTATTTGGTCAATAACAAAAGTTTCTCAATACTTTGTTATATACCCTTTGTTGGCAATGACACAGGAAAAAACGTGTTCTGTAAGTCTTCACAATGTTTTCACACACTGTTGCTGGTATTTTGGCCCATTCCTCCATGCAGATCTCCTCTAGAGCAGTGATGTTTTGGGGCTGTCGCTGGGCAACACGGACTTTCAACTCCCTCCAAAGATTTTCTATGGGGTTGAGATCTGGAGACTGGCTAGGCCACTCCAGGACCTTGAAATGCTTCTTACGAACCCACTCCTTCGTTGCCCGGGTGGTGTGTTTGGGATCATTGTCATGCTGAAAGACCCAGCCACGTTTCATCTTCAATGCCCTTGCTGATGGAAGGAGGTTTTCACTCAAAATCTCACGATACATGGCCCCATTCATTCTTTCCTTTACACGGATCAGTCGTCCTGGTCCCTTTGCAGAAAAACAGCCCCAAAGCATGATGTTTCCACCCCCATGCTTCACAGTAGGTATGGTGTTCTTTGGATGCAACTCAGCATTCTTTGTCCTCCAAACACGACGAGTTGAGTTTTTACCAAAAAGTTCTATTTTCGTTTCATCTGACCATATGACATTCTCCCAATCCTCTTCTGGATCATCCAAATGCACTCTAGCAAACTTCAGACGGGCCTGGACATGTACTGGCTTAAGCAGGGGGACACGTCTGGCACTGCAGGATTTGAGTGCCTGGCGGCGTAGTGTGTTACTGATGGTAGGCTTTGTTACTTTGGTTCCAGCTCTCTGCAGGTCATTCACTAGGTCCCCCCGTGTGGTTCTGGGATTTTTGCTCACCGTTCTTGTGATCATTTTGACCCCACAGGGTGAGATCTTGCGTGGAGCCCCAGATCAAGGGAGATTATCAGTGGTCTTGTATGTCTTCCATTTCCTAATAATTGCTCCCACAGTTGATTTCTTCAAACCAAGCTGCTTACCTATTGCAGATTCAGTCTTCCCAGCCTGGTGCAGGTCTACAATTTTGTTTCTGGTGTCCTTTGACAGCTCTTTGGTCTTGGCCATAGTGGAGTTTGGAGTGTGACTGTTTGAGGTTGTGGACAGGTGTCTTTTATACTGATAACAAGTTCAAACAGGTGCCATTAATACAGGCAACGAGTGGAGGACAGAGGAGCCTCTTAAAGAAGAAGTTACAGGTCTGTGAGAGCCAGAAATCTTGTTTGTTTGTAGGTGACCAAATACTTATTTTCCACCATAATTTGCAAATAAATTCATTAAAAATCCTACAATGTGATTTTCTGGATTTTTTTTCCTCAATTTGTCTGTCATAGTTGACGTGTACCTATGATGAAAATTACAGGCCTCTCTCATCTTTTTAAGTGGGAGAACTTGCACAATTGGTGGCTGACTAAATACTTTTTTTCCCCACTGTAGTTAGTAGCAGTAATTGCATTACATTAAATCTTACAATGATGGATTCCTTAAACCAGTATGAAAGACAATTAAAGGATAAACTATGTCCACTTCAGAAATACCTGGCATTACAGTATCTGGCAATGCATGTTTTTTTTTAGATGTGACACTAAACTATGAATTTCCTCATCGGTGCCCCCATTTTAGAAAACAGTCAGATGGTAGTAGTTGTGGTGTTGATATGTGCTGGTCTTGATAATCACCACATCTCTGTATTATCTTTCAATCTTGTCTCTGTTATTGGTTTAGAAAACTAGGTTAATACTGTATACTGGTACCCACGACTGCGTGGCTAAGCACGACTCCAACACCATCATTAAGTTTGCTGACGACACAACAGTGGTAGGCCTGATCACCGATAATGATGAGACAGCCTATAGGGAGGAGGTCAGAGACCTGGCAGTGTGGTGCCATGACAACAACCTCTCCCTCAATGTGAGAAAGAAAAAGGAGATGATCGTGGACTACAGGAAAAGGAGGGCCGAAACAGGCCCCCATTAACATTGACGGGGCTGTAGTGGAGCGGGTCGAGAGTTTCAAGTTCCTTGGTGATGTGACAAACTCTCATGGTCCAAACATACCAAGAAGGTCGTGAAGAGGGCACGACAACACCTTTTCCCCCTCAGGAGACTGAAAAGATTTGGCATGGGTCCCCAGATCCTCAAAAAGTTCTACAGCTGCAACCATCGAGAGCATCCTGACCGGTTGCATCACCGCCTGCTATGGCAACTGCTCGGCATCTGACCGTAAGGCGCTACAGAGTGTAGTGCGTACGGCCCAATACATCACTGGGGCCAAGCTTCCTGCCATCCAGGACCTATATACTAGGCAGTGTCAGAGGAAGGCCCAAAAAATTGTCAAAGACTCCAGTCACCCAAGTCATAGACTGGTCTTACTATGACTGGTAAGCGGTACCGGAACGCCAAGTCTAGGTCCAAAAGGCTCCTTAACAGCTTCTACCAACAACCCATAAGACTGCTGAACAATTAATCAAATGGCCACCCGGACTGTTTACATTGAATCCCCCCCTTTGTTTTTACACTGCTGCTACACGCTGTTTATTATCTACGCATAGTCACTTTACCCCTACCTACATGTACAAATTACCTCGACTAACCTGTACCCCCGCACATTGACTCGGTATTGGTACCCCCTGTATATAGCCTTGTTATTGTTATGTAATCTTATTGTGTTACTTTTTATTACAATTTTTACTTTATTTAGCAAATATTTTCTTAACTCTATTTCTTGACCTGCATTGTTGGTTAAGAGCTTGTAAGTAAGCATTTCACAGTAAGGTCTACAGTCTACACCTGTTGTATTCAGCACATGTGACAAATAAAATTTGATTTGATACAATACATACACTGATTGTACAAAACATTATGAACACCTGCTCTTTTCATGACAGACTGACCAGGTGAAAGCTATGATTCCCTATTAATGTCACTTGTTAAATCCACTTCAATCAGTGTAGATGAAGGGGAGGAGACAGGTTAAAGAAGGATGTTTAAGCCTTGAAACAATTGAAACAATGGGCAAGACAAAATATTTACAGTACCTTCAGAAAGTATTTACACCCCATGACGTTATACGCATTTAGTTGTGTTAAAGCCTGAATAAAAAAAGGATCACATTGAGATTTTCTGTCACTGGCCTACAAACCTATTTTTTTTTTTTTTTTTTTTTACAAATTACAAAGTCAATAAATAGTCAACCCCTTTGTTATGCCAAGCCTAAATAAATTCAGGATTTTAAAATGTGCTAAACAAGTTGCATGGACTCACTGTGTGCAATAAAAGTGTGTAACATGATTTTTGAATGACTACCTCATCTCTGTACTCCACACATACAGACAATTGTAAGGTCCTTCAGTCAAGCAGTGAATTTCAAACACAGATTCAACCACAAAGACAATAGAGGTTTTCCAATGCCTCACAAAGAAGGGCACCTATTGGTGGATGGGTAAAAAATAAAAAATAAAGCAGACATTGAATATCCCTTTGAGCATGTTGAAGTTATTAATTACACTTGGATGGTGTATCAATACACCCAGTCACTACAAAGATGCAGGCGTCCTTCCTAACTCAGTTGCCGGAGAGGAAGGAAACCGGTCAGGGATTTCACCATGAGGCCAATGGTGACATTAAAACAGTTACAGAGTTTAATGGCTGTGATGGGAGAAAACTGAGGATGGATCAACAACATTGTGGTGGCTGCAACATGTTATGGGTATGCTTGTAATCGTTAAGGACTGGGGAGTTTTTCCAGAATAAAATATTAACAGAATGGAGCTAAGCACAGGCAAAATCCTAGAGGAAAACCTGGTTCAGTCTGCTTTCCACCAGACACTGGGAGATTAATTCACCTTTCAGCAGGAAAATAACCTAAAACACACAGCCAAATCTACACTGGAGTTGCTTACCAAGAAGACAGGGAATGAGTGACAGAGTTACAGTTTTGACTAAAATTGGCTTGAAAATCTATGGCAAGACTTGAAAATGGCTGTTTAGCAAACATCAACAACCAATTTGACAAAGCTTGAAGAATTCTGAAAAAAATAAAATGGGCAAATTTTGCACAATCCAGGTGTGGAAAGCTCTTAAGAGATTTACCCAGACTCACAGCTGTAATCGCTGCCAAAGGTGCTCCTACAAAGTATTGACTCAGGGGTGGGAATACTTATGTAAATGAGACACAGTATTTCATTTTCAATAGATCTGCAGAAATGTCTAAAAACATGTTTTAATTTTGTCATTATGGGGGTATTGTGTGTAGATGGGTGAGGGAAAATCTATTTAATCCATTTTGAATTCAGGCTGTAACACAACAAAATGTGTACTAAGTCAAGGGGTATGAATACTTTCTGAAGACACTGTAAGTGCCTTTGTACAGGGTGTGGTAGTAGGTGCCAGGCACACCGGTTTGAGTGTGTCAAGAACTGCAACGCTGCTGTTTTTTTCCACGCTCAAAAGTTTACTGTGTGTATCAAGAATGGTCCACCACCCAAAGGACATCCAGCCAACTTGACACAACCGTGGGAAGCATTGGAGTCAACATGGGCCAGCATCCCTGTAGAACGTGTTCGACACCTTGTAGAGTCCATGCCCCGACGAATTGAGGCTGTTCTGAGGGCAAAATGGGGTGCACAATAAATCCATTATTTATTTTAGCCAGGTCGAATGAAACATTATGAGATTAAGAAAAATGTATTTCAGAAGAAGATAATATGAGCTGGCCTACTGTATGTTATCTGGCTACGCAATAGGCTGTAGGCTTCTTATTTAGCTGACAAGATATGCTTATAAGTCCCTTGCCATTATTTCATATTATATGATTTTATAGTAAGAAGAATATAATTGAATTTAGCTGAATAAAATAGAAATGATATTTTTTCCATTACGGAGCAGGTGCGCATATGAAGTGGCTATGTTGAGCGTAAAAGTCATACTTTTTACACTCAACATTTAATACGCTAGATTTAGAGTTATTTGGCAACTTTATTTGAGAATGATACAAACCTTAGAACGTCTGAGAAAGCAATACATATATGGGCCGCATGGTGCGACTATAGGCTATTGATGATTTGAGAAAGTCGCAAAAAAAGCTTGCGCTTTGTTCTTTGCCTCAGGCTGCACAGCTGTTTTCTCATCAAGTGATCATATTTTCACCCGACTATTCTCAATTTAATCTTGTCTTTACTAATATTTAAAATTAGTTTAACTGCCATAAATGTTATTCATGTCATTATTAATGTTATTCATGTCATTATTAATAGGTTTTACATAATATCATTATTATTTGTACAACTTGTATTTTGAATATTGATTTTGCTTGTATTTATGTGATAGGAACTATCTGTACATTATATGTTGTGTTGGGACGCTTTTAGTGGTGACAAGTTCCAGACATCGCGGTAAAGTAGTGGCGGTAAAGTTTAGTACTCTGAAAGATAAGTTAAATTAACGACGTGTTTATTTACAAGTATTCTTGTTTCTAAGTGGACCCATTTCCCTCTCAGTTGTGTGCAGCCAGCGAGTTCGATGGTGGATTGATGACGGTGGAGAATTTAGTAGAAGAATAAATCCATCAGTAACCAGAACAGCGGCGTCGTGTATTTCCTGGAGGGAGTGATAGTCGAACTCGAGTCTGCGTGATCGTTTCCTGACCTGCTCTGCAAGACGGCTCGTCAAGACGGACTCAAAGATAAGCCACTGTTCAGTGTTAAAGGACTCACACAAGTTCATCCGTTTTTTTTTCATGAAGACGTCCGTAAGTCAGACACTTAAGTTTGTGTTCTGAAAAGGTGACACAAGGATTGGAAAATATAAAGGACTTCAAAGGGCTGTGTGTAGCCAAGTAACATAAGTGTGTAACAAGATATTAAGAGACATTAATGTACTGTATTTTCCGCACTATAAGGCGCACTTAAAAGCCTTTAATTTTCTCAAAAAACGACAGTGCGCCTTATAATCCGGAGCGCCTTATATATGGATCAATTGGTTAATTGGTTGATCCATACTGGTTGTACACGGCGCTCAAGGTGCTCTGTCAAAATGTTTCAGTATGAAAAACCAATAAAAACAATTTAATAATAATGAAATGTTTCAGTACGACTGGTAAACTACAAAGCCGCACCACTTGCAGCATTACGGTAGCCAGTACACACCGGTACTGTGCTTACTCACAGTCCCACACCACTTGTGTGTGTATAAAGACCCCAAAATGGCACCTTTCAAGAGACACGCTTACGACGCAGAGTTCAAGCTCAAGGCTGTCGGTCATGCAGTAGAATATGGGAATAGAGCAGCAGCGAGAGAATTCAACATGAATGAATCAATGGTACGGAAGTGGAGGAAGCAAGAAGATTGACCTGCGCCAAGTAAAGAAGACTAAACAGAGTTTCCGAGGGATCAAAGCGAGATGGCCACAGTTAGAGGACAAACTCGAACAGTGGGTTGTTGAACAGAGAGCAGCAAGTAGAAGCGTCTCTACAGTCACTATTCGAATGAAGGCAACAGCGCTAGCACGGGACATGACAATCGATGAATTTCGAGGCGGTCCTTCTTGGTGCTTTCGTTTTATAATAATAATAATAATATAATAATAAAAGAAGTTTTATGAAAAGACGTAATCTCTCCATCCGCACACGAACTACCGTCTCGCAGCAACTGCCAAAAGATTACCAAGAAAAGCTGGTCACTTTCCGCGCATACTGCAAAAAGAAGATCACTGAAAAGAAGATCCGGCCAGAGCACATCACCAACATGGACGAGGTTCCACTCACCTTTGATATTCCCGTGAACCGCACTGTGGAGAAAACGGGGACCAGTACGGTGTCTGTACGCACCACAGGGAATGAGAAGTCATCCTTCACTGTAGTTCTCGCCTGCCAGGCTAATGGCCAGAAACTTCCACCCATGATTATTTTCAAGAGGAAGACCTTGCCAAAAGAGAACTTTCCAGCCGGCGTCGTCATCAAAGCTAGCCCGAAGGGATGGATGGATGAGGAAAAGATGAGTGAGTGGCTGAGAGAAATTTACGTCAAGAGACCGGGTGGCTTTTTCCACACAGCTCCGTCCCTATTGATCTACGACTCAATGTGCGCCCATATCACCGATGCTGTCAAAAAACAAGTGAAGCAAACTAATTCGGAGCTTGCCGTCATTCCGGGTGGATTAACTAAAGAACTCCAGCCGCTAGATATTGGTGTCAACAGGGCGTTCAAAGCTAGACTGCGAGCTGCGTGGGAGCAGTGGATGACAGAAGGCGAACACACGTTCACCAAGACGGGGAGACAGCGCCGGGCGACTTACGCCACTATCTGCCAATGGATCGTGGATGCCTGGGCTGATATATCGGTCTCAACTGTGGTCAAAGCTTTCACAAAGGCAGGAATAATCTCTGAACTGCCAGGCAACAGCAGCGACACTGACTCGGATAATGACGAGAGGGAGCCGGGCAGGTTGGATGCCGTAGTCGCCCAACTGTTCAATTTGGACACTGAAGAAGAAGAATTCGAGGGGTTCGTGGATGGGGAATGAACTGAAAAAGTGAGCTTTACGTGTTATATGTAACTGAACAATGTTGAGTTATGCACTAACGTTTGATTTAGTGGTATCAGACTGTTTCTTTTACTACGTGTTTACTGAATCAGGGAAAGGTTCCCCTCCACGTTTGGGAGAAGAGTGAGCAAGGCTGGGAGATATTGTTAATATGCACATTAACGTTTGAACAACATTACCATGGGAGTGAACGGAGTTGTCAGAACGCTTAATAAAGTTCGACTTTATCTGACTGTTTTGTTGACATTCCTTTTAGCACAGCTCCATCTAGTGGATGCATAACGCAACCCCAGTCAATTCGTTTGACTACAGTATCTTCTATTCTATGCGCCTTATAATCCGGTGCGCCCTATATATGAAAACAGTTCTAAAATAGGCCATTCATTGAAGGTGCGCCTTATAATCCGGTGCGCCTTATAGTGCGGAAAATACGGTAAGTGATTTAGCGATATTGATAATTCTTTATTTCATTGAATATAAGTCATTGATTTACTTAAGAAGAGGATTTATGTTTGTGCATTTAAGAACGCTGTTATTTTGAGTGATTCTGCAACATTTCAAAATCTTTATAATGCCTGCCTTTATTCTGAAGGGTTAATTTCAAAGACAATAACTTAACTTGGCATATTCTATTCTCTTGAGTATTTATTTTTGTAAAATGTTTGTTGTAAACTCTACTGTTTATTTAAGACAACTGTCTTGTGTACAGGTTACTTTCAAATAAGTTAATATGTCACATAGAAGTAAAGAGAGTCAGTGTAAAGGATCACTCGTAGAGCCAGTAGAAGAGACAGAGCAGACAGATGAGTCTAGCGTTGTACAAGAAGCAGTACAGTCTGAAGAGCCTCGACGAAGTGGAAGAGCCCGTACATTAACGGAAAAGGGAAAATAATTTCAGAAAGAAAAAACAAAAGAACTACTAATTCGCTTTGACAGCATTTATGAACGCTGGAAAGTTTTAACTAAGGTGGCTAAGAAATCAGTTACAAAACAAGATCCAAGTAACATCCTACACGAACACAGCAGCACTATTCAAAGAGAGTTATCTGAACTGAATAATGTTTATGAAGAATATCGCAGGATTGACAGCCCAGCTCACAAGATGCGCCGCAAGCTGGATAAATGTATATCAGTCACCAAGATTGTTGTACACAACGCGCAATCTCAAATTCAAGGAACAAAGGAGGAACTGATTTGGCCGGATGCAAGCTCCGTATTCGCATCTACGATTTCCAGTGTGTCATCTCCAGACTTTAAGTCTTCTAAGGCCACTTCCATTCGCTCTAATGTATCCTCAGTTAAACGACAAGAAGCCACTGCTGAGTATGCAGCCACAAAGGCTGTGTTGAAGATTATGGCTGAGCAAGAGTGCCACCAAGAGAAACTCCAAAGACTTGAAGTTGAGGACAAGAAGATAGTTGCAGAGCAAGAAGTAGCTGCAGTAACTCGTCGTCTTCAAGGCGAAAGAGAAGAGACTGAACGTAAGATAGAAAAGGAGAGACAATAAGCTTTGCTCTTAAAGAAACAGCAAGAAGAGAATGCTGCAAGGAAAAGATCTGTAGAAGACTTAAAAAGAGAGCTTGGACGTTTAGAGGAGATAAAAAGACTGAACGCGGCCAGAGCAAGGCTTCAAGTCTATGACGAAAATGAGTTGTATCCAGACCAAAGGCTTACTCCACATAAGTCTGAGCTGCCTACATTTGAGCAACCAATTGATCAGGTGAATCCTGTGTATCAGCACCCACAACCACTAAGGGATGTGGCTCCAAGAAGTGTGCTTCAAAACGACACAAGAGAGCTTGCGAAAGTCCTGGCTGAGGCTATATCAGCAAATAGGCTTCCAATTCCAGAGCCTACAATTTTTAGTGGGGATCCACTCAAGTTTAACCATTGGAAGTCTTCCTTTCAGACACTGATTGAGAGAAAAAATATTCCAGCTGCAGAGAAAATCTTCTTCCTTCAGAAATATGTGGGAGGAGCAGCTAAAGAAGCAGTAGAAGGTTATTTTCTGATCGATTCAGAAGATTCATATCATGCAGCATGGGACCTGCTCAAGGAACGTTATGGTGAGCCGTTTGTGATTGCCAAGGCCTTCCGAGACAAATTACATGCTTGGCCAAAACTAGCTCCTAAGGAGAGTGCAGACTTAAGAAAATTTGTAGACTTTCTACGTAGTTGTGAATTCGCTATTGCTCACAATGAGAGTCTAAAGGTTCTTAATGATGATATTGAGAATCAAAAACTAGCTGCCAAACTACCCGACTGGTTAAGTAGCAGATGGAACCGAAGGGCCACACAATACCAACTGGAACACAGAAGGTTCCCAAGCTTTAACTATTTTGTGACATTCCTGTCGATGGAAGCTAGTATTGCGTGCAACCCTATAACATCCTACAACGCATTGCGACAAAGTGAACCTGATAAAGCAAAGATCAAGAACCAAACTGTAGGTGCCAAGATCTTCACAACTAACATCAGTGAGAGAAACATAGTCACATGTGTGTTATGTAAGAAATTAGGACACAGTTTACACAAGTGCTTCAAATTCATTGAAAGGACAGTCGCGAACGAGTCAAGTTCATTCAGAATGAAAGACTGTGCTTCGGATGTTTAAGTCCTGGCCATCAATCCAAGAGCTGCAGTAGCCGGATGGTCTGTGACACCTGCTCAAAACGTCATCCCACATGCCTACACGAAGATCGCTCAAAACAAGAACCAAAAAGGGGAAACATCTAAAGACATAAGTTATGGCAAGGAAAGAAAGCTACTGTCAACACAAGAGGTTATCAAGGAAACCACATCCAACAGAGTTGTGCAAGATGGCAATACTACACAGACTTCAGCGATAGTACCTGTCTATGTGTCAACGCAAAGTGATTCAAGTAAGGAAGTTCTTGTCTATGCTCTGCTAGATTCACAAAGTGATTCTTCCTTCATTCTTGAGGAAGTAGCAAACATTCTAGATACGAACACGGAACAAGTGAAGCTGAAACTATCTACAATGTCGTCAAAAAGGACAATTGTACCCTGTAAAAGACTCAAATACCTACAAATAAGAGGTCTATTCTCCTCTAAGAAGATCACAGTGCCAACAACGTACACTCGTGAATTTATCCCTGCCAATCGGACACACATTCCAACTTCAGAGACCGCTAAAGCATGGCCTCATTTGGAGCATCTTGCAGAACACATTGCACCGCCAAAGGAATGTGAAATTGGTCTGCTAATCGGATACAATTGCCCACAAGCGCTAATGCCCAGAGAAGTCGTATGTGGAGAAGAAAACGAACCCTTTGCTCAGAGAACTGATCTAGGTTGGAGCATAGTGAGTTATGGTGACCCACAAGACCACTACAGTGATGCAATTGGAGTAAGTCACCGCATCATTGTAAGGAAAGTGACACCTGAACCCAAACCAACAATCAAGCTCAAAGGTGAAGTTCACTATGTTTGCAAGACTCAGATCAAGGAAATGATCAGTCCAAATGATGTAATTAAGGTACTAGAATCTGATTTCAGTGAAAGAGTTGAAGAAGATGCAACCGTCTCTCAGGAAGATCTCCACTTCTTGACTAAGCTGAGAGATGAAATCAAACACAAAAAAGATGGTCATTATGAAATGCCCTTACCTTTCAAACAAGACAGACCAAATCTAGCCAATAATAAGTCATGTTCTGTTCAGCGTCTAAGAGGCTTGGAACGAAGGCTCAAGAGAGAACAGAAATACTGCTCAGACTACATGAACTTCATGAAAGATATCATTGCTCCTGGTGATGCTGAGAAGGTTCCCGAAAAGGAACTCAACAATCATCCAGCCTGGTATATTCCCCACCACGGGGTATACCACCCTCAAAAGCCTGGGAAGATACGCGTCGTCTTCGATTGCTCAGCAAGATTCCAAGACACGTCATTGAATGACCACCTTCTTACTGGGCCAGAGCTCACAAATACCTTGGTGGGAGTTCTCTGCAGGTTTCGCAAGGGCCCAATTGCTATTATGTGTGATTTGGAGCGAATGTTCCATCAGTTCCATGTAAGACCGGAAGACCAAGACTACCTGAGGTTCTTATGGTGGGAGAATGGTGACCTGATGTCTCCGCCATCAACTTTCCGGATGAAAGTCCATCTGTTTGGGGCAGCCTCCTCACCCGGCTGTGCCAATTTTGGTCTCAAACATCTAGCCGCTAAAGGTCAGGATCAATTTAACCAAAACGCTGTTAAATTCATCCAAAGGAATTTTTATGTTGCCGATGGACTGGTGAGTGTAACGTCTGATGCTGAGGCAATTCAACATTTACATTTTTACATTTTTGTCATTTAGCAGACGCTCTTATCCAGAGCGACTTACAGTTAGTGAATACATATCTTTTTATACTGGCCCCCCGTGGGAAACGAACCCACAACCCTGGCGTTGCAAACGCCATGCTCTATCAACTGAGCTACATCCCTGCCGGCCATTCCCTCCCCTACCCTGGACGACGCTGGGCCAATTGTGCAACTCATCAAGGAAGCAAGAGGTCTTTGCAGCACAGGCAAGCTAAGACTACATAAGTTCGTCTCCAACAGCAAGCATGTATTGAAATCAATACCAAAGGAAGAGTGCGCTGAAAGTGTCAAAAACCTTGATATGGCTTTGGGAGAGCCACTCATGGAAAGAGCTCTCGGAGTGCAATGGTGCGTGTCCTCTGATGACTTTCAGCTCAGAGTTACAGTCAAGGAACACCCGTTGACCAGAAGAGGAGTGCTATCAACAGTAGCTTCCATCTACGACCCATTGGGGTTCGTAGCCCCATTCATTCTCCTAGGAAAGCAGATATTGCAACAACTGTGTCGAGACAAGGCCGGTTGGGATGAACCATTCTCAGAGGAGCTCAAGACACAGTGGGAATCTTGGCTACAAGATCTACAAAACTTGTCTAATGTAAGGATCAGAAGGTGCTATATTCCAGCAAACTTCATAGATGTCAAACAGTACGAGCTTCACCACTTCTCAGATGCCAGCGTCACAGGCTATGGGGAGTGTACTTATCTCAGAACAATCAACACCAATGGGGATGTCCATTGTTCGTTAGTCATGGGGAAAGCACGTGTTGCCCCCACCAAAGTGACCACAATACCACGCCTTGAGTTATCTGCAGCTGTGGTAGCAGCAAGGACAAGTGTTGTGCTCAGAAAGGAGCTCGAAATAGATGGTCTTCAAGAACATTTTTGGACAGACTCAAAGGTTGTCCTTGGATATATAAACAATGATGCAAGACGATTCCACGTCTTTGTGGCTAACAGAATCCAAAGAATCAAGTCCACTACAGATTCAAAGCAATGGCGATTTGTACGTTCTGAAGATAATCCTGCGGATCATGCTTCAAGAGGCCTAAAGGCAGATCAGCTTGTAGCTTCAACTTGGTTTAATGGGCCAGATTTTCTGTGGAAAAGAGAGCTGCCCATAGAAGACGTCAAAGTAAGTGAGGTCATTGACAATGATCCAGAACTTCGAAAGGCCCAGGTGCTCAACACAAAAGCAAAAGAGGACAGGACATTGTTAGACCGCCTGACAAGGTTTTCTGACTGGAAAAGAGCCGTCAATGCTATTGCTCGTCTTAAGCGCCATGCTAAGCAAATCAAGGGTCTCAAACTTAAAACAAATGAAGCCACAAGTGTTGAGGAAAGACAGGAAGCAGAGCTTTCATCATCAAATTGGTTCAAACTGAAGTTTTCAGCACTGAAATCAAAGGTATAAAGCAATGCAAGGAAATAAAACCCAAAGACAAAACAAACAAGCTACACAAACTAAGTCCCTTTGTCGATGAGTACGGTGTGCTCAGGGTTGGAGGACGTTTGACAAGATCTGCCCTTCATCCACATGTAAAGCATCCTGCCATTGTACCTAAGGCAAGTCATGTGTCTTCTTTACTCATCAAGCACTACCATGAAAAGGTGCATCATCAAGGAAGAGGAATAACTGTCAATGAATTGCGATCCAATGGTATATGGGTTACAGGTTGCAGCAGCGCAGTTGCCTCGCACATCTACAAATGCACAACATGCAGAAAGTATAGAAGGAACACACAGGAACCAAAGATGGCAGACTTGCCAGACGAGAGACTGGAAATGACCCCTCCATTCACATATTGTGGTATAGATTGCTTCGGACCATTCTATGTGAAAGAAGCGAGAAAGGAACTGAAAAGATATGGTCTTCTTTTCACTTGTATGTGTTCTAGAGCCATACATGTTGAAATGCTTGATGATCTCACTACAGATGCTTTCATCAATGCACTGCGTGCATTCATTGCAATACGTGGAAATGTAAGACAGTTGAGATGTGATCAAGGCACCAACTTTGTTGGCGCTAAAGGAGAGTTCATGAATGCAATGAAGGACCTGGATCATGAACAGGTAAAGGAACATGGATGTGAGTTTGTTATGAACTTCCCAGCATCAAGTCACATGGGAGGTGTATGGGAGAGACAAATTAGGACCATCAGAAGCGTTCTATTTTTTATTTTATTTTATTTTATTTCACCTTTATTTAACCAGGTAAACCAGTTGAGAACAAGTTCTCATTTACAACTGCGACCTGGCCAAGATAAAGCAAAGCAGTGCGATAAAAACAACAACACAGAATTACATATGGGGTAAAACAAAACAAAGTAAAAAAAAAAATACAACAGAAATACATATATATACAGTGTGTGCAAATTTAGCAAGTTATGGAGGTTCTAACAGCGATCCTTGACCAATCTGCTAAAAGACTTGACAGTGCATCACTTAGAACCTTCCTGTATGAAGTGATGGCTATCGTAAATAGCAGACCTCTGACAACAGAGCACTTAAATGATCCAACAAGTCTTGAACCTCTCACTCCCAACCATATCCTCATGATGAAGTCAAAGATAACAACTCCCCCTCCTGGTCAGTTTGTGAGTCAGGATCTCTACCTCCGCAAGAGATGGCGACAGGTACAGTTATTGGCAAACGAATTCTGGACACGGTGGAAGAAGGAGTACCTCCTTAATCTTCAGCAAAGACAAATATGGCAAAAGGATAAGAGAAATACGAAGGTTAATGACATTGTCATCCTACAAGAGGACTGCTCTCCACGAAATCAATGGAGATTAGCAAGAGTAGCACAGGTGTACCCTAGCACTGATGGAAGAGTCAGAAAGGTAAAACTGTTAATTAGTGACTCAACCTTAGATAACCAGGGAAAACGCACTACAAAGCCAGTCTATCTTGA
Organism: Coregonus clupeaformis; assembly: GCF_020615455.1. NCBI lineage: Eukaryota > Metazoa > Chordata > Actinopteri > Salmoniformes > Salmonidae > Coregonus > Coregonus clupeaformis. The sequence goes on from NC_059200.1 coordinate 24,082,573, forward strand.
CAGGCCTGTATACAAGACAGTTTTACTGCTTGAAGCATAATGAATGTTATGGTTATTTTGTGAGGTGAAATCCCAAAGGATGTGATTTGGTGGGAGTTTAACTGCCATAAATGTTATTCATGTCATTATTAATAGGTTTTACATAATATCATTATTATTTGTACAACTTGTATTTTGAATATTGATTTTGCTTGTATTTATGTGATAGGAACTATCTGTACATTATATGTTGTGTTGGGACGCTTTTAGTGGTGACAAGTTCCAGACATCGCGGTAAAGTAGCGGCGGTAAAGTTTAGTACTCTGAAAGATAAGTTAAATTAACGACGTGTTTATTTACAAGTATTCTTGTTTCTAAGTGGACCCATTTCCCTCTCAGTTGTGTGCAGCCAGCGAGTTCGATGGTGGATTGATGACGGTGGAGAATTTAGTAGAAGAATAAATCCATCAGTAACCAGAACAGCAGCGTCGTGTATTTCCTGGAGGGAGTGAGAATTAGTTTCGATTTAGAATGGCCCCTTATCAAATGGCTGGAACAGGAGCAGGGGGAAAAAACATGTCATCTGTATGCACTCGAATAGCGAATGGAGGCTGCTCGCTTCCCGCCAGTCTGTTATTTAATGATGCCGGATAGGCTACTTCGGTTTTATAGCAGAGCATGTGCTTAATATATGAGCAGCTGATAAATACATATAAGAACACTTATTTCACTCCACGCATCAACCACTGTTTGAGGAGCATGCTCTCGCTGTGCGACAGGTGATATGCCGCTCAAACTCTGTATGCCATGGGCTCTCCAAAACTGTTCCTGCAGTTACCAGTGCTTAATTTGGGAAAACAAGTGAAATCTGTTCGGGAACTTCGATAGTAAAAGAATTTTACTGCGGTCATAACTCACGGTGTGGCGGTAATATGGTCACCGCAACAGCCCTAGTCCTATGCCTTTACTGTATACTGCAAACCTTGATAGAAGAAGCACATATCAGCCTACAACATGGAAATAATTTTCTCCATTGCTGTTCAGAATGTGGGATTATACTGTGTCTTAATAGCCTGGTTAATATGCATTACATTTATCTTGTAAATAAATTAGATTTCGTTTTGGCAAAAAAGTTTAGCTTTTGTGTTTCTTTTTGTTTGTTTGTTGAGTGTGTATTGATTTCAGGACTATGGTCATTCAAAGCTGTGTTACTGGATATGTCCAAAACTAACCATATTTCCCAACCTACTTTAGCTGAGACAGGTAGAAAAGTTCTCTCTTCAAGACAATATGTATCCCATGTACAGTCTATTACAGTATATTGCATTGGGCGCTATAGAGGGGGCAGAGAACAAAGTGCTGCTGGGTATGTATGACACCACCCCCCTCCAAAACGACACATATTTGGTTAGTAGAGACCCTACTGATTATTTCCCACCCCACTTTAGCTGAAAACAGGTAGAACAGTTCTCTCTACAGCCCAATATTCTCAACATACCAGTGTCAACATGGTCTTTTTCATTATTGGTATGAAAATGATATATATATATATATATATATATATATATATATATATATATATATATATATATATTTCATAATTTACTCATTGCATTTTCTTGTTGTCACAATAGAAGTGACCACTGATTAAAATGCAATATCTCTTGAATGAGTTATCCACATTGCAATGTTTTGAAATGCGGGCTTTTATTTTGAAGGTTTCCTCATTACCATACAAAAGTGGCGTCATCGTTTGTGCTAGCTATTCATTGTCAACATTGCCTGTCTAGCTTGATGGCTAGCTAACTGGCCAGCTGTTAAACCAACTCATTCAATTTAGATTCAGTGCACTGACACAGTGTTGCACACCGAATCCATCTAGCTAGCAAACTGACAATACCGCGATATCATTTCAACTTTTATTTTTATTTTTATTTCACCTTTATTTAACCAGGTAAGCCAGTTGAGAACAAGTTCTTATTTACAACTGCGACCTGGCCAAGATAAAGCAAAGCAGTGCAATAAAAACAACAACAACACAGAGTTACATATGGGATAAACAAAACGTACAGTCAATAACACAATAGAAAATCTATATACAGTGTGTGCAAATGTAGTAAGTTATGAAGGTAAGGCAATAAATAGGCCATAGTGCAAAATAATTACAATTTAGAATGAACACTGGAATGATAGATGTGCAGAAGATGTACTTAACATGTATATGCTTTTATATGCAACAACGAAGAAAGTATCGCTAGCCAAAAATTGTCAAAGACTCCAGACACCCTAGTCATAGACTGTTCTCTCTGCTACTGCAAGCGGTACCGGAGCGCCAAGTCTAGGTCCAAAAGGCTTCTTAACAGCTTCTACCCCCAAGCCCAAGACTCCTGAACAGCTAATCAAATGGCTACCCGGACTATTTACATTGTCTGTCCCCTCCCCTCCCCTCTCCTCTCCCTCTTTTACGCTGCTGCTACTCTCTGTTTATTATCTATGCATTGTCACTTTAACTATACCTACATATTACCTCGACTAACCGGTGTCCCTGCACATTGACTCTGTACCGGTACCCCCTGTATATAGCCTCCCTACTTATTTTTACTGTTTTTATTTTTTACTTATCTATTGTTTACTTAACACTTATTTTTCTTAAAACTGCATTGTTGGTTAAGGGCTTGTAAGTAAGCATTTCACTGTAAGGTGACCTGTTGTATTCGGCGCATGTGACAAATACAATTAGATTTGATTACCCAACTGACTTTCATGTTGCCTAGCCATTTTCGCTGGCACGCTAACTTAGCAAACTAGCTAACACAAATATAACTGTCTTCTCTAAGCTTGTTTTTCTGTTCACATGTAGGACTTCTACTCACAAACATTTCATGGGACAACAAGAGATATGCATCTTATTACCTACCTTTCTTTTTCAGATGGATTATCACTTAGCGGAGACATTTTCTCAGAAAGGCTGGTCATGGCTCACATCAACACCATTATCCCAGAAACCCTAGACCCACTCACATTTGCATAACGCCCCAACAGATTTACAGATGATGCAATCTCTATTGCACACCACACTGCCCTTTTCCACCTGGACAAGAGGAACACCTACGTGAGAATGCTATTCATTGACTACAGCTCAGCGTTCAACACCATAGTGCCCTCAAAGCTCATCACTAAACTAAGGATCCTGGGATTAAACACCTCCCTCTGCAACTGGATCCTTGACTTCCTGACGGGCCGCCCCCAGGTGGTAAGGGTAGGTAACAACACATCTGCCACGCTGATCCTCAACACGGGGGCCCCTCAGGGGCGGGTGCTCAGTCCCATCCTGTACTCCCTGTTCACCCATGACTGCATGGCCAGGCACGACTCCAACACCATAATTAAATTTGCTGACGACACAACAGTGGTAGGCCTGATCACCGACAACGATGACACAGCCTATAGGGAGGAGGTCAGAGACCTGGCCGTGTGGTGCCAGGATAACAACCTCTCCCTCAACGTGACCAAGACAAAGGAGATGATTGTGGACTACAGGAAAAAAAAGAGCACTGAGCACGCCCCCATTCTCATCGACAGGGCTGTAGTGGAACAGGTTGAGAGCTTCAAGTTCCTTGGTGTCCACATCACCAACAAACTATCATGGTCCAAACACACCAAGACAGTCGTGAAGAAGGCACGACAAAGCCTATTCCCCCTCAGGAGACTGAAAAGATTTGGCATGGGTCCTCAGATCCTCAAAAAGTTATACAGCTGCACCATCGAGAGCATCCTGACTGGTTGCATCAAATCAAATCAAATGTTATTGGCCACATGCACCGAATACAACAGGTGCAGACATTACAGTGAAATGCTTACTTACAGCCCTTAACCAACAGTGCATTTATTTTTAATAAAAAAGTAGATTAAAACAACAAAAAAGTTGAGGAAAAAAAGAGCAGAAGTAAAATAAAATAACAGTAGGGAGGCCATATATATTCACCGCCTGGTATGGCAACTGCTCGACCGCAAGGCACTACAGAGGGTAGTGCGTACGGCCCAATACATCACTGGGGCCAAGCTTCCTGCCATCCAGGACCTCTATACCAGGCAGTGTGAGAGGAAGGCCCTCAAAATTGTCAAAGACTCCAGCCACCCTAGTCATAGACTGTTCTTTCTGCTACCGCACGGCAAGCGGTACCGGAGCGCCAAGTCTAGGTCCAAAAGGCTTCTCAACAGCTTCTACCCCCAAGCCATAAGACTCCTGAATAGCTAATCATGGCTACCCGGACTATTTGCACTGCCCCCACAACCCCACCCCATCTTTTTACGCATTTCACGGTAATGTCTACACCTGTTGTATTCGGCGCATGTGGTAAATAACATTTGATTTGAGAAGGCACCAGGCTCCCTTTGCATTAGCTTCCTAGTTAGCTAGCTGGAGACAGCTTCCTGTTTACAATGGGGTGGGATTTAATTTGCTGATCCATAGTTTTGTGATTGGTCGGCACACCAGAAGTTAGTTTATCCTTGCTGTAATTGGACAATTCCGTTTAAAGAGACAATAGTGATGTATTTCAGATATCCTCAATGAGAATGCTAGTGGCCAGAGTCATATCTGGTAGTGGCCAAAGATTGCAATAACAGATTATAATGATCAAACTAGTAATGCCCTGCTAAACATGAACCAATAACTGAGGTCTCAAAAAAGTGCTTCCTTCTAGGTGACACCTTTATGGGTGATGCAGTGTCCTTCACTTGGTCCTTCATCACAACCTACACATCAATTCATAATTTCTGCAGGGAGAACCTTCCCAAATTCTCCCATGTCACCCTGCTCCTCCGTACACTCCACTGGCTTACAGTCGAAGCTCACATCTACTACAAGAGCATGGTAGCCTACAGAGCAGCAAGAGGAACTGCCCCTCCCTACCTTCAGGCTATGCTCAAGCCCTACACCCCAATCCGAGTACTCCGTTCAGCCACCTCTGGTCTCTTGGCCCACCCACCCCGCTCAGCCCAGTGAACTCCCCCCCCCCAAATACCTTTCGTGAACTAACGCAACTTTTTTTCCTCCTTACTAGCTCAGACGTTGCTGATAGCTACCTTTAGGAAAATGTTACTTATGACTGAGATATGTAGTTGTCCCACCTAGCTATCTAAAATGTAATATGTAATGCCTGCAGAATGTCAACAGAAATAATACTGATGGAAAGTGCTTTGATGGTTGTGATATGATTGAGCTGATTAAAGGGGGATTCGCCAGTTTCTACATCCATTTTTTAATTAATGATATCCCATTGATTCTTGATGAATATAACTTATAAATGCCTCATCAGCTTAGTTCAACTGTCGTACACCATCAGAACCCGAAATAAGCTTTTTCTCCAGTGTTTGTAAACAACATGCATGTAAACAAACACTGTATAGCCTCAAAACTTGGTCAGACCTTGCAACCATTTAAGTGGTTACATTTCTCCAGCTCCATTCCCCAGCTTTTTACCAAAACAGTGGTGAGGTGACCACTACATCGTTTCAACTGCGGATTGCCCCTTTATGTTATTGCACTTGTACAACACTCAATAAATGTGTATGTAGTTGTGTTATGAATTAATGCCTATAGTTATATTCCCTTGGCTTGTATATCAAAACATAGCTGCACTAAGGACACTTGAGTTCATCATTCACTGTAAGCAGATCTTAAGTTCCATTCACTACCAAAATCTCTTCAAGATGATAAATCAAACAAATATTGACACACAGCACTTCCATTGTTCAGTAACACTGGACACCAGTTTTGCACTCCAACATTTTAACGTTTATTATGTTGATTTATTTGGAATTTGACTTTTTTTCTTTGAATATCCAACCACAAATGTAGTATTGCATGAGAAGAAAAAGAACATCAACAGTCTTTCAAACAGTGTAATTTTTGGCCAGAACAAAATAGTACATAATCTCCTCTGATTATGTGCTTTAGCATTACAGTGATTACAGGGGAAACTAAAATTAGCTTTTAAAAAAATTATAAACCAACACCAAAACCCTACAGTAATATTTTTAGAGATAGTCTCTTCGTTAAAAAGCAACCAACTCACCTGATAACAACAAACAGCAGAGCCATGTATCGGTCTACTCTCATATAATCTATTTTCTCATTTGAAAAAGTTGTCAAGGTTAACTTGCGGTTAATTCCTTTACTTTCAGAGCACACATGAAATAGTGTAAAACTTCACACTACAGCTACCAACATGTCATGTGACCACATAAATGTTCATCTTTACCGTCGGGGCATTTTACATGCAAGGGAGGGAAGCTTATAATACATTTGCATTAGTAAAAATGAGAATTACTTTTCTTTCTGACCTAAGTACAGGCATATAATACACAAAAAAAATCTAATGTAGTATTAAAGTCCATCTTTAAGTGTTTTAACATCCCAAATATGCAACTTTAAGTGATTATCTTTGTCAAGTCAGACAAGATTCAGGATCTTGACAGGGGTTTAAATTAAATACATAATTAAAATCTGTACAGTACAAACTCACATACATTATCCTTCAGAGGTCTCCCCCTCTCCCTGATAACCAGTGTCCCAGCCACATTCCTACCAGCAAAGAAGCAGGGTCTATCAATTAGGCATCAACTACAATAACAGTCTAGTGACTCACTACTATTTACATGTTTGTTTTTTTACACCAAAAATTGTGATGAACCTGTTATCTTTGCTTTGATTGTTTGTTTTAATAATTATTTACAACAGAGGTCACTAGGTATGTTCAATACATTTCCCCTAGATCCTGTGTGTGTGTAATCTAGCCTCAAGTGATTTAAACTGAGGTTACAATGTAGGACCCACTTTCTCCAGCACTTTCTCCTTTAGAGTCTCTCTTTTTTGCACTGTTGGTGACACTGACAGGCGTGGGTATCTGTGATGGTCGTGGTGGTGTGGCATTGTCAGCACTGCTCTTCCTGGAACTAGGGGTGTAGTTGAAAGGGCTGACCCTGGCAGCCACAGCCCCACTCGGTGAGCTGTGTTTGCTAGAGTTGGAGGAGCTAAAAGGGGTGCGTTCAGCAACAGACAGTTCATGGGCCTCTGGGACGATGCTTGGGTTACTCTGAGGAGGGTTGAGGTCTGGCCCTTTCTTATCAATAATCTCACTGCTCCTAAACAAGTTTAAATTAGTCTCTGAGCCTAGCCTAAGAGCATTTACACTTTCATTTGTGGACTGTTTGGGATGGGTTTCACTTGTCAAGAGATCAACAGAGGGCATTTTGACTAGAACACTGTCAATTACCGGAGGTGTGTTTGCTGTTGGGGATTTTCCAGACCTCGGGTTGTTAATGGGACAGTCCTCAATCCTCACCCACACATCCTCAGTCTTGGACACTGCAGGGCTCATTTGGTGCCCCATGGCCATGGTGTCCATTGAGTCCATGGAGGAAGAATCATGGCCTTCTGACTGAGACATTTCACTGTCCTTTATCTTCCTCCATGTTCCTTTTAAAGGGTTTCCATCTTTGCCGTGTGGAGACCTTTGGGATGGACTCAGTGGCTGTCGTTCATCCTCACTTTTGCCCTTTTCACTTGACTCAGAGGAGGCAGAGAGGATGGAAGAGGAGCTGCCGGTTCTCTTCCAGGTGCCAACCCTTGGGAGAGAGGATGAGTGTTTGCTGTTTTCCCTCTTCCATGTCCCTTTCCTGTTAAGATTAGGGAGCCTGGAGGGGCTTTCTGAATGTGACCTGGAGATGTCATGCTTCCCTCCTCTTTGAGGCTTCCCATCCCCATTTTTGGAGGAGTTTGGATTCTGAGGGGACTTTTTCCAGTTGCTTCCTTGACTCCCTTGATAGGGCAGAGTCAACGACATATCTGGCAAAGACGGGCTCGACACAGGCGTTTGAGACTGGCTGGTAGAGGAGGGGGACAGAGACTCGAACGAGGCAGACTCTTCCAATTTCCTCTTCAGTGTTGGACTAGGGGCTTCTTTGATGAACGTTGATTGGCGAACTAGGGCAGGTTTCTCCGACCGGTCTGATTCACTTCCACTAGACTTTGTGGACGACATCCTGGACAAATCCTGCTTCTTAGAAGTGCCAGCAACTCCACACTGGTTCAGACTCTTTGAGGCAGATTCACTCCTAGGGATTCCGCTAGTGCTTCTCGTCAAGCCAGTCTGCTTGGGTGGCGTTTGCTGACCCATCTGTCTCCCAGGGGAGGTGTAGGCCATCCTGCCAGAACCAGAAGACTTAGTTGACAATGTGCTTGGAGAAGCAGTGCGAGGCACTTGGGATAATTTGTTTGAGGGGCTGAGACCATTTCTTCCAGGTGACACAGAGGTGCGACCAGGTGACTGCATGGGTCTGGTGGTCAAGGACTGCTGAGCTGGTCTGGATGGTGTGGAGTCTCTGGATCCTGATCGTGATGAAGCTTTACTTGATCCCGATTGAGATCCAGGCTGATCCCTGGTGGGACTAGGGTCAGATTTAGCAGGTGGTTTGATGCTTCTGGGTGAGTTACTGGAGTTCTGCCCTTGAGTGGGGGGAGTTTTTGAGACAGAGGCTGGACCACGGGCTGGAGGCTTCTTTTGGACTGGGCTAGTGCTTGGAGAACTGCTTCTAACACCAGGGACATGGATCATTGTCCTCCCACGAGAGATTATGGGAACACTAGGGGCCGTCGGCCTCTGCTGTAATGAGGCTGGGGTCTCAGCGCTGGCACGTGGTTTTCCTGTTATGAGACTTTTGTAGACTTTCTTGCCCCCTTTAAGAGCTTTTGCTGCCTCCTCTTCCTTTTCTTTATTTTTTGCTTCTAAAGTGCTCTTTTCACCAGGTTTCAATATCCGTGGGCGTCCTCCTTTGTCGGATGCAGATTTATTATCCTCTGAATTTAAGGGTAAGTGAAAGGGGGAGCCAAGGGATATTCCAGATTTGAGGGAGAGGATTGAGTCAGAGTCAGATGAGCCTTGTCTAGAGAGGCTAGCAGCTGCCTGGTGCAAACTGCTGACGATGGAATTGGCACCCTCTTGGATGGCCTTCCAATCAAAAGATTCAGAGTCTGGAGATAAGGCTTGTTCAGAAACTGGACTATGTGTATCAGTGAGATCCAATGTGAGATCAGGCTCCTCAGCTAAAATTCCATCCATACTTTTCTCCTCAGTGGCATCTCCTTGGTCATTCCCCCCCTTATTTCTGGCTGTCTGTTTCTTCTTTTTTGGCATGGCTGAACTGATGCACTCTTGTAGAAGGTCATCTTCTGAATCAATGCTTAGTGAGCTGAGTGAACTGTTTCTTGAGAAACACACAGGGGTGTCTTCTACATGAAAGGCTTTTGGTGCGTAACCAGAGGCTTGGGGTTTAGAAGGAGCTTCCACCTGAGTTACATCCTCCTCTTCTTTTGGCTGGAGATCTTTGTTGTTGTTCTCTTGGTCAATGTCACTTAACGAGCTGAGAGATGAGTTTCTAGAGAAACACATCGGTGTGTCCTCAATGGAAAACTTCTGCTTCTCATCTGGCACTGGCCCCATGTTTTCTTTGGATGCTTGTGGAAAGACTGCCTGCTTCTGCTGCAGAGGTTTTGTTGGAGCAGTCGGTGGTACATTTGCCCTGTTTGTCCTTGCGGATAGCTCTCCACGGTTTTTCGTCGACACTTTTCTCTGGTCTTTGTCTTTTCTAAGTTGGGCCTTTTCCTTTGAGAGATCAGGTTCATCATCCTCAAAGTCCAAGGAACTCAGGGAGTCATTGCGTGAAAAGCAATAGGGTGTACCCTCTATTGGTGTGTAATTCTGTGGCGAGTCAAAAGCAAACCCTGGCCGTGGCCTCTCATCTGCATTTGGTGGCTTATCTGTGAAATTTCTGGAGGCCATTTTTGGCTCAAGCATTTTGGTTTCTTTGTTTTTATCAGGGTATGAAGCAAAGTGGAAAGGGGGCTGGGGTTTCTTAATCATCCTAGCTCTGTACTCACTACTCTGTGGCATTGGTTTAACAGGGGATGTGGGCTTCTTCTTTTCAACCTCCTGTTGGACTAGACTAACAGGAGAAGCTGATGATGGGTGCTGTGGTTGATCATTCATTTTCTGTACTCTAAAGGGCTTGTGGATTTTACCTTTTGGCATGGCTGAACTGATACACTCTGCTAAGATGTCATCCCCTTCATTTTCTGCAGCAGCAGCTTGTGTGAAGGAAGAAGTAACACCTGCATCTTTTTCCTCTGTACTTTCCCCTTCTGGAATAGTATCCCTTATTTGGCTGGAGGATACTTCTGCACAAGGAGGAGCACAGCTTTCAGCATTGGTCAGCTCATTTGGGGGTGAATCAATGGTGAGGTCGCTGAGAGATGTGGCCGTTGAGAAATTTATAGGGGTTCCCTCTATGCAGTAAATCCTAGGCATGTCCTCTCCATGGGTGAAGCTTACAGTCTTCTGTTGTCCTCGGGTTTGTGAAGGGAGTAACTTGTACACAGGAAGTTGGCTTGGTTTATGGGCAGTAGGTGGTGGTATTCTAGAATTAGTGTTGGAAGGCGATTGCTTTTTGGGTTTTCTTGATGACTTTGTTGGCATGGCGGAGTTTATGCAAGCCTCCAGTATTTCTATATCGTCATCATCTGAATCATCCAAAATGTATTTTTCTGCCTCACCAGGTGAATGCTTCTCTTGGCTTGGGGGTTCTGTAGTGTCATCATGCTCATGCTCAGCCTCATTTCCCTGGTCGTCTTCGTGAACAGGAGACATTATCTTGAGCTCATTATCTTTCTGAATGTAAGGTTCATCTAAGCTTAAAGCACTGAGGCTGGACGCACAAGAGAATCCATCTGGGGTACTCTCTGTCGCAAAGTGTAGCAGGGTGTCGTTATCCGGAAGCACCTGGACTCTCTGGACAGCAGCGTGTACAGCAGCATGCCTTGGAGCCATGTCTGCCCTCGGAGGCGGCGGAGGCGGCAGCTTTTTGTGTTTCATTGGGGGTGGATGTTGATGTTGTGGGGGAGGTGGCGTTTTGCTTCGGCTCGGAGGCATGGTCTGACCAGGGCTGTCGGGCAGATCGCTTGGGCTGATGATTCCACTGGGCATCCCGCTGCACAATTCACTCTGTATAGAGCTAGCGATGGAGTTGCTCTCAAAGCTGTCCAGGGAGCTTACAGACGTGCATCTGCTGAACATGAGGGGTGTCTCCTGCACATAGTGTTCTGGGGGGCTTTTGGGAGTCTGGGCACCACTTTTGGATGGTGATTTGGCTCCTGATGAAAACTCAACGGCTTTGTGATGTCTGGAACCGTCTCCATGAACTTGACTAGTCCTTGGAGGCTTCATTCGGACATACTGCACAGACGACTGGCCCTCGGTTGTGCCTTGTTCTTGGGCGTGACTGCCAGTTGACTCTTTCTCAGAGATGGGAAGAGTTGGGTAGTTCCTAGCAGCATTCACATTCCTCTTGCAGCCTTCCATTTCGTCCTCGTCTGAGGACAAGGATGACAGAGAGCTACCCCTTGAGAAACAGATGGGTGTGTCCTCAACGCAGTACGTCTGTAGGGTCTCTTGATTGACGTTAGGAGGTTTGCATGCTGTGTTCTTCTGGCCTGGTCGAGTTGGCCCTGACCTCGTTTGAGCCGAGGATGGATGTAGCTGCATTTGTCTCCCTGCATTCTTTATGGATGTCACGGATGATGTGGAACCATCTTGGCTCAGATGGTCTTTCACTGAGCTCTGAGTGGAGGATGACTTTGAATGACTAAACATGGATTTTTGGGAGGAGGAGTCGGAGTACTTCAGACTGTAATCAATTGGTTGTTCTGTATGATGCTCCTTGTTGTACTTCATACTGTAATTGGTCGGCTGGTCATCCTGTTGTTCTTCCTCTGAGTATCGCTCACTGTAATTGGTTGGTTTGTCATCACCGTAATCATCCACAGACTGGCACATAGTCTGATTGTTCATCTTTTTGTTCATTCCTTGAGTGGGACCAGCATTGCTTTGATCTTGTAGGTGTTGGTTGGAGTTCCTTGATCTGAATCCTTGTTGCATTTCTGTTTGCACGAACCTGGGCTTGTACTTCAATTTCTCCTCCCCCTCACTGTTGCCCTCTGTGTACATGGGGTAGCCTGGGCTTTGAGATCGCACAGACCTCTGATCTGTCTGTTTCATCTCCTCCTCCATGTGCTTAGACCTCGCCCATCTCTCGTTTTGGCTTGGACTTTGCCGACCAGAGTTCAGTTGCTCGTCAGAATACTTTAGGCTGTAGTTGATAGGTGTGTCAACTTCTCCATCATCATCTTCCATGTGGTTTGCATTGTGGATCTTATGAGCGAGGTCTGCAGGATATTTTCTATAGACGCAACACTTCCCCTCATCATCCTCAGAGTATGAGTCCACAGACGGCTTCATCTGTCCTCTTTTTCCATAGCCGTCAGTGCTGTTAACGCTGTTGAGACTGTCGTTGGACGCCTTGTATTCCAACTTGGGCATTGGACATGGTCTGCCCGAGTGATCGGGTTTAGTGTAGGGATATACATTTGAATGACCATGTGCTGCAGTTTTACAGTGAGGGTCTTGATTAGGGGTCTCTGGTGACCGGTCATCCAGGCCAGTCAGTAAGTGAATGCTGTTCACTTCCTCCATCACCATGGCGATCTGAGCTGCTGTTGTGGCGGGCATCTGCATTCTCTTAGAGTCATGATCTGGGTGGAAACCACTGGGTGCACCCCTCTGTCTGTCTCTGTCCTGGCTACGATCCCTCTCGGCCCTAACACTGTCTATGTTCCCCCTTGGGTTGTCTCTGGGTGACGGACTCGAAAGAACTGGTGTGTTCACGTAAGGGGAGCGCACAGGCACACTGTTAGGGCTAAACCCGTCTGATCTAGAGACACCATCGTAATCACTGTAGACATTCTGCTTGTGCCTGCTTGGTTTACCCCTGTGGGACGCCTTGGGGCTTAAATTGTCAATATTGTCAAACGTCTCTGAGAGGTGCTGAGAGTCCAGTTCCTCGATCAGGGCTTTCTGTTTCCTGACGTGAAGAGAGGGCAGGCTGGAACCAGGTGACATGATGTTGGCGTCCTTGTATTTGGCGGGCCTGTTGGCCATGAGGTTCCTCAGTGCTGCAGCGCTGCCCATGGCGATCATCTTGTGCTTGGAGTGGATGAGGTTCTTCAGCATGCTCACAGCACCCATTTCCCACAAGGCCTCCTGGTCCTTTGCATTGCGGGCCGAGAGGTTCCACAGAGTGCCACACGCGTTGCTCACAATAGTCAGGCTGTGAGACTTCAGGTGCTGCAGGAGTGTCTGAAGACAGCTGTTCTCTCTCAGGATTTGCCTACAGACAGAGAAAGAAAACCACACATGGTCTTGTAAGCTTTCAAGTGTAAGAATTACTAGAGGGGAGTCAGTATAATAATATCAAACCATTATAAGATTTAACAGCATAATACTATAATGAATTATTTTTTATTTGAATAGACATACCTGTGATCTTCATTTGTAGCGATGAGACTAGACACATTGCGCAAGATGCCTCCTCCACTTTCAATGATGGCGAGGGTGTTTGTTTGGCTTCGGTACATCAAAGTGCTAACCAGGAAGGCCAAAGCCCCCTCTACAGCACAGATATCAGCTTTGTTTTCAGTGCAGTGAGCTGACAGGTTCCACAGGGCACTGAGGACACTCTTCAGAGTAGACTCCTTTGAAGGGAGAAGAGGACATACTTTATCAGCATAAATATTTCGGCAAATATTCGGGTAAATCTTTATCGAATTCCTATTGTACATTTCATTCACATACTTATACATGATGTTCTCCTTATCATGTAGTTGTATCAAAGTGAGAGTTGTGGATGTCTCACCTTCTGTACCTCCAAGGCACACTCCATCAGAGCCCTGACGCTGCCCACCTCGCGGAGGGTCTTCTTACTGTTCACATCCGCGCGCCAGGACAGGTTCCTCAACACACTGGCAATCACCTGCTGTAGATCCTCACTCTCAGACTTCAGCTGAGCCACCATGGCCCTCATGCATCCCTTCATGGAACATAGTGTGGCCTGAGGATGGAAGACACAGAAAGATGCTTATTATTAATTTGAAGCCATACTTTATGAACAAGCACAGAGATTCAGATTATCCTCGAAGACACTACTGCCTTTACTTTCAGGTGTGTGTACACATATTGGCAGGTTTCCCAGACCCAGAATGAACCTACTCCTGGACTACAAAGCGTGCTTAATTGAGATTTAAAGTGTTTTTAAATCCAGGAATAGGCAGAACATTTGCAAAATATTAGGTCAGAATTCCACACACATCAACTACATCTAAGGATAAATCGTCTGGAACCAGAGGCTCACCTTATTGGCCACGTCCCCGAAGGTGAGGTTGGTGAGGGCCATGCCAGCGTATCTCCTCAGAGTGACGCTGTAGTGGTCGCTGGTGAGGCCGTAGATTTCACAGTCCACTTGGAGGAGCTCCCCTATAGCCTGCAGACCCCCTGGGAACACACAGCACAGCAGGAGAAATGTCAATCCATCATTGAATGAGTCTGCCCCATGAATGTTCTACTATATTATGTCCAATGCAAGACATTGCATAAGAGCCTACATCTTTATAGGGATGAATACATCAATTATTTATCTGTAACGTGATGCATTAACCTAGCTCTGTTCTGTTTTGGTTTCTCGGGTGATGACAACGATATGAAACATTAAACCGATCAAATAAAGATTTAGTTTCATGAGTTGTTTTTAGATAACTGCCTGGAAATCAGTGGAAAGTGTCACCAAGTGGACTATCCTGGTTAAATAGCCTAAATAAATAAAAAGGTGCATTTGGTCAGAACAACAGTTTTGGAATGAATGCTTACCGAGCTCATTCATAGCATGCCTGTGCTCTTCATCAAAGGACAGCTTCATTAGAACACATACCGCTGGGCAGATCTGATGCTCCACGGGAGAGGGCACTGACACACACACACACACACACACAATCCATTAGAATAAAAACACATTATCCATCCAAATGTCCATACCCTAACTAAAACACAGTTCATCCATCTGAAAGTTTTTGTCCTGCATTACCCATCCAATTATCCATGTAATACATTAAACAAATCAAGCACAAGTGATCTGAGCAGGACCTACTGGGGGTTTATCCTTCCAAATACACAATGAAAAACCAAACCAACACAATTCATTACAACTGTCGCTGTAGTCCTTACTGGGTTTTTGTCCTGCATTACTCATCCAAATAACAATGCCCTAACCAAAGCATGAAATACATCTGAGCAGGCCTTACTGGGGTTTTTATCCTGGTCCACTCCCCTCTCATGGTTCTCCTGCCACTCCCAGCAGGTCTCACAGTAAACCCTGATCTGCTCCAGGAGGTGCAGTACTCTGATCTCCCTGCGCCCTCTCTTATCGTCAGGCTGGGAGTGGATAATGTTATGGAGGGCGGCGCTGGCCCTCGCCCTCGCCTCCTTGCTGCCTCGGGAGTTCCCCAGCAGCACTGAGTCCTTGAATTGAATAGAATTTTACAAAATAATAAATTAAAAACAGGATATCACTTGAAAGCATTCATTAAAATACTTATTTCCAAAGTGGTCCTCGACTAAATAAATAACATCTAGCCGAATGATAAAGAATAAAGACAAAGTTACCAAACAAAAACATTACAAACCTTGTCGTTGCCATGGAGGAGTTGGATGAGTAAGGGAAGACAGCCCGACTGGCGCATGGCGATGCAGCTGTCCTGGGAACTGGACATGGCCAGCAGAGTGCGAGACATGTCATCTTTATCATGGGTCCCCAGCATGGAGAGAAGGGAGTACACCATCTCCACCTATAGGGTTAGAGGGCGACCGTGAGAACAACTACTTTGTTGAAGACACGCCCTGATGATACATAGGTCAATTATTAATATCGAAATGGATCAAATTGTCCCACTTGGGATGCAATCTAATTTATGTGAGCTACCCTCTGTTTAAAAAAGCAATTTCTAAACTAGATAACATTTCACATTTCCGGTTTGGGCATGCAGGCAGATCTCATGTGGTTTATTATTAAGGGGGATCGTTTGATGAGAACAGTAGAACTACATCAACCCGAGTGTTGGTAGAATATCTGGTTACCTTGGTGCCCAAGTGACTGGTCAGTCTGCGGGGCACAGAGTAACTACCCCCACCCAAACTCATTTCACTGGCAGAGTCCTGATCCAGGCGAGAGCTCGAACCCTAGATTACAAAATAAATAATTTTGTTAAACAACTTTTTAAAGCATTTTTTAAATTAAAATGTATTAATATTGATGTGTTGCTTGTTAGCAATTTCCTACAGTATAACATTACATTTTAGTCATTTAGCAGACGCTCTTCTCCAGAGCGACTTATAGTTAGTGAGTGCATACATTTTCATACTGGCCACCCGTGGGAAACGAACCCACAACCCTGGCGTTGTAAGCACCATGCTCTACCAACTGAGCTACATCTTTGCCTTTCTCATCAAAGCCATTAGTGTGTCACAGTGTGTGACTGTTTTTTTCCACAGAACATTCCCAGCAACCTCATTCATTCTGCTAAGAATCGAGGGAAGTCAGACTACATTACATTTTAAAAGTCGTCGTTAAAATAAAAATCCAACCATTAACGGTTTAACCGCAAGCCTCAGGGATAAAACCTACTCTGAAGTAAGACACATCATTAGCATTAAATGGAAAGTCAAGGCTCTAAGCACGGCAAAAAAGGCAGCGCACGACAGCTCAGCCAAACTCCCCTAACCAACATCACCAGTCAGTCCAATGGCGGAAGTTATTTTCTGGAGCATTATAGGACCAAAGGAAGCAAAAATGAATCCGTCAAACGTTAACTACAAATCTCTGGGGGTGCAAGCACTGTGTTTGTTTCAGATGGACTACATTGCAGTCAAACTACGTAGAATCACAGTCTACAAATCACATTGCATTCCAATATGCTACTCATAATGATCTAATAATGATCCCCTCAAACATGCTGATTGTCTTGGATCAGGTACGGAAAGAAGGTGAGTCTCACCTGAGAACACCCAGCATTAGGCCCACCACTGTGCCCTGAAGCCTGGGCTCCCTGATCCTGAGCAGCCTGGTCATGCATGCTCTGCACGGGGAAAGAAAGAGGGAAATAAGGTTCAGACCTCCAGAGGAGCGAACCATTCATGTAGCAGGCTAAATGAGGGATGAGAGGAACTAGACAACAGAGAGAGAGAGAGGAAACAGAACCAGTCACCTGGAAGCAGAGGCAGAATCCGTTCAAAAAATAGGAAACAGAAAACAGTCCCCGTAGGGCAGGCGGAGAGACTGAAAGGAAGGAAAGGGAGAGAGCAAGACAGAATGAGGAGGAGTGAGAGAGGAGGAAGACAGGAGATTGAGAGAGAGTGGACGTGTGAGACAGGGAGTGATAGCAATAGAGAGAGATTGAGAGTGGGTGTGAGAGACTCCGAGACAAACAGAGTGATGGCGATAGAGGAGGATATAGCTTTCAGTCACTAGGCTAGCTAGAGCAGCAGCATCAGGCTTCCTTATCCCTGACCTACATAAGCTGTAGCTCAGCCTGCAGGATGACAGTCAAAGAGGGGGGAATTAAATGTGTCCAATGATTTATCCACTCATGTAGAGTAAGAGATTGTAGTAGTGTACACACACATAATTACCAAACAGCCAAACACACGAGCACCCATTCTGTATGGGCCACCAAATAAACACAATCTCACATGATGCAGGCATGAGTGCACTGGCTTGAATACGGTATTCATGCACAGTGACACATGAACACCCACCAAGGCCTTATGGCTTCTTGGCTGTGCATCCAACAGGAGCAGAAGGTAGGTCACCGGTTGATTGACTGCACACATTCTCAGTCACTAGGTCAGCTAATGTGTCTAGTGCTGCAGTCTAACATGTCCTCCTTCATTCAATTAAAATTGGATGGAAGACTAGTATAAACACTACCAGTCAAAAGTTTGGACACACCCACTCAATCAAGGGTTTTTCTTTATTTTCACAATTTTTTACATTGCAGAAGAATAGTGAAGACATCAAAACTATGAAATAAAACATATGGAATCATGTAGTAACCAAATAAAGTGTTTAACAAGTCAAAACATATTTTATATTTGAGATTCTTCAAATAGCCACCCTTTGCCTTGATGACAGCTTTGCACAATCTGAAAAACATCCCCACAGCATGATGCTGCCACCACCATGCTTCACCGTAGGGATGGTGCCAGGTTTCCTCCAGACATGACGTTTGGTATTCAGGCCAAAGAGTTCAATCTTGTTTCTTATTGTCTGAGAGTCTTTAGGTGTCTTTTGGCAAACTCCAAGCGGTGTGTCATGTGCCTTTTACTGAGGAGTGGCTTTCGTCTGGCCACTCTACCATAAAGGCCTGATTGGTGGAGTGCTGCAGAGATGGTTGTCCTTCTCAAAGGTTCTCCCATCTCCACAGAGGAACTCTGGAGATGGGAGATGAGTGACCATCGGAGTGACCATCGGGTTCTTGGTCACCTCCCTGACCAAGGCCCTTCTCCACCGATTGCTGAGTTTGGCCGGGCGGCCAGCTCTAGGAAGAGTCTTGGTGGTTCCAAACTTCTTCCATTTAAGAATGGAGGGCACTGTGTTCTTGGGGACCTTCCATGCTGCAGAAATGTTTTGGTACACTTCCCCAGATCTGTGCCTCGACACAATCCTGTCTCGGAGCTCTACGGACAATTCCGTCGACATCATGGCTTGGTTTTTGCTCTGACATGCACTGTGAACTGTGGGACCTTATATAGACAGGTGTGTGCCTTTCCAAATCATGTCCAATCAATTGAATTTACCACATGTGGACTCCAATCAAGTTGTAGAAACATATCAAGGATGATCAATGCCTGAGCTCAATTTCAAGCCTCATAGCAAAGGGTCTGAATACTTATGTAAATAAGGTATTTCTGTTTTTTATTTTTCATAAATTTGCTAACATTTCTAAAAACCTGTTTTCGCTTTCTCATTATGGGGCATTGTGTGTAGATTGCTGAGGATTTTTATTTATTTAATCCATTTTAGAATAAGGCTGTAATGTAACAAAATGTGGAAAAAGTCTAGGGGTCTGAATACTTTCCAAAGGCACTGTATGTATGTATGCATGTATATTTTTACTGCTCTAAGGATATAATTCTTCTTTGGATTATCTTATTTACTATTATGTATTGATTTTTTCCCCCACTCTGTATGCGATATGCACTGCAGAGAACACCGGAATAAATTTTATTTATTTATTTATTTATTATAACACCGGAAGAAGAATGATCACTGAATTATGACAGTGAACTATAGTAATGTTTGTGTGTGTGTCAATTAATCCCATAAGGGACGGGTTGCCAACTGGTAATTTGACACGAAAATAAAATGTCATTCATTCACTAGCTCTCTTTTTAATATTTAACACAAGGAGAGAGAACAGGAGAAAGCCTATGGTTCATTTCACCCCCCAGAATCAGGGTCAGAAGTTAGATACAGTGGAATGCTGGAAGGAACTCCGTATTCTAGAGTTGCTTCTAGCATTCTAGTGTCCTTAGGAGCCACTGTAAATAAATGCTGCTCTTGTTTAGATGAGCAGAACACTGCAAAATGATTGGATGAGAGAGGACAGTGTGTGTTCAGTTCAGATAAATCACCATATCGGATCAGTAACAAAGCATTATTGTACACTAGTCAATGTCCATGAGACATTTCTCTGTAAAGCAGGGATGGAGGCTACACATCATTCCCCATTGCATAGAAAGGGGAACGGTACGGTTAGCGCAACCAGTACAACATGGAGGATTAAATGGATATCAGAAAATGGGATGGCTGACTCTGACATGGTACGACACTCAGATGGAAGCAGCTTCAGGTTCTTTACATGACTAAAAGCCAACAACCTGTGACCACGGAATGTCTGCTGAGACGGAGATGTCCACACAGGCCAGGCATTAGCCAGAATACAGAGACAGGCCAGGCATTAGTCAGAATACAGAGACAGGCCAGGCATTAGCCAGAATACAGAGACAGGCCAGGCATTAGCCAGAATACAGAGACAGGCCAGGCATTAGCCAGAATACAGAGACAGGCCAGGCATTAGCCAGAATACAGAGACAGGCCAGGCATTAGCCATAATACAGAGACAGGCCAGGCATTAGCCAGAATACAGAGACAGGCCAGGCATTAGCCAGAATACAGAGAAAGTGTTGCCAGAAACAACAGAGGGTCAAAATATCTCAATGTAAATACATTTAGGGCTGGTTTCCCAGACACAGATTATGCTTAGTCCCGGACCCTCTATATTGTCGAAGGGCATTTTAGTCATTTTGGACAGGAATAATGTGTGTCCGCTAAATGTATTTACAGTGAGATATTCTGTACCTTTATTGTCCTGGCTAGAACAAGGCCTAGATGTACAGTCTAGAGGCTGGGGTGAGTATCACATACCTCTGGTTCTGCAGGTGGAGACTGGACACGCTGTTGGATCTTCAGTATGTCCTTCTCTATCTGCTGAATACGAGTCACCCTCACCTGAAACACGGCAGGACATTTACAGGAAGCAATCACTCAGAGGATGATAACCGGATATTACAATTATGTAACACTTACTGAATAAAAGCATTCGTAGAAGCAGACAGACGTTGTTGAATTATGTCAATTTAAGTCCATTTACTAAATGTCCTACCCCCCAACTGCCTACATAATCTCATCCCACTTAATCAGTATCCTTACTGACCATTCTGTTCTTCCTGTGTGTGTGTGTGTGTGTGTTTCCTAATCAATGACTCATTCCATACATTTCTCTACCTCCTCTCTCTCCTTTTTCACTGTCTCCATTTATCTCATCCATCTTTCCTCACCTGTGCCCTCTTCTCCATATCCTGGCAGGTTCCCAGCTGTTTCTCCATGGCGGCTCTGATCTGCCTCGCCTCGTACTCCAGTTGCCTACGGGTCATATCCGTCTGCAGGGAGAATTGCTGCAACCGCAAACATGATCAACAACACATCAGGCATGACGAAATGTTGAATATTTAATACTGCAGAGAGGATAACTGCGTACTGTCAGTTATGGTACTTTGAGAGCATCTATAAGTCATTATACCCCATCCCAACACACTTACATTCTCAGTCAGCGGTAGGCTGTCGATCCTCTTGGTGAGGTTCTGCAGCTGTGCGTAATACTGGTCCTTCTTCTTCTCCTCTTTCTCCAGCTCCGCCATCAATAAGGACCTGACAGGACAGAGACAATCGCACCAATCAGAGACCCAAGATATAAAAAATT
The DNA here is from genome assembly GCF_020615455.1 of Coregonus clupeaformis. Taxonomy (NCBI): domain Eukaryota; kingdom Metazoa; phylum Chordata; class Actinopteri; order Salmoniformes; family Salmonidae; genus Coregonus; species Coregonus clupeaformis. The sequence continues at coordinate 24,103,814 of NC_059200.1, forward strand.
CAATAAACAATTCACCAATCAGAGACCAAAGATACAAAACACTGACCGAAGTCAGACCATATAAACTCCAATCAAAGACCTAAGAGAAAGACACATATACAGCATTGATATGCCAGAATAAAACAGGGTAGGTGTCCTGAATACGACCGCCTAATGCATCCGGTCTGTGACTAATGCCCGGGAATACACTTTGCAACCTAACAATGTTAGCATGACGCACTATGTGATGGAAGCCCTCAGACTGCACCATTGCATTCATAATGTGATTTGGCAGGGAGAGGGGCAAATGTAGGGAATAGGGTGCCGTTTGGGATGGAGACTAAGTATAGCCTTCAACAAAGACAAACTAATGTGAAAATACATCATAATGCAAGCAGGAGCTCACCTCTCCTTCTCCAGCTCCTCCAGGTAGCCAGCGGTGTCTCTGCCGCCATTGGACACCCCTCTCTTTTGGAGGGAGCCCAAGGAACCCATGGGGCTGGGGCTGCTGTCCCCTGAATGCCCAGAGCCTGAACCCTGCATGGAAGATGGCTTAGGTCTCAGCTTTACCCCTGGGTAAGTGTTAGGATCCAGGCTAATTTCTACCGGAGGAAGGAACATCAAATTGAGGTTATTTAATAGAACATGCGTTTCAGTCAGCTAATTCTGTCACCTCATGTGGGATGCATACCTTTCAGTCTTTCTAGGAGATCGATTTGTCCAGATGAATCGGTTGAGTCTTCTTCAATGCTTCCCTGTATGTGTTTCAGCACCTCCTGAAAGACAGGAAAAGCAATCACTTTTAATGTATTGTTTGTAAACACACAACCGCGAATAAGAACACTGAACAACATCTAGTTGATATGTATACGCACAGAGGGACACACTCACACACATTTCAAAAGCAGGAAAGAACAGCAATGTTCTTTTAGTTTAGAAACAGAAAAAAGTAAGGGGGGACTCCGGTAATGTTTGCCGGACGGTAGCAAAGTGAACAGTCTATGGCTTGGTTGGCTGGAGTCTTTGGCAATTTTTCGGCCCTTCCTCTGACGCTGTCTGATATAGAGGTCCTGGATGGCAGGGAGATCGGCCCCGGTGTACTGGGCTATCCGCACCATCCTCTGTAGTGCTTTACGGTTCAAGGGCGGTGCATTCGCCATGCCAAGCAGTGACGCAGCCAGTCAAGATGCTCTCGATGGTGCAGCTGTAGATCTTTTTCAGGATCTGAGGGCACATGCAAAATCTTTTCAGCCTCTTGAGGGGGTATGTGTGGAACATGTTAAGTCCTTCGTGATGTGGACGCCAAGGAACTTGCTTCCCACCTCTCCCTCTTTCAGTCTCTCCCTCCCCTTAACTATCCCTCGCTCTTCCCCCCCCCCCCCAACGTCACAACCAGGAGGTTCACAGTCAGAGAGACAGACATCTAATAGGGCTTTGAAGAAGACCTTTCCTCTTTAGAAGAACAAAAGTGCAACAGAAAAGTAGCAGCAAAGAACGGGCTGATTCATTACAGTGGTCGCTAATCAGAAACAAAAAGAAGTCTTCTTGAATAAGGCTAGGTCTAATGAATTGGTCAGGTGCCTTTCTTGGATACAGACAGTATAGTAGGTTGGACCCTAACTAAGTCTCTCTGTTCCTAAAGAGCATGCCACTAATGGCTTTTTAAGAAATGGCCCTTTGATTTCATCAGTGACTTTGCCCTGAAGGGAGGGATGCTATTCTTTAGACTTGATATTGTTCTCAGTGTACTCTACTCTTCAGTCAACCAATGACATCTGCCATCCTCTAGGTCAGCTAGAGCAGTTTTTCTCCTCCTATGGACATTATCTCCCATCCTTTCCGATAAGGTATCTGATGCATCTTCATCTTTAGCCTTTTCACAGGCCAACCAACCCAAAGACATACAGTAGCAATGCATTGTTTGCTGTAGGCCTATATCCACAAATGAAAAAAACTAAATTTAGCCAAAACCCTTGTTAAAGTGGGAAAAGCAGCCTAGTTAATACTTATAAAACCATTAAATGACACATTTCAAAATGGAACTCTGAACCCACTTGACCTAATATACACCACATTATGAAGATCTTACAGATCTTGATCCCGCTACGGGTTTGTTTGACTACGTGTCCTGTCCATAATCAGTTAAACGCTCGGCTCTATAACATCACTGGAAAAAGATCATGAACATAATTAGCCTATTGAAGCTGCCTTGTTACAGGAGGACTAAGACTTACCACAATGAACTTACAACAGTGACAAACTGAAGGGTGGAAAGGCATACTTCCAGAGGAGAATAATAAATCCAGCGTTAAAACAACTAGGCCTACAATCAGAATGATACAGCATAGCGAACGAGAGGCTGGATACGATCATGTCCATATAGCTCAGGAACCCCAGAGTTCAGTACTACAGCTGTAGCAGCAGTGGTAGTCTCCACAGCAGGCAGAATCCTCCAACCAATCTGGACTTTATATTGTATTAACTGCAAATTTGTACTGCAGGTCAATAAATCAAAAGTTAGTAAAAAGGTATTTCCAGATTTAATGGTTCGTTAGCTTATGTAATTTTTCAAGTGGACTAGAAAGAATAGTCTCCCGTCCTCCAGTGAGTCCGAGGGGAGAGGGAAGCATCAGAGCAGAGAAGTGATGTCCGACGACACAATGTCCGGCGACAACACGGCTCCCACTCAGGAAACAGAACAGGGTTTTTCTTCTACCCTGCCTGTCCCAGTCTCAGTCAAAGACCAGGGGCCATCAAGAGGCTATGTCCATACAGCTGCTTCCCATTAGATTGAAGGGTTACTCCCAACGTAACCAAACGCATGACCCGGAGGGTCACAGTGTCCGCTGACCTCCACCCTATGACCTCTGATCCTGGCCCATGCATCGATGAGCGGGCTGAAAGGGGGTCAGACCAGAGGGCTGGATAGCAGGAAACAACACACACACAGCCCTGACTGTGTGATGCGCCCTCTCCCGCTCCCTCTAAAGCATGTGTGACGTCTAGACACACTGCACAACGGCTGCATTATCAGGCTGGGATCATATGATAAAAGAGCCCCTCATTCTATTCACAGCAGCTCCTAGCAGAACCACTCCTCTATTCAACCATCGGGGGTGACGGACATGTTGTTGCTAACATGTGACTAGAATACAGGTCATTTAGAACGCTGATTACTAGCTGACCGTAAATTCAAGACCAAGAGGAGAATCCATATAGATTGATCTGGCCTATAAAAAGACCCATAAAAACAAATAACCATTGGGTCCTTGAGAGTAAATGAAATTGAGGACAGGCAAGCCACTACTGTAGGAAAGTACAAAAAACACTAATCAAGTCTGACCTTACTTCAATTAGTAGGATAATCAAATACTAGCTGCTAAACCAAATAAAAAAGGAAAGCAAACCTTGAAGCAGCCACATCGATACCAAGTCCAGTTGTCAACTCTTTAAATTATATTTTTAGTCCACTGCTGTCCGAGTCTCAGCATTCTGGATCTGTTTGCTCAATCCGAGACGGGAAAATGGACACACTCTTCCCCAATAAACAAATCCAACAGAGAGACCGGCTAGAATACCAGGGCATCCCTGCAGTGTTTGAGTGTCCTGCATGCCCTCCACACACACACACACACTACAGACAGCCAGGCTTTTAAAAAGGTAATCCAATACTCCTAGTAACTCAAATCAATGCTGTAAAAGTACCCATCTGCAGAGCCAAAACCCACCCAGCACGCCAGGGTCTCATTCTCATCAGACTCTCGTTTCATCTGAACTGGGCTCCCATGAGGCCCTGGGGTTTGGTTGTTGGTTGGCCTGTGAGTCCGGTTGGAGGGACGGGTCCTGTGTGTGAGTGGGGGCAAAAGCAGAACAAGGGGAGAGGGGAAGGGACCACGCCATGTCCGGCTATTGTACTGCACTCTGACTGGAAAAATGTAGACTGTCATTGAGAATGCTATTTTATTTTATTTTTTATGCATGTGGTGTGTAATAAGGAAAAAACAAGCATTGATGTTGTCATGGGAAGGCAGGCCTGGAGGGTTTAGATTAGGACACTAATGTGTGAAGTAACCTTACCTGCTAGGCTTTACTTAACGAGAGACCCAGACCACCACAGATTCCTGTTAGGTAATTTTAGGATTATAGTACACCAGAAATAAGACTTCTCAAAATAGAAAAAGGCATGGATTTTTTTGGGGGGGAAACGGGAGTTCTGTTTTGTTCAAAAGCTATTCATTGATGATCGGAAAACCTTAATTTCTATGTCTGAAACTCCTTGATTTAACTTTTCTGCTAAACAAAGTGGATTCCTAAAAAGCTTAGGAGATTCAGGGCCCCGTTAAGTAGAAAGCTTAAATCATAAAAACCTGTCTGTTCTGAGAACTAAGCCCATTTCAACTCCCCCAGTAGCAGTATTAGACTATTATGTTGTGGACCCACCCACTGGGAATGAGCCACTAGTATTGATCCCCCCAAAAGGTGATTTCAATTTCACCAGTAACTTCTGAAGAAACTTTCTGCCAGAAACTTAAGAGATATCACATGCAAAATTTCACTTTATATCATCGCTTTCCACATACAGGATGGAATGACTGAGGATTTATAGAGGTTTAGTGCTCATCTAAAGCTGTAGGGTTTATGTTAAAACTGGGTTACATAAGATACAAGTACAATTCGATGTGTGTGTGTCCGTGTGCGCGCGTGTGCGCACGTGCTCGTAAACATAATTATTGAACTAAAATGGAGCTCTTGTTGCGCTGTGTGTCATGGCTTGGTGTGTAGGAAAGAGAGGAAGCCTGCTCAGTGCTCATTGATGGAGATGCCGTTGTTCGTGCTCTCCTCTGGTCTCCCTGCAGCTGTGAGCCTGTGACAGCCTGGATGCGTCCCAAATGGCACCCCATTCCCTATATAGTGCACCCTATGGGCCCTGGTCAAATGTAGTGCACTATAAAAGGGGAAAATGGTGCCATTTGGGATGCAGACCCTGAGCCCCGAGGAGAGAGGAAATGGCTGGATGTCGGAACTGAGAGAGGCGCATTCATCAGATACAATGAGAGGAAGGGAGAGAGACGCTAAAAAAAGACCCTGCCTTCCCCGAGGTGCGGAGGGAAGAGAGCGTCTCAGAATGAGCAGTGTGTGTGTGTGTGTCTTTGAAAGAGCAGCTTACATCGATCTAAACGTGCCAGAGGGAGATATGGTTTCTGATGAATACAAGACTGATTACCACAAAGGGAAAAGGCGGACTGTCTTTAATCTCTTCCATTAGTCATTAACAATACCATTATTCACCCCCTGAATAATCTAATTATTTATGATCCATCTTTTATGATCTCACCAGGGGTTCTCCCCAGTAAGGAATACTAACAGGCCATATTTCTACAAGATAGGCCTGATAATTCTCACTTGGTTGGAAATGATAACCCTTCCCCCTAATTAGCCTACATAGAAACATTGCACTACAGTGCTTTAGAGTTTATACTACTTAGGCTACCATTAACCTACAAAACACTCAACTTACGATAAGCATTAAGCTAAACCCTATTTAGTAAGCATTGCAGGATGCAGTAACCTAACCTCCAACACTATAGCTTACAGTCCAGGAAGGATTTCTGAACAATACAGGTCAACACAATGGATGGCGTCGTTGCACCAAGGGCAAAAATTATACTTGAATGTATTTTAATTTTTTATACATTACATCTCCTTAAAAAGAGTTAAGCTAGTGCCAGAGATTGAGAAATCCCTAAGCCAAACCCAGGCTGGTTCTGTATCTGCAGCAGCACAAAGGAGTGTGCCACAGCCACCTCCCTCCAGCGTGAAATATCAGACTGCAGAGTAGCAGGTAGCCTATCCCTAGGCTTACTAAACTGACTGAGTTGGCAGGTTTTCCATTTGAGCCAAAGCAGACGGAGAGGCAGAGCAGAGCTGATGGGGCGCATTGTTAATAGATAGACTGGCACATTCAGCACTGCTGCTAAGCTAAGGGTAGAGCCGGTAGACCCCGACCAGCCCCCCCCCCCCCAAAGTGAGACTGAGGCAAACCTCAAACCCAGCTCCAAACCTACTGGAAAGTGAACACAGTCTCACATAAAGTATGTGTCATCAGTGTTATTCACATTAAGACTCACCCAGCGTCGACTAATAGCTAATACTGACTAAGCTTGCACCAAACATATACCTCAGCAAGTCCCTACATGCTGTGAGTCCTTCCACGATGTCACTCATTCCCAGGAAATGAATATGTCACAACACACAAAAGCAACTAAGCATTTTAATAGATCAGAGAGAATCAACCCCTAGTTGATTTGTGATTCAGGGAAAGATCTGCGGTCTCTTGTCCTTAGCTCCTGGGCTAATGAGTCGTCCACAAAATGTACTGCCACATGTAAGAAAGTAGTGCTCCCTAATGTGAGGTGGCACCACTCACTACCCAGGGGTGCATTGTGGGGTAGAAGACATTGACAGAGATTGTTGAGAACCCAAATACTCCTGTGAGAACAGAAAAGCCCTAGGAGTTTAAAATCACCTCCTGAAGTCTCAGCCTGCCAGGTCACATCATCCAATTAAAGCAACGGCACCTAGCAGGCTGGTACATCCAACCCCAGTGTGTATGTGTCCAGTGTGTGTCCAGTGTGTGCGTGTCCAGTGTGTATGTGTGTGTGTGTGTGTGTGACACATTCAGCAGCCAAGCCCAGGATGGCAGCTCTTCTCATGAACAGTCCAAGGCTGTGTCTGAAAATGTTACTAACCTCCAAATCTTTCCATCCTCAGTCTCAATTCCTCTGAAATTGCATTGGAGGAGAGGATCCAAGGGGCCTCCCTCGAACCCCCATCTTCCAATAACCTTCGAGAGGAATTGAGGAAACAAGGACAGCAGAAACGAGGATGACAGCTAGTAACGTTTTCAGACACAGCCCAACTCTGGGCTGCAGATAGGGAGGGGATAATTCAAGAGAGTGACAATACAGTGGGATGTGTCGAGAGCGAGAGCGAGAGGCCTGTGAAGGGGTGTTGTGAGAATGTGGACAGGATGAGGAGAAAAGGAGGATATATTTATTTCTGTCTCGGATACTAGCTAACATTTTCTGTCCGTGCTACATCATGGTGTCTTCCTCGGTAGCTAGGCCTATATTGAGAGGGGGTGGATTAGAGAGTCTATAAATTACTTTCAGCGGAGCACTCAACACTAACATCTTATTTCAGGCATATTGGGTGTTCAAAGCTGGAAGACAGGCTATGTTCTAAGATCTTGCCTAGGGAAATATCCCACTGTTGTGCTTGATGAAGCCTACTGAGTGAAGCAATAACTGGGACAAACACATCAACGACGGTAACGTGAGGCAGCTTGATGTACAAGTACACCCCATGGACAGGACGCCTTACCCCACGATCTATCTCCTTAATGCTGAGTGCCAAGCTGAGTGCCCATTTTTACAGTCTTTGGTATGACTCGGCCAGGGATTGAATTTACACCCTTCCAATCTCAGGGCGGACACTAACCACAAGGCCACTGAGTTGGTACACGCATTTGAGGGAAGAGGAAAAGCTTGGTTGTGTTCAGTAGGCATGAAACAGAAGGAACCGCTTTGAAATTGAGTGTAACGGGGTGAGCGACTGCCATCTGTACTTTGCATTTTATGTAGGAAAATGTTTTGCTACAGTATGCCATAATGAACACGACTGTCGACCCAGTGTGCAATAATGAACACGACCTTCGACACAGGGTTCTTAGTGTATCATAGACGAGGTCTGATTACCTTCATATTGGAGGCTTCCGTCTCCAGTTTGGTCAAGTGGTTGGAGTTGTCCTCAAGCTCTTGTCGAAGGTTGGAGTTCTCCATCTTCAGTGCCTCCACTTGTTTCAGCAGCTGATCATAAGATGCTGCAGCCATCTTGGACTACCTCTTGACCTAAGGACGAGGACAAATTAACAACGGTTAATAAGGTTGGTTCAACTCCTACTACCAGTGGAACATTGCCCATAAAAGACAGACAGACATCGCCTAAATCACAATTAATCTGGAGGCCTACATTTGATTCATGGATTAAATTAAGCTAGGCTACATTACGGTCAGTGGGGACAGTGCCCATGACATGCAATGTCAATCAATATCCAGCTCTTCAAAGAAAATAGGCTTTAAAAAGCCTTGACACATTCATAGCACCATTTCCTCTACCATTACATTGATGTCGCAATGGCAAATTACAGTTCAGCGATGGTTATAAGAATTGAAACCTTTTTCTATCAACTGAGGGATGTAGCTCAGTTGGTAGAGCATGGCGTTTGCAACGCCAGGGTTGTGGGTTCGTTTCCCACGGGGGGCCAGTATGAAAAATAAATAAATAAATAAAGTAAGTCGCTCTGGATAAGAGCGTCTGCTAAATGACTAAAATGTAAATGTATCAGAGAGGCAGGACTTAAGACGAGGCCAGTCGCTCGAGGGCCAAAGCAAGTCACATATTAAAACAAAAAGCAGCACACAAGATTTTATGAAAGATTGTTGAGAAAGTAGGGTAAGATCTAGAGAATAAGAGCCGTAAATGCCTTATATGGCTTTGGGATGAGGGCAATTATCACACACACACAGGTTTTAAAAACATTAGGTTTGTGAATAATTCACGCCCGGGCAGATTTTGCAAGCCGTGTCAGTGGTTGGACTAGCTTTCCTGCATTGAATTTTTGATCAGACTGAAACGGTTGTTGGAAGAAGTGGAAAAAATGTGGATCACCGTAATTACGATAACAGTTCGATAATAGCGTAGTTATTAGGCTACATTTTAGCTAAAAAAATGTTTAGATGCAAGATAAAAAAGACAGAATAAAATAGGATTAAATGCAAGGTCAAAGTCTCCAGCTGACATAGAAGGCCAGTCCAGCACTGTGAAGCTACAGGCGGAGCAGAACGGTGCCATCCCATCTCTTGCCATCCCACCTGTCAAATGGTTCATGGCCAACTACCACTGACATCCATCCACTGAAATCTCAATGCACATGGTATAGCCTAAACACCTGAAAATCCAATAGATTAGAACCTTATATTTTCAATATTAAGCACATCCTACAACACTGATAATCCATATCACACACGTTCACTAACCACATCTGTACAATTTAAGCCTAGGCCAAATGGGCACGGTTTACACTATACTCCTTGTTAATGCAACTAAACATCTCTGCTATCTACTGCAACCAACACATGCAAGGACCACACCACAGAGACCGTGCATTGCATCTACTATGAATAGGGCAGAACGTGGTTTACTAATGTGTTAACCTGGGATTCTCTGAGATCAGCTGAGAAGAGGGGATCTAGAAGACAGAAGATGTAGTTGGGCAGCTAAGGGAACACCATTACTCACTTGCCACAGAGACCCCTACAGCCCTGTGAAGACAACTCTACATGACAGAGGAGGGAGACTCGTTCGTCTTGCTGAGGAAAAGTTAGTATTTTTAGATCATCCATTATGGAGAGGGTAGGAGGCAACCAAGCGGCAATGAGTAGTAACTGGATCACTGAGGTGGAAGATTTATCACTCTTTGGTTAACAAATGATCAGTGAGTGACATGTTAAATATCAGCAAAGACCTTGGCATGAGGGCTTACTCTTTGGAACTCTTCAGCAGTGTTACCACTAGATCAGACTCCGGCACGAGCATACAGACCTAATTAACTAGCCTAAACACTGGCTTACATTATCCACTGGTCGACATTGACTAATCAATCAACTTCACAGTACCCTATTAGTAATTCAGAACCATGGTATTGGTTCGTTTGCCACAATGTCCTGGTGACCTAGACTAGAGTAACATTATTTGTTTGATAAAGATCCAATGAAGTGCCAATCGAATTCAGTGAGTCAATTAGGCTGGGTTGATTGGGCAGTGAGTCTGTCCCAGAATTTCAATATTGCCCTCACTAGGCTGGATCCTATACACAGGACTCTGTAGCTCAGCTGGTAGAGCACGGAGCTTGTAACGCCAAGGTAGTGGGTTCGATCCCCGGGACCACCCATACACAAAAATGTATGCACGCATGACTGTAAGTCGCTTTGGATAAAAGCGTCTGCTAAATGGCATATTAAACACTCGGCAGCATTCCAGAACCACCAAATATTCAGCATTCCAGAACCACCCTGTGAGTTCTGTCAATGCATTGGCTAATGAGCACATATACAATATATATCAGGGTTCTATATCTATTGATGCAAAGGGGTAACCAAAATAACATTTTTTTTTTTTAGATACACTGCCACTTCGTGCATTTACAATACAGGGGAGAACTGCAGAAGGTGAGCCAAAAGACAAGCCCCTGTTGGCAGATGCAGACTGAGGTAGTTCAATTGGCAGCCATTTTGGAGATTCAATTCTAGCCTACGCCATAAAAGAGAGAGCTTATCATCACCATCATCATTTAAACAGCCAGTGTCTACAACTGCTGACTCTGAAGGGGGATGGGATACAGATTGAGGTTGCAATTCTACAATGATCGTTTTACTGTGCCCCAGTGTCATATCAACATTAAATGCTATAGTATTATAGTGAATATGGCTGTTATAGATAGTCTACCTTCCTGCCAGATACTGTTACACAAATTGTATAAAAAATTACACAAGCCTGTAGGCCTATATCATTTTCATAATTGCATTGTCAATTACGTCAACATCCACATCAGTTCATAATCGTATTATCAATTAGACCCATCTGCATGATCTCCTTGTCATCACCACACCATTTCCTATTAGGCTACTTATCCTGCCCTTACTGTACAGTTTTAACCTATATGTAAAGAACTTAATTTCCTCCAGATATTAGGCTAATGATATTTTAAATTAGGCTAGTAGATAACATTGATCGCTCTTCTCGGTCAGACACTAGTGTGCATTAAACGTAGGCTAGGCCATGGATGAAAACAAAACATTTAACATTTAACCGATACAATGTGCAGGCTGTAACCGCACAATACACAACACTTGCGGGTTAAAAAAAAGAATCTAGAATCTTACCATGTCCTCTCCCTCTGCATCATGTAGCGATATACCCACAGAACTCAGCCCACTAAAAACCAGTCAGTAATACCTCTAGACAGAGAAAACAAAGCAACACAACATTGAACAAAGCAAACCGCTAATGGCACCATATAGGCTAAACCTGTCAAATTTAGGCTACAAAAGGGTTTGAGGGGGGTGCGAGCGAGAAGAAGCAAAGAGAGGAATTAACAAATGAATGAAAGAATGAATGAAAAGAACAACAGAGCAGGGGCTGAGAAAGAAGAGACGAGAGGACAGAGGACTGCATCCTCTTTCTACCTCATGAATATTGCATCAATATTCTCAAAATGCATCCTCCCCTTAAATTGACAAATTCTGGGTATCCATTTTGCAGGTTTATGCTTGCTGGTGCATTAAAATGTATAATGAAAAAGACAGATCCTCCTCGCGTCAGTCCATCAAATATGGTTTCTGTTTCAGAGCAATTCTCTCTGCATCCTTCCCACTGTGTTAACGTCTTCCCCTCTCCAAAATGAGGATTCCATCTTGACACAATAAAACAACCAGGCAGGCGCTCACATTTACCTTTCGTCTGACACTGGCAGTGAACGTAGCACTGCACTGGATGGATGAGGATTTCTGTGAATCTGTTAAGGGGTGTGTGTGTGTGTGTGTGTATGACACTGTATGGATGGATACCACCCCACCCAGCAGATAGCTAAACCAGAAAAACCCTGCAGTCAGCTGCTGAGCGACAATTGCCCTTCCCTTGACACCACAAAGGAAAGGTAGGCAGACACTTAGTTGCGTGAGCTCACACACAACCCAACTAAACCAGCCCTTCACAGCACAATACAACCAGGGATTAACCAATGATGACGTCAACACAGACAAAGAAGACACAGCCACTGTCAGACTGACCCCATAGCAACCCTACAGCGTCCAAAGAAAGACAGCATCGCACAGCCACAATGACACGTCTGCTTTGTTGGAGCATAACCGGTAGCTAGGCTAAGCAGAAGTCTCTCCCTCTCTCTCTCCCTCCAAAAGGCTTAGCGGCTACGCCTCGCTATTCACACAAACACACCATTATTCCCCCAGGAGCTCCCTGCCTGCCCCTAATCCCCATTAACAGAAAGAATTTTAAAAAATGTGTCTCTCCATTTTTGTCCGTTGTAGAAAGGAGAAGCGGGGGCCTTTTCAATAAATGACAAAGAAAAACCCTTACCCCATTTCGATAGCAGTGACAGCCTCCATCCCATCTCCCTCTCAACTGTGTCCGATGCTGAAAGCACATCCAGCCAGCACCTGGTCACATGACCACCCGGTACAGCCAATCGCCTGGCAGCGAGGATCAGGCAGGGACAGCCCTGTTCTGCTGTTTCCGTGGCTGGTTCTGCAGTGACCGATGCTGGCTGGCTTCCAGCTCTGTGGCACAGCTGCTTCTCCCGGCCGACTCAATTCAGGCTTTTATAAAGTGGTGAGGGAGGAGTCTACCGTGTCCGGATGAGAATTCACAATTTTCTGGATTCAGGTTCACTCAAATATCGTTTTAAGCTTTGTTTTACTATTGACAGTTACATTTGATTTCAGGATTGTATGTCGAGTTGCTCTCCTTAAACATAAGTCATCTTATTTGTTTCTGAATTGTTTAAATCAAACTTTTCGCTGCCAGCTCCTCATATCATGGCATAAAAACGACAATCCGTCTACTGAATTAGCGCACATGTGCACTAGGCCGGTGCTCGTTGTCCCTGGCTAAACTAGCTGGCTAGCTGAACTATGCTAGTTTTCGTCCTCATTGACAAACTTCATAAATACTCCACCCTCAACTTCAAAACTCCTTTGTTACTTATTCAATAATGTAACTAAGAAATTTGCTGTAAAGAAACGTAAACGATGTTGAATAGTTATGACTGGTTCGAGATATCTGTCGTAAGATGACAGTGGCGAAGGATATCATCGCTACTTAACTTGGGCTGTCCCCGACAAAAAAATATCTTGGTCGACCGAGAGTTGTCTTTTCTTTCGACCAATCGATTGGTAGACATTTTTAAATGAGTACTTTTTCCATATATAGACACACCCTACATGTTTTAATAAAATCAACTATATGCATTGAGCTTGTCTGATGCTTTAAGTGCACTGTTTGATGAAATAATTAAGACACACAAATGACTAGAGGGAGTCCGACTGCAATTGATTTGATTGTGTCAGGCTGGGCTCAGACTTATTGCGCTGTGTTTTAAAAAATGCCAGTGTGACTAGCACCCGTTGTCCCGCTCTCTCCTCCCTGCTGCAGCGACCACCACAGAACACCAAAAGTGTTCATCGCGCTGTCCGTGTTGCTGAAGCTGCAACATAATTACAGCCAAAATCCCTCATTTGTTTAGGAAAAACATTCCCTATTCCCTCAACCCTTGCTCTCTTAACGTGGCACATGTATGCATGTGACCAACGGGGCCTGTCCTATAGTCTATCATAATTGCATCAATAAATTGGTTATAACAAACTCCGAACACCGTAACAGCATAATGGATGCAGAGGACGTGTCAAACTCGAAACAGGGGAATGTTTACTGGTTGCTCAGGAGGGAAAGGGGAAGTCAGAAGTGTGGAATACATTTGATTAGTTGTGGAAACTACTGGCGATCAAAGAATGTAAACAATGAATGTAAACACTAATTAAATTATAAGGGTACCAGAGTCTGTTGTAACATTATTTTTTGTAAAGCCTTTATTACAGCAAAGACTAAAAAACAGTCGCATGCATTTGTGAATGCAATTGCCGACATGGAAAGCTTTATTTATTGTTTATGCTAATTATTAAAGGGTCGCTTTGTTATTTTAAAACTACACTGAACAAAAATAGAAATGCAACATGCAAAGTGTTGGTCCCATGTTTCATGAGCTGAAATAAAAAAAATACTTATATGAACTGTAACTCAGTAAAATCTTTGAAATTGTTGAATGTTGCGTTTATAGTTTTGTTCAGTATAAAATGCTTGATTGCATTTCAAATCATGAATGACTCGTATGAATGATGGATTGATTGATACAGTAGCCTATATAAGTAGCTTATTGAAATATAGGCCTAAGTAAGTCACTTCTTACGCCTACGGCTCGATGGTGGTTATACAAGGCTGCTATACTATGCCTACGAATGATATTACTTACTATTATAATGATCATAATAATAATAATACAATAACAATAAAGAGATCAAGAAAAGGAGGGTATAGGAGTGAGAGCTGCGCAGCTGCGTATGTACCCTATTAGGCCTATTTGTACCACAGGTGCATATAGATTACAATATTATACTTTTTCTGACCGTTTGGAAGAGTGTAAACACTAAATAAATTATAAGTAATACCAGAGTAGCACCTTTATTACAGCATAGCATAGATTAATTTGTGAAATTGTTTATCCAACATGTTGTGGTTGCGTGAGGCTTGGAGCTCACGGAATCAGTAGGCTATTAAACAAACATTCAAAACAGGCAACAGAAGCAGGATCTGTTTTATTTCTGTAGATATATTGATGATTCATAAAGCCAGGCACATTTAACAGTTTGGCTATTGATTATAGACCTAATTAAGTTGGGCTTTTGTCTCTTCACTTTCTTAGACAATTAAGACAAGGGCTGTTTTCTCGTCTCCTCACTCCGCTGCTGGCTCCTCCACATTGTTCTCAATACCAATATGCTGGTTAACTTTGCTATTATGCGCATAGCAACATGGTCTAGGAATAGGCGCCAATTCAACAGTGCACTGATGTTTCAGAACCGCGGACAGCGACCACTATCCAACACGGGAGAAAGCACATTTGTTATAAAATTATATTATTTTTATTAGTGTCGCACCATTGTTCTTACATAATATAACCATATACAATTTCAGTAGCATGTCTTAGTGATGGAATGTGCCATCCCCACGGCCTCCACAATGGATTAGTCCACTCAGACAGGCACGAATCAGACAGGTGTCTTGTACACCATGACATTTTTTTATAAATATTTGCGACTGCTCGACTAAAGAAATCTCGGTCTACCAACAGCAGCCTATTGACCAAACAACTGGCCAGTCGACTTAATGGGGTCAGCCCTATACTTAACACCGATCCAGTTCAGTTTTGAGATCCACTGGCATCATTGACATAGGGTTAGGTAGACGTTTCTGTCTGGTCTTGGAACTGTGAAAACGGGCAGCCTTTCCCCGCTTGGCTCCATGGGATATGTAGTGATTCTGCCAACACAGCCAGATATGTACAGAGTCTTGTACCCTTAACCTTTTTTCAACTGACTATCATATTTGTTGCTTAAATCAGACTTTATTAATATAATGAATAATCCAGGAATGTCACAAGTTAAAGAAAACTGGAGAAAATCAGAGCCCTGAAGGTCACACCACTGACCGGGTCGCAGGGGATGGAGGTTAGGGGGTAACCATACACCACTGAAAGCAACACAAAACCAACCCCCAGAGAATCAATAAATGACAAACACAAATATGGGGCAAACACCCAGGACCAAAACCAAACACTGATTTAACAACCTGCACAATTGGGTTAACCCTCCCATAAGCTAATAGGAGATTGAGTATTAGCTTAGACCTGTTAGACAGACAGAAAGGATCTCATCATTTTTTACATTTTAGTCATTTTAGCAGACGCTCTTATCCAGAGCGACTTACAGTTAGTGAGTGCATACATTATATATATATATATATATTTTTTTTTTCATACTGGTCCCCGTGAGAATCGAACCCACAACCCTGGCGTTGCAAACGCCATGCTCTACCAACTGAGCTACATCCCTGCCGGCCATGCCCTCCCCTACCCTGGACGACGCTGGGCTAATTGTGCGCCGCCCCATGGGTCTCCCGGTCGCGGCCGGCTACGACAGAGCCTGGATTCGAACCAGGATCTCTAGTGGCACAGCTAGTACTGCAATGCAGTGCCTTAGACCACTGCGCCACTCGGGAGACATGAACAGAACAGAAATAAATCCTGTTTAAACAAATTAGCCTAGTGTTCCCCCGGAAATAGACAGATAGCTCTGTCTTATTGACGTGGATGTCGATTAAGGCAGCCCCCCTCACCTCTCTGATTCAGAGGGGTTGGGGTAAATTACCTCGACTAACCGGTGCCCCCGCACATTGACTCTGTACCGGTACCCCCTGTATATAGCCTCGCTACTGTTATTTTACTGCTTTTATTTTTTACTTATCTATTGTTTACTTAACACTTATTTTTCTTAAAACCGCATTGTTGGTTAAGGGCTTGTAAGTAAGCATTTCATTGTAAGGTCTACACCTGTTGTATTCGGCATATGTGACAAATACGATTTGATTTGAAATGCGGAAGAAACATTTCAGTTGAATGCATTCAGTTGTAAAACTGACTATGTATCCCCCATTCCCTTATTGACCACCTAACTGCTAGCTAGCCAGTTAATATAAATATATATATAGCTATAAGTTATATATACAAATGTTAGCTAGCTACAGTTGAAGTCGGAAGTACACCTTAGCCAAATACATTTAAACTCAGCTTTTCAAAATTCCTGACATTTAATCCTAGTAAAAATTCCCTGTCTTAGGTCAGTTAGGATCACCACTTTATTTTAAGAATGTGAAATGTCAGAATAATAGTAGAGAGAATTATTTATTTCATCACAATTACAATTACGTCATTTAGCAGACGCTCTTATCCAGAGCGACTTACATTATTTTTTTTCATACCCCCTGTGGGAATCTAACCCACAACCCTGGCGTTGCAAACACCATGCTCTATCAACTGAGCTACATCCCTGCCGGCCATTCCCTCCCCTACCCTGGACGACGCTGGGCCAATTGCGCGCCGCCCCATGGGTCTCCCGGTCACGGCCGGCTACGACAGAGCCTGGATTCGAACCAGGATCTCTAGTGGCACAGCTAGCACTGCGATGCAGTGCCTTAGACCACTGCGCCACTCAGGAGACTCACATTCCAAGTGGGTCAGAAGTTTACATACACTCAATTAATATTTGGTAGCATTGCCTTTAAATTGTTTAACTTGGGTCAAACGTTTCGGCTAGCCTTCCACAAGCTTCCCACAATAAGTTGGGTGAATTATGGCCCATTCCTCCTGACAGAGCTGGTGTAACTTAGTCAGATTTGTAGGCCTCCTTGCACGCACATGCTTTTTCAGTTCTGCCCACACATTTTCTATAGGAGAGAGGTCAGGGCTTTGTGATGGCCACTCCAATACCTTGACTTTGTTGTCCTTAAGCCATTTTGCCACAACTTTGGAAGTATGCTTGAGGTCATTGTCCATTTGGAATACCCATTTGCGACCAAGCTTTAACTTCCTGACTGATGTCTTGAGATGTTGCTTCAATATATCCACATAATTTTCCTTCCTCATGATGCCATCTATTTTGGGAAGTGCACCAATCCCTCCTGCAGCAAAGCACCCCCACAGCATGATGCTGCCACCCCTGTGCTCCACGGTTGGGATGGTGTTATTCGACATGCAAGCAACCCCCCCTTTTCCTCCAAACATAACGATGGTCATTATGGCCAAACAGTTCTATTTTTGTTTCATCAGACCAGAGGACATTCCTCCAAAAAGTACGATCTTTGTCCCCATGTGCAGTTGCAAACCATAGTCTGGCCTTTTTATGGCGGTTTTGGAGCAGTGGCTTCTTCCTTGCTGAGCGGCCTTTCAGGTTATGTCGATATAGGACTGGTTTTACTATGGATATAGATACTTTTGTACCTGTTTCCTCCAGCATCTTCACAAGGTCCTTTACTGTTGTTCTGGAATTGATTTGCACTTTTCGCACCAAAGTACGTTCATCTCTAGGAGATAGAACGCGTCTCCTTCCTGAGCGGTATGACGGCTGCATGGTCCCATGGTGTTTATACTTGCGTACTATTGTTTGTACAGATGAACGTGGTACCTTCAGGCATTTGGAAATTGATCCCAAGGATGAACCAGACTTGTGGAGGTCTAAAATTATTTTTCTGAGATCTTGGCTGATTTCTTTTGATTTTCCCATGATGTCAAGCAAAGAGGCACTGAGTTTGAAGGTAGGCCTTGAAATACATCCACAGGTACACCTCCAATTGAGTCGAATTATGTAAATTAGCCTATCAGAAGCTTCTAAAGCCATGACATCATTTTCTGGAATTTTCCAAGCTGTTTAAAGGCACAGTCAATTTAGTGCATGTAAACGTCTGACCCACTGGAATTGTGACACAGCGAATTATAAGTGAAATAATCTATCTGTAAACAATTGTTGGAAAAATTACTTGTGTCAAGTAGATGTCCTAACCAACTTGCTAAAACTATAGATTGTTAACAAGACATTTGTGGAGTGGTTGAAAAACAAGTTTTAATGACTCCAACCTAAGTGTATGTAAACTTCTGACTTCAACTGTAAGTTAGCCATGTTGTGAAGACCACTCATCTGCTGTTGACATCAGGATATGATTTGAGAGCACTAGTTAGTTAGCTCCAAAAAAGTGGTTAGTAACTTTAGCTGCATGCTGACAGGGATTACAGAGACATCCAGGTGGAAGTCAAACCCATTCCCCTGTGAGATCTAAATCCATAACAATAGCAGCCCCATGCTCCACTCAATAGATCCCCATCATGTGAGTGGAGGAGCACTGAGAGAGAACACTGGATGTCCCGGCCTTCACAGCAGGACCTGGGTTCAGGAGGAGCTGATATTCCAACCAAGCAGAAAATAGTACTAAAGTGTTTAGGCTATAGGCTGTTATAGGATTAGGGCTATAGCCAGATGTTCTACAGTGCGACTATATATATATATATATTTTTTTTTTTTTTCTCTCTCTCTCATGGAAAAAGTATTTGTTAATGCAGGTTGTTTTTTTTCATGCAAATAAAGACTGTTTGTGAAAGAGCAAGGGGAAGCCAGACATTGGCAGCCAGGGACCCTTGAACTACGTCCCAAATGGAACCCTAGTCCCTATATAGTGCACTACTTTTGACCAGAGCCCTAATGCCCCTGGTTAAAAGTAGCACACTATGCAGGGAATGAAGTGCCATTTGGGACACCGTCTTGTTGGCTGGCCTGGTCCCCTCTCTCTCATTGGTGGTGTTGTTGTCCTTAGTATAATTCTCACACATTCATTCTCCTATTTGTGCGGGAAACATTTTTCATTGACTTTGTTCAATTCCAGGCAACAAGCTAAAGATATCTCAGAGAGAGACGAAACACTGACAGTCCTCCAACCCAGTCAATGCAATAGTTGGGTACCGATGGGAATAACAGTAATTTCAATAAATGGGACCACTTGACAAGATATAGGCCTATGGCTTGACACTGCTAAAACTGTTAGGGTTTCCACAAGAGTCTATGTAATACACCAAACACGTCATGGTAATATACAGGAGTTTTCTATCAACATGGAAAGATGAATGCAATAAAAACACTATCCCAGAATAACTTGTGGGTGTCTGTGTTTACCAAAAAAGGCGAGACAGGAGAAAGTGTGGCTGTATTTGAGGTAACCACAAAGGTTACCAGATGGTGCAGAGAAGTGCAACATTGGAGGGACAGGTGGCATATAATGCTGTCTCGCATAGGCTGCAACTCAATCTTTGGGCCCCCCACACATTTGTTCATTTCCACCACCAGCACACCTGATTCAACTAATCAAGATGAATAATAATAATAATAATAATAATAATGCCATTTAGCAGACGCTTTTATCCAAAGCGACTTACAGTCATGCGTGCATACATTTTTGTGTGTGGGTGGTCCCGGGGATCGAACCCACTACCTTGGCGTTACAAGCGCCGTGCTCTACCAGCTGAGCTACAGAGGACCACAGGTGTGTTGGTGGTGGAATTGAACAAATGTGTGGAATGGGCTGGCTGGGGGTTTCCGAAGGCCTCTGTTTGCGAACACTGGGCTACAGAAGGCAAGACAAGCAAGTGTTTGATGTTGAAGACAACAGCAGATGAGGCAACTGAGCAGAAAAACAACAGTATCTGGTTAATTTGAGACATTAAATACTTCCTCTATTAAATCTCTGCATTATTCCATCCTGTGTATAATATACTTTACCACCCTACTCTTCCATTGTAGTTACAGTACTTTTCACGATGTCAAGACAAAGCTGTCCATCCAGCTATTATTACAGACTTGCCATAGATATCTGAAATCCCAGGTCGACAACATCCTAGCGCCTGATTAATAACAGTGTATGTGGCTAATTTGTCACCCAAAGGGTTTGTTTAGGCAATGCAATACAAGCTAAGTTACCGGATACAAAGTAGCAAGCCAGTCGAACTTTATGGAACGTAAAGTAGCTGTGGCGATTGTAACATTGTAGTTATCAAGTTATTCGTACATTACTCAACTTTGTATCACACGCTCGTGATACATGAAAACGTTCAATTATTTTACAGCTCGGTTATTAAAAATAAAAAAACGTTGACGTCAGTAATTTTTGGTGTAAGAAATTAACTAGCAAAACGTTTCTTCACAAAGTGCTGGCAGCTTGCCAAAAACAGTGTCGTCCTCTTCTTTGCTTCATTCCCGACAGCTAGCAGTAGCCTAGGATAAATGTAGGCTACATATCAGAAACTAGCACGGAAGCTAAGCTGAGAAGTTCATGCCAGCTCATTTCCATAGCCATGCTCAAAATAGTTGACATGAGCTCGTGTCCTACTCGGTTGAAAGGGTCTACCGGAGGTACTTGTATTGCCATATTAATATGTAGTTTTCTTCCAGTCAAAACAACAGGCTGCTTCCTAGCTAAAGTGTAGCAGATTACTCGCTAAAAAGCTAGCTAGCTCGCGAGCTAACATTTAGCTAAGGTAAATTATCTTACCTGTAACGTTATCAACATTCGCTCCTCTTTGCACCAATAGTTTATAGTGTATTCCAGGGTGAAAATGTCCTATCAAAACCTTGAATGTAACTTTACACGGGGGTCCATTCCTATACTTTGAAACGTTACATTCTTCAAGACTCGAACTAAACTTTTTTCTATTGTGTCTCCCTCCGCTTTTTTTCTTTGTACGCTTGCTTCCTTCGTTACGCCATGTTGTCTCTACTGTCAGCTTGCGCGCATGCTTGATGATGATGATGCGAAAAGGATAACCGCCCTCAGGCCGTGAGAAAGAAAGGCGGTGCTATCTGGGATCCTTGGGACGTCCCTACCCTGAACCCTATACCAGGGTTTCGCAAACTAGGTTCTCGGAACACCAAGGGTTGCACGTTTTGGTTTTTGCCCTAACACTACACAGCTGATTCAAATGATCAAAGCTTGATGATTAGTTGATCGTTTAAATCGGATGTGTAGTGCTAGGGCCAAAACGTGCACCCCCTGGGGTGCCGAGGACTGAGTTTAGGAAACCCTGCCATAACCCCTACCGAAGTAGAGGGCGGTGCCTCTGGAATTCAAACACTGATTGAGTGAGTAGGTGAAGTTATGGAGATTGTACTCCTATTAGAGAGATGGTGAGAGACAGTTCCTCAGTTTAGGGTTCTTTAATGTTGATTAGAGATTAACAATGTTTGCAATTCTGTGCCATGTCACTCAGCTGTGATTATCCAATTTACTGTCCATGTATCCATACAAGATGTGGTCTGGAAATAATAAACATGAATACAATGGCGTCAATACTAAGATAAGGCACACATTAATTTAGCAATAACAAAACAAGATATACGGATCTCATCTATTATAATAATCCAATAACTGAAACGAAAATACAAGTAGCTAGCAACATCAGACTAGCCAGCTAACAATGACAAGGGAAGATGTAGCTAACAATGTTAGATAGCTATCATAAAAAACGAGATACATAATGCTGTAATGACATAAATATTCTTAAACTATTGACAACTTCGTCGGGAAAACAAATACCTTACTTATTATTTACGCACAGTGACTAAATTGGTTAGTAAGGAATAATGTCAAAAAACTGAGATTTGTATTCACAACAGTTCTGACGAGTTGCACTTGGTAATGAACTGAACACTCTGCAAGTGTGTGATCGCTGTGATGTCATCCATGAGTTCTTAAAGGGACATGGCTGTTAAAAAAGTGACTAATATTTTGTTTTCTTTCTCTGTCTTTGCTATTCGGAACCCTAGGGACGTCCAATTCTGACGTCACCCCATTGAAGTAGACATTTAAAATGGCTAATGTTAGGGTAGGATTCCGAATAGCAAAGACAGAGAAAGAAAACAAAATATGAGTCACTTTTTTAACAAATTCAACACTATTTGAAATGTTCCTGTCAATCAATCAATCGATGAAATATATATTTTTTATGAGGCCCTTTTTACATCGGCAGTTACAAAGTGCTTATACAGAAACCCAGCCTAAAATTCCGAACAGCAAGCAATGCAGATGTAGAAGCATGGTGGCAAGGAAACACTCCCTAGAAAGGCAGGAATCTAGGAACAAACCTCTATCTGATGTGTGTAGCCTACCAGCCTACTCTATGGGAGGTTGCGTATGCTATACCCTACTGACCCACTTTCCTCAGTGAAAGTGATTTGTAGGCTTAAGTTGTTTGAATTTTTCCTGTCTATCTGATATCTGGGTGGGAAAAAGCATGGAAATAGAATCCTATTTCTATGTGAAAAAGTGTGTAGCCTAGCCTAGGCCTAAGCCTACTTATGGAAGGTTGATTTCAGTCGTTGATTACTGACCCACTTTTCCTACAGTAGAGGTAAGTATCCCACCTTTAACTGGCAATTACACCTTATTCATTTGTGTATTCACAGGCTATAACACACAGAAGTAGGCTTCACATACATAAATCCATATAGAAATATATTGGGCTACCCTTATCTGAAAACAGAGGAAATAAGGTCATCATGTGCATTCCACACTGACCAACATAACATTACATTTGACATTTTAGTCATTTAGCAGACGCTCTTATCCAGAGCGACTTACAGTTAGTGAGTGCATACATTTTTCATACTGGCCCCCCGTGGGAAACGAACCCACAACCCTGGCGTTGCAAGCGCCATGCTCTACCAACTGAGCTACAGGAGGCCCTATATATCACCTACAGTGAGGGGGAAAAGGATCCGATCCCCTGCTCATTCTGCACGCCTGCCCACCGACAAAGAAACGATCAGTCTACAATTCCAATGGTAGGTCCACCTGAACAGTGAGAGACAAAACAACAACAAACAAATCCAGAAAAAACGCATGTCAAAAATGTCACAAATTGATTTGCATTCCAATGAGGGAAACAAGCATTTGACCCCCTCTCAAACAGAAAGATTTCTGGCTCCCAGGTGTCTTCTATACAGGCAACGAGCTGAGACCAGGAGCACACCCTTAAAGGGAGGACATAAGAACAATAGTTGAGTATTGGTTGAACTGAATTGATTACTGGAATGGAGGGGGAGAATAACTTATTAGTTTCCCACCTCTCTTTGGTTATGGGTAGACATTGGCAAAGACCGACCACCAGATATCAGTACAAAGCAAGGTAGCACTTACAGCTCTGAAAATATGTGAGCATAGATAAACAGAACATATCCCAAATAAAGTAGCAAGTTCTCCCTGCAATCTACTGTAGCCTACAGTGGGTTTTAAAATAGGTATTTTGAAATAATGTACAGGCATACCAATGTCCACACATACACATACACAGAGAGAGAGAGAGAGAGAGAGAGACCACTGCAAATCCCCGACAGGTGGCATAATTGTATCATCTATAAATGCATTTTCGCTGCATGGCTTCAATTGGTGGAAAGTCCAGAGGGGCGGAGTCATTTGTGCGGGGAGCTTTGTGGTGAGAGATGCGCACTGCTCCTTAGCAACCGGCTGTCTGCAACGCTGAAGAGTGGCGAGGTTTCGGCTCATTTTTCTAAGCGGACAAGTGCAGGCCACGCCTCTACCTTCACTTGTATTATTGCTGGATATAAAACAAATTCAAATGAAAGACTTGGAGATCAAAAGCGGATCACTTTTAAAGGAATTCATATTTGTCTTGGACATCCCTGAACATTGAACCTGGGTGACACTGAAGAGCACATAACCCATGTGCTTATTGGACATACAAGACAAGGAAGGAGCGCTGCGGTTTGGAGTAAGTTTTCCACATTTTAATAAAACATAAATAATTGTAAACTACTGCATATAAATAAATAGCCTACACGACTGTCCTCAAAGCTCAAAATTGAAATAAGGCTGATTTGTTGAAAGACCGACCTACAATCCAAAACAAAAGGTTTGGGAATATTTGGGAGAGAGCATAAACGTGTGTAGCCTATTTAGACCCTTATAACTACAATATTATTATAAGCATTTGTTTACAGTATTGTGAGTAGTTTATAACGGCTACTTTAATCCTTATTTTAACAGGTGCAGTTTCGTTTCAGTGCATTAATGTCTTCTGATAATTCATTAATAATTTAAATGGTTCTGTCTTTTTTTTTTGCAGATCAAAAGGACTGGTCAAGGAGTGGTCTATTGAAGAAAAACCCCTCATGAATTGGACTTTTATTTACTCCCAACATTAGTCCATAATTTCATAGGTTCAAACACTCCTTTATCATTGAATTGACAGAAGTCAGCTAAATCAGTGCTCTATCTGTATCCCCTCTAAAGAAAAGACATGAGTTGCTTCTGCACTGCTCAGGAGGAGTTTTATTGTGAAGTTCTACTGTTGGATGAAACCAAATTGACGTTAACCACTCAACAACAAGGAATAAAGGTAAGAGACGATCCCTTTACACGCGCTCATCTGTCTGTCAGGTGGTTGACAGGTAGCCATCCTTTAATGAGGGGTCTGTCATCACCGCTGTCATCACCGCACGTGCGATGAGGCTTGTCAAGAGTCTGTGCTGCTACTTTGACTGATGCATGCAGTTGTTGGAATCTGTATTGTTGACTCACTTCTTCTACTCAACGCTTGAGATGGAGTTCGAAAGCCCAAAGCGACAGGTTGGCCGACCATATAGGCTCTGTATGCTGTCTTTTGAGGCGACATTATTATTAAAGAAAGGTTGTCTTACTGTCCTACAGGAGCCCATAAAGTAGCCTGTAGTCTTACTGTAATTTGCTGTGAACTCTCTAACTCTGTTAAACAAAATACAGGACCCAAGGGCTGTAAAGAAACATGGCTTTGCTATTGAAGTGGCTTTGATAGTGTCCATGACTGATTTCTGGTCGTGAATTACATCTGAAATGATACTATAGGTGATTTTCATCCTAACAAAAGAATGACATCATTGGATGCCTGAAACTGGATGAGAACCAACTAGGGCCAGTTTTCTTGTTTAACTTTGTCACGTGTCTGTACAGTATTTGACTTATAGCAGCCTACTGTATAGGCCACATTTTCTCAGTACAGTAATGCTCCTTTTGATCCTCATAATGTTATTTTAACAGATGGTATGTTAAATCCACAAGCCTGCTACCACACACAGTCAAATACCGCATCGAGAAAAAAACTAAACAGAGCATGCCTTACATTTTTTGTATAAGTGGAAAACAAAGACTTGAATGTATCAATATCAGTATTGTTCTCTGGTTTGTTCACCTTGGAGCTCAGCGTAAACCCAGACTCCATGATGATAGAGACAATACTGATGCAACTTAACTTCAGTTTCACTAAAGTCTGTTAGGAGTGCTAACTGGGGGGGGGGTTCTAAAAGTCAACCAGAACCACTCCGTGACTGCTATTAAATTACTGTTATGTTGCTATTGGTTTTATGTTCCATTGTTCTCATGACTAGCGAATCCCAACTCACATGGCCAGACTGGGAGTTCATTAGAAGCTGTAAATATGGGTTTAGTTTATGGGTTGGTTATAATCTCTGAAGAAACTCAGATCTGTCTGTATGTTGGAAGGCCTGAGGCAGAGAGTGATGTTGTAATGCATGATGACTGCTAGGGCTGAACAGCATCTGGTTGCATTGCTTTGCCTCACCTTGCCCTCTGACGCTCTATAACTTATTTTCCCTATTATAATGTTCCGAATAGAAGCCCTTCATAGCATATATGCCCTTCATAGCCCTTCATAGCATACAGTGCATTCGGAAAGTATTCAGACCCATTGACCTTTTCCACTTTTTGTTACATTACAGCCTTATTCTAAAATGGATTAAATAAAACATTTTCCTCATCAATATATACACACAATACCCCATAATGACAAAGCAAAAACAGGTTTTTAGATTATTTTGCAAATGTATTAAAAATAAAAAACGGAAATTCCTTATTTACATAAGTATTCAAACCCTTTGCTATGAGACTCAGAATTGAGCTCAGGTGCATACTGTTTCCATTGATCATCCTTGAGATGTTTCTACAACTTGATTGGAGTCCACCTGTGGTAAATTCAATTGATTGGACATGATTTGGAAAGGCACACACCTGTCTATGTAAGGTCCCACAGTTGACAGTGCATGTCAGAGCAAAAACCAAGCCATTAGGGTCGAAGGAATTGTCCGTAGAGCTCCGAGACAGGATTGTGTCGAGGCACAGATCTGGGGAAGGGTACCAAAACATTTCTGCAGCATTGAAGGTCCCCAAGAACACAGTGGCCTCCATCATTCTTAAGTGGAAGGAGTTTGGAACCACCAAGACTCTTCCTAAAGCTGTCCGCCCAGCCAAACTGAGCAATCGGGGGAGAATGGCCTTGGTCAGGGAGGTGACCAAGAACCCGATGGTCATTCTGACAGAGCTCCAGAGTTCCTCTGTGGAGAAGGGTGAACCTTCCAGAAGAACAACCACCTCTGCAGCACTCCACCAATCAGGCCTTCATGGTAGAGTGGCCAGATGGAAGACTCTCCTCAGTAAAAGGCACATGACAGCCCGCTTGGAGTTTGCCAAATGGCATCTAAAGACTCTCAGACCATGAGAAACAAGATTCTCTGGTCTGATGAAACAAGATTGAACTCTTTGGCCTGAATGCCAAGCGTCACGTCTGGAGGAAACCTGGCACCATCGCTACGGTGAAGCATGGTGGTGGTGGCAGCATCATGCTGTGGGGATGTTTTTCAGCGGCAGGGACTGGGAGCCAAGTACAGAGAGATCCTTGATGAAAACCTGCTCCAGAGCGCTCAGGACCTCAGACTGGGGCAAAGGTTCACCTTCCAACAGGACAACGACCCTAAGCACACAGCCAAGACAATGCAAGTGTGGCTTCGGGACAAGTCTCTGAATGTCCTTGAGTGGGTTCAAGCCCGGACTTGAACCCGATGGAACATATCTGGAGAGACCTGAAAATAGCTGTGCAGCAACGCTCCCCATCCAACCTGACAGAGCTTGAGAGGATCTGCAGAGAAGAATGGGAGAAACTCCCCAAATACAGGTGTGCCAAGCTTGTAGCGTCATACCCAAGAAGACTAGAGGCTGTAATCGCTGCCAAAGGTGCTTCAACAAAGTACTTATGTAAATGTATATTTTCAGTTTTTCGTTTTTAATAAATTTGCAATGTCTAAAAACCTGTTTTTGCTTTGTCATTATGGGGTATTGTGTGTAGATTGATGAGGGGGAAAAACTATTTAATCCTTTTTAGAATAAGGCTGTAATGTAACAAAATGTGGAAAAAGTAAAGGGGTCTATAGGCCCTTCATGCTATGGGCCTATATGCTATGAAGGGCATATAGGCCCTTCATAGCCCTTCATAGCATATATGCCCTTCATAGCCCTTCATAGCATATATGCCCTTCATAGCATATAGGCCCTTCATAGCCCTTCATAGCATATATGCCCTTCATAGCCCTTCATAGCATATATGCCCTTCATAGCATATAGGCCCTTCATAGCATATATGCCCTTCATAGCATATATGCCCTTCATAGCCCTTCATAGCATATATTCTCTTCATACCATATAGGCCCTTCATAGCCTTTCATGGCATATAAGTACTTCATAGCCCTTCATAGCTTGATATGCCCTTTATGTAAATAGGACAGTAGGTCTACACATGGAGCACCTGTTACTGTGTGTTCCACTAGTCCATTGGAGAGATCAGGTTGCTCATCCTCTTTTAATTGTTAATGTGAGAGGCTGAGCATGAGCGGGTGGGCTCATTGGCAGCCATGGTACAGTATCAGGTCTAATTAAGCAATAAGGCACAAGGGGGTGTGTTGTATGAAAAAAAATATGTATGCACTCACTAACTGTAAGTCGCTCTAGATAAGAGCGTCTGCTAAATGACTAAAATGTAAATGTAATATGGCCAATATACCACGGCTAAGGGCTGTTCTTATGCACGACGCATCGTGGAGTGCCTGGACACAGCCCTTAGCCGTGGTATATTGGCCATATACTGCAAACCCCAGAGGTGCCTTATTGCTATTATAAACTGGTTACGTAATTAGAGCAGTAAAAATACATGTTTTGTCATACCCGTGGTATACGGTCTGATATACCACGGCTGTCAGCCAATCAGCATTCAGGGCTTGAACCACCCAGTTTATAATTATATGTAAGGCAGAGCCATATGTATAGGCTGCATATTCTCTGTATATGGCTCTGGTGTAAGGTTGCTGTGGTGAGGTTTTGAATGAATTCATTCTCACTGTACTGATCCAGCAGAGTAGGATTATAATCCTGGTATTGTCAGTGGTTAGATTAAAAACACTAGCTCACCGCAGTGGAGCTTACCTTTGGGTTGGTCCTATGGATGTTACTAGCTACATTCAGATAATAATGTATTGGGCTGTAGGATTCACCAGATCCCAGCATAACAATTTATAACAACGTTTTAGTTTGTTGGGGGTGGGTTTGTAGTTGGTTCTCACAAACATTTTTTTATTACACAAAAATATGTAAACAAGTGACAGAGTGACTCTTGAAGTGAAAGTGGCACAAATCCTATTAATACTGCTCTCATTTGCTGTCGAAGCTTAACGTTCAGCAGTGTGGCACGACATATTACTGTTACTGAAAACCACATGAGTGAGAGACCAGACAGAGACAATGAAAGGGTTTGAGTTAAAAGGCTTTGGGCCAAAAGAAAGAGATGGAATGCGGGGCTGAACAAAGCGTGCATTCGGGTGACACATTTCTTTCCGGAGTGTTGATCACAGAGGGAGGCACTTGGTCTGTCAGTCAGATTTCTTCTTCTTCTCTTCCTCTCAGACGACGAGCCCAAGACAGCTGCCAAGGAAATGCTGGTTAGTTGACCTCCACACGTGTGTCCACAAGGGGTTGACCTCCACAAGCGTATCCCCAAGGTGTTGACCTCCACACGCATGTCCCCAAGGGGTTGAGCAGCACCACTCCAGCTTTCACTCTGGTGTCCTGTCACCCACCTCTAGACCTTCATCCATGCTTTTTATTTTATGCTCTGAGCTGTAAATAAAAAAGAAACAAATTGACTTGAAAGGGTTCAAAATATGAACAGAAGTTAGATCCTTACACTTTGGCCCGTGAGTTACTGCTGGTGCTGTGCAATGATATATTTATATTATTAATTATTTATCACATTTGTCAAAGCTTTTATGCTTGGCTGCTGGGAACACATACAGAATGAGTCTGAGGAGGTTGGCTGAGATAAACCCAGAGTCTGTGCCATAGCTGTATTACAGTGAGCAGCCCTGAGCCTATTACACAAAGGCTCCATTGATTATGGTCCAGGGGCTGTGTTCGATTTAGTGAGGTACAGAACTGCTCACGTGTTGCTACCACATCAAACCAGAGCAGAACAGTCCCAAAGACAGCGGCCGATGACCCTCAAAACCTGTCTGTTTTCTGTGGCCTTGGCTAGAGAGAGAGGCACTGACCTCAGCTTTCTGGATAATAATTAACGAAAACAACGATGCTTTTTGGGAGCAGGCAGCCGCAGCTGCTTCCTTCCTTGTCCTTATTCAGAATGTCTTTGTTCTCCAACTTCCACTAAATACAATGAGCATGGTGTTTTTTTGTACGACGGGTCACCTCCTAAGGCTGTCACAAAGAATAGGCATAATTTCATGTTGGTGTACTAATAAAGTTCTTCCTGATGGGTGTCAGGACAGCAGGGCTCTATAGTGCAACCATTTTACTTGAATATGCGTCTAAATATTTTGCTGTGCGACCAGGAATTGTAATTTAGGAGCACCAGTGTGCCTAGAAAAAAATCACCCATTGTTGTAATGATTCCGTCACTGTACTGTAGCCATGGAGAAGACACTGAGCGCAGATGAATGACTGTCAGGTTTGAACCATTACTACAAAGAAAATGGCTTGTTACTTCAAATATTTTTAATTGTGCTCCTAAATTTCTGTGTGCTCCTACATTTTTCAACTTAGGCGTACATGTGCTCCTTGTAAAAAAGGTCAGCGTAGAGCCCTGGACAGGAGAGGTGGATTGCGTACACCAGGGGAACAATGCATGTGTGGGACAGACATTGATAGGCTTGGCTCAAGGCAAAGGTTTCCCATTTTGTAATTAGGAATACATACAAATTCCTGCTTGTGTGGAATGTGTCAATTCCATTGTGCCTTTAGAGATCTAGATCGGTATTTGGGACTTAGGGAAGTTAAACAAAATACCTTTTGAATCACATTAAGCTATTTAGACATAAAATAATAGTTTTTTGACAGTGTTCAAAATACATTTCTCACCTTTATATCCTCAGACATTAGATTGATATGTAAAATCAGAGAATTCCTGAAAGTGAAAGTCAAGAGCAGGTTGCTATGGAAACTCATTACTTTCTAATGCACCTGATGGCTACTGAAGGATCATGTGGGATCTGCTGCTGACAAGTCACTGGAGGGAAAATAAACGAACACCTCCCTGTTCAATCATTATTGGCTTGCTCTATTTTACTCCACATTGACTCAGGGCTGTTTTTGTGTGGTGAAGAGACATTCACATTTCACTTTTTGAAACTGTGAATGTCACGACTCCCTCCGAAGCTGCCACCTCTCCTTGTTCGGGCAGGCTTCGGCGTTCGTCGTCACCGGCCTTCTAGCCACTGCCACTCCTCTTTTCATCATTCCATTGGTTTTGTTGTTTTGTTCATTACACACACCATTACACACACCCCTCATTAGTACCTGTATAAGTGTTCCCTCTGCCCCCTTGTCTTTGTGTGTGATTGTTTATTGTGAGGCTAGTGAAGCTCGGGGAAGCTCCTTGTATTTTGTATCGCCAGGTTATTTTCCCCGTGTGCCTTGTTGGTTCCAGTGCGCCTGTTTTGCGCATTGGACTGTTTTGACGCATTACTGCGTAACTCTGTTTTTCAGAATAAATCCTGTTATTCTGTGATTTACCCTCCTGCGTCTGACTCCTTCAACTCACCCATCACAGTGAAGAATTTCTGCATGATGTGGATGCACTCTCTACCCCAGACTGTGTATGACTGTGTGAAATTGGTGTTTGTTTTTTCCCTAGACACAATCAGTATGTCTTTAGGTAGGTAAATTATAACTAACTCATTTACATTTACATGTTAGTCATTTAACAGACGCTGTTAGTCAAAGCGACTTACAGTTAGTGCATTAATCTTAAGATAGCTGGGCGAGACAACCACATATCACAGTTGTAGTGAGTACATGTTTTTTCCTCTATAAAGAAGTTATCAGCAAAGTCAGTGCTAGTAGCAAAAGAGAAGTTCAGGGTTATTATTATTTATTTTACTTTTTTTATTTTTTTTGGGGGGTGGGGGAAGACTGAGATGTCTTATTTAAGATACTCTTAGAAGAGGTAGGGCTCAGTAGGCAAGCACCATGTTCTTGTAGTGGATTCGAGCTTCGACCGGAAGCCAGTGGAGTGTACGGAGGAGCGAGGTGACATGGGAGAACTTTGGAAGGTTGACATGACACAGCTCAATTCCATCACATACAGTATATTTACTGTAGCAGGTGGGCGGGAAATGCCAAAAGCTTGTTCCTCTGTTAATTGACATCGCACAACAACAAACAACAAACAACAAATGTTCAGAGGCACTACAGTACGGGAAAACCGCTAAAAGGGTTTGTGTTGGTGCCATCTTTTTGACCACCCTCCCTCTCCCTCTCTCTCTTTTGGAGACAAGCACAGACGTCCCCGGGCTTGGCCTCTCAGTAGGGTAGATCACTGGGGAAATAAATAAACACAGACTCCATCTGGATCAAAGACAGAGTGGCAGACGAACACCCCACATCTGTGGTGTATGTAAACACACGCACGCACCAACGTGCGCACACATACACACACACACACACACACACACACACACACACACACACACACACATATATGTTTGTGACAAGATCAAAAACTGTGTGTATGTAAGGGAGAGAGGACCTAACTCCCGGGAGAGAACATTAAACTTTATAACAGTATATTAGCCTGAGTTCTCTTAAAGAACCTGTCCTGCCTCATACTGTATCTACTTGTTGATCAGCACAGACCAGGTAGCAGCTCATTATGTAATTAGGACAGAGTATTGATCCACATATTATTACCTAAGGCTGGTGTTACAACACAAACACACACAGCCTCTGGTGTGAATGATTTACTAACGTGTTCCTGCTAATGACGCAGGGAGCAATAATAGTCTAATCTGGGATGGTCCGATTCTCGACTCTGGGACTGGCATGTAAGTGTGGATCTAATAAATGGAATTGATCTGTTTATTGATTCAGTAGGATACTCTCACTGTTGTCCTCTCAGATTTGAGATGACCCATTTTAGGCAATAGGCCTGATGAAAAACCATCCACATAATCATATTATGTTAAGTGGTTGGAATGAAAAAATAAAAATGAACTTTCAATGGAGTCTTTGAAGACAGATTTCAAGAATGTGAATGTTCAAAAGCCAGGGTGAGGGTACAGCTTTCCAGGCTAGTCTTTGAGGTTGACAGTGTGTGGCGGTGTTAGCTTATTATTAGCACATAACTAATGAAATAGATATGATAACTACTTAGCAACAGCCGCAGTGTCTACTTACCTTCAACTGCTGTCGGCACAGGTTGAAAGTGATAATGAACGATAGTAGACTCTGGGCCCTGGAGGAATAGAGCACACAAATAAACACACATTTGCTTGTATCTTTAGTTTAATTATCACAAGCCCTCTGACATATCGATTTTTGAAAGGAGCCAAACAAAACTAAATAGATGTATTGGTTTGCAAGGTTTGCTTGTCACAATAGCAAACCATTCCTTTCTCATTATAACAGGAGAATAAACAGCACGCTGTGCTAAATTAAGATTGCGGTAAATACAAATTCAAATTTTTATGTAGCAGATACCTGCAGACAGTAGTGTAATCTGATCTCTCACCCTGATATGTTACCAGTCGATAAACAAGTGTGAGCAACAGATATCGACAGGGCAGGGGAGGGGAGGGGGGCTGTAGTAGTGAGAACCAGAAGTACTGAGGTGTGAGTGAGCACGTCCTTGCTCAATCAGCCAAACAGGAGGGTGTGAGCTAAGGAGATAGAATGGTAGAGAGAGAGAAGATTTAGTGGGATTTCAGGGGGACTGGAGAAGAACAGTGCGATAATCTCTGCATGGCTGCCTGTCTTTAGTCATTCCGAGCAGCGTAATCTCTCCTCTGACAGGTCGGAATTAAATCAGATTATGTTGTTGTCATACACATACCTTCTTTAAACGCCTACACATGACAGGGTTTTCACTCAGGTTTACAATGGAATTCCAATCTGATTGAGCTATAGCCTTGGGGTGTTTGAGGAGTATTTAATGTGTTATTTGTGAATTTGTAAAATAGGAGGACATTGTTGATGCTTGTTAAAGTTGTTTTCGGCACCATCTGTCCTCTTATTAGGCATGGATCAGCAAATACCATTCAAACTCTCTCGCTCGCTCGCTCACACACATACACACACATCCGCTTGCATCTTTAGTTTAATCATCACAAGCCCTCTGACATCTAGCATAAGAAAGAGTGCTCTATGGATCATGATGTAATGGATATGTCATAATTGTCATGACAAATTATGCTCTAACCCAACTTTGCTAAAGTCATCAACACTGGTCACTTGCTGCAAGTGCTTTCTTCTCCTTAGTAAGAGATTATGAGATACTCTGTATTACAAATGGGAGCACTGAGAGTTGCCTAATTTTTCATCTGATTGAAATTTTCTGAATGCAATATTAAAACGACCAGCGAGACTAGTGTCAGATACATTATTAAAGAACTTTCAACATGAATTATTACTGTTGTTTGAAAATCTAATTTTAAAACTGCTGCACTGCAGACTTCACCCCAGTCAGATAGCTCAGTCTTGTTCTCTCTCTCCCTCTCCCCCCTCTCTATCCCCCCTCGCTTGCTCTCTCTCTATCTATCTCTTTCTCTCTGCCTGTAGGGTAGCAGATAAACTTTCACTTTTCACTTACAGTCTGGCTGTGAGGTCTCACGTTTGGTGCTTCAGATCCAAATACTCACATCTGAGAGCTAAACACACTCTCTGTCCTAATGTGCCATATAATGTGTCTATTCACATTATAACACATTAATTGCTATTAAAGCATCTCAATGATCAACTTAACTTCTTAACACATACTTATTCCCCAGATCATACAATGGTAATGTCACAGTTGTTATCATGTATTTAGCTTTACTATCTTGCCTGCTGATTAGAGTAGTCGTTTTCATCTTGGTAATGTAGCCTATATCCATTAAACCTCCATTATGTTGTGTTTTCCTGCTCTAGTCTTATCTTTGACTTTAGTCTCCTTGGTGACCAGGCAGGACTCAGCATTCAGGACACGACACAATGTGACCACACAGTACACTTCTCATTTTCCCACAATTCACTTGACGGTCACTGTGTGCGTGTGTGTGCGTGTGTGTGTGTGTGTTTTGGAGCATTTGAAATCTCAACGAGCTGAGGTCACTCCTTATCAGGGGTTGGAACCAAAATTATTTTCGAATAGTTTCGTTCTGAACCTAACCATTTTTTTCTTTCCGTTTTACTGTTCTGACCAGCAAAATAAAGTTCTGAACTGGTTAAACCTCTGAAATAATTTTTTTTTTTACATTTAGCTTGATATTAAATTACTTCACCAATCAGTGTGGATAGAGCAGCTTGCTATGGAGTGGGCAAGCTATAGATGTTTACACGCATTGGACAGACAAGTGTAGGGCGCGAGATGCCACAGACATTTTGAAGGAGGAGGCTTGGCGTGAAGCACTGGGCATTTTGTTATTCATGCATTATCTGAATTAGGCCCACAGAATTATACCTACGGAGGAGCGTCTTCTATGAAGGAATTTTGAACGTCTTTAAACTTCCAAGAGTTGGCTTAAGGTTGGACAGCTAGTTAACAAGCTTGTGTGTGGAGAGCAGCACCAGAATTAAAATAAAAACACGTTTTACCATTTTGTAGTTAATAAATCCAATGTGAAACGTGATAGCTATATCCTTAACTAGCATTGAAAAAGTAAATCCATTCTTCTCTAATAAAAAATCCCTCTCCCTAATTTCTTAATCATGCTTGTAACATCAGTAGGCTACAGTAGCCTATGCTTAGGAAGGGGAGGGGCAGGTAGCCTACAAACACACACACTGGCAAAGATTTCCAGCTGGCTGGCAGGCACTGGAATACGTTTTTTAGTGACATAGTGAGGGCTTTGCATAGGCACTTTTTTTTTTTTTGTGGGACTACAAAAAAATGGCTGGAACGTAAAATATAGTTATTAACCGGTTCCCATGCTTTTAAAATAGTGGTTCTATCCGGAACAGTATGGATCACCCCTGAACCTTATTAAACAGAAGATATGCTTTGTTTTTTACCCTGCAGTCAGTAGGCAGATATTTTAGTTATCTCGCTTGGCTTTGGTGAATGTATGTGGCTTGTGATCACAAACCTCTGCTTGTTGTTGTTGTTGTTGTCTTTGTGTTATTTGCGAGTGTGTGCAGCTTTGTGTGTTCTGTGTGTTTGGGTCCAAGGTTCCGTTGTTATTTAGGCTAGACGGTGTCTCTCTGTGTAACAGTCGAGTGGGTTTGTTTGTATATAAATTACTATGCTACCCTTTGGCTGTCTTCAATATGCACCCGGGACGGATTTGAATAGCTATTCTCTGATCTCTCAGTCTCTCAGTTTATCCTGCCCTTATCCATATCCTGAATGCCCAAGAAAACCAAGGTAACCTGCCTAAATGACCATCGCCCCGTAGTACTTATATCTGTAGCCATGAAATGTTTGAAAGGCTGGTCATGGCGCACATCAACACCATCATCCCAGACACCCTGGACCCACTCCAATTCGCACACCGCCCCAGCAGATCCACAGATGACGTAATCTCTATTGCACTCCACTCAGCCCTCACCCACCTAGATAAAAGGAATACCTATGTAAAAATGCTGTTCACTGCAACTGGATCCTGGACTTCCTGACAGGCCGCCTCCAGGCGGTGAGGGTAGGCAACAACACATCTGCCATGTGGATCCCTCCTGCACTCCCTGTTTACCCACGACTGCGTGGTCACACACGACTCCAACACCATCATCAAGTTTGCTGATCACACAACGGTGGTAGGACTGATCACTGACAACGATGAAACAGCCTCCAGGGAGGAGGTCAGGGACCTGCAGTGTGGTGCCAGGACAACAATTTCTACCTCAACGTCAGCAAGACAAAGGAGCTGAACATGGACTACAGGAAACAGAGGGGCGAGCACACCCCTATCCACATTGATGGGGCTGTAGTGGAGCGGGTCGAGAGCTTCGAGTTCCTCATTGTACACATCACTAAGGAATTAACATGGTCAACACACACCCACACAGTTGTGAAGAGGGCACGACAACGCCTCTTCCCCCTCAGGAGGCTGAAATATTTGGTATGGACCCTCAGATCCTTAAAAAGTTATACAGCTGCACCATTGAGAGCATCTTGACTGGCTGCTTCACTGCTTGGTACGGCAACTACTTGGCCTCCGACCGCAAGGTGCTACAGAGGATAGTGTGTATGGCCCAGTACATCACTGGGGCCTAGCTCCCTGCCATCCAGGACCTCTATACCAGGCGGTGTCAGAGGAAGGCCCACATTCTTTTCAAATACTCAGCCACCCAAGCCACAGACTGTTCTCTCTGATTCCGCATGGCAAGTGGTACCAGTGCACCAAGTCTGAAACCAGCAGGACGCTGAACAGCTTCTACCCCCAAGCCATAAGACTGATAAACAAAGCTGCTAAATAGCTAATCAAATGGCTACCCGGACTACCTGCGTTGACCTTTTTTAAAAACTAAGTCTCTTGCACTGACTCTCTGCACACACGCTGGACTCTACCCACACTCTCACACATACTTACACTGACACCCTAACATACACACACACACACACTTTCACACTCACCACATACGCTGCTGCTACTGCTTCACATGCTGCTGATACAGCTCCGTCTATTATCTATCCTGTTGCCTAGTCACTTTACCCCTACCTGTATGTACGCACAGTAGCTACCTCAATGACCTCGTACCCCTGCACATCGACTCGCTACTGGTATTCCCTGTATATAGCCATGTTATTTTTACTCGTTATTGTTATTAGTTATTCACTGTGTATTTATTCCTCCTGTCAATGTTTTAATTTTAATTGTATCTTTATCTTTAACTCTGCATCGTTGGAAAAAGTAATTAAGCATTTCACTGTTAGTCTACACCGGTTGTTTACGAAGCATGTGACAAATACAATTTCATTAGATAAAATTTGATTTGATTCCATCCTTTTGTATTGATCAGTTTGAATTGAGTTTTCAGAGGAGTCTGTGTCTTTAGTCTGGTAGATGAATACCCTACACCAGTGGGTCCCATCTTTCTCTAGAGCCATACATCTAGATTGTTTAAATGGTGTCCGCAATTGGTTGTCTAAACATATTTTGGTAATATCTTTCACACTTTCACAGAAACATACCGAACATAGAAACTGGTATAATCTGTGGCCGACTCACATCACGGCAACAACAGCTTGTGTTTACAGCAGGGTAGCCATGGCAATGGAGAGGGGTCTGCTCTGGCATCTGACCGATAGGATGGCACAGGCATATAATTAGAAATTAATAGGATCTCTATGGGCACAAGCATCTAGATGGTTTCCAATGGCAACTAGACAGGAATAGGAACTAGGAAGAAGGAGGAGGAGGAGGAAGTAGAGGAAGAGGAGGAGGAAGAGGAGGAAGAGTATGAAAAATGTATGCACTCACTAATTGTAAGTCGCTCTGGATAAGAGTGTCTGCTAAATGACTAAAATGTAAATTGGATCACTAAAGAAATGAGGAGGAGGAACTAAGGAGTGTGTCTGTGTGGCTTCAAGGCAGTTACAGGCAGTAGGCCACTGTTCCAGTCCCAGAGCCACAGCTAGAGGAGACACCCTGACAGCTATAGGGGTAGAGACAGAGACACCCTGACAGCTATAGGGGTAGAGACAGAGACACCCTGACAGCTATAGGAGTAGAGACAGAGACACCCTGCCAGCTATAGGGGTAGAGACAGAGACACCCTGACAGCTATAGGAGTAGAGACAGAGACACCCTGCCAGCTATAGGGGTAGAGACAAAGACACCCTGCCAGCTATAGGGAGTAGAGACAGAGACACCCTGCCAGCTATAGGGGTAGAGACAGAGACACCCTGCCAGCTATAGGGGTAGAGACAGAGACACCCTGCCAGCTATAGGGGTAGAGACAGAGACACCCTGCCAGCTATAGGGGTAGAGACAGAGACACCCTGACAGCTATAGGGGGTAGAGACAGAGACACCCTGCCAGCTATAGGGGTAGAGACAGAGACACCCTGACAGCTATAGGGGTAGAGACAGAGACACCCTGACAGCTATAGGGGTAGAGACAGAGACACCCTGCCAGCTATAGGGGTAGAGACAGAGACACCCTGACAGCTATAGGGGTAGAGACAGAGACACCCTGCCAGCTATAGGGGTAGAGACAGAGACACCCTGCCAGCTATAGGGGTAGAGACAGAGACACCCTGCCAGCTATAGGGGTAGAGACAAAGACACCCTGACAGCTATAGGGGTAGAGACAGAGACACCTTGACAGCTATAGGGGTAGAGACAGAGACACCCTGCCAGCCATAGGGGTAGAGACAGAGACACTCTGACAGCCATAGGGGTAGAGACAGAGACACTCTGACAGCTATAGGGGTAGAGACAGAGAC
The DNA here is from genome assembly GCF_020615455.1 of Coregonus clupeaformis. Classification (NCBI taxonomy): domain Eukaryota; kingdom Metazoa; phylum Chordata; class Actinopteri; order Salmoniformes; family Salmonidae; genus Coregonus; species Coregonus clupeaformis. The sequence goes on from NC_059200.1 coordinate 24,142,844, forward strand.
ACCCTGCCAGCTATAGGGGTAGAGACAGAGACACCCTGACAGCTATAGGGGTAGAGACAGAGACACCCTGACAGCTATAGGGGTAGAGACAGAGACACCCTGACAGCTATAGGGGTAGAGACAGAGACACCCTGACAGCTATAGGGGTAGAGACAGAGACACCCTGACAGCTATAGGGGTAGAGACAGAGACACCCTGCCAGCTATAGGGGTAGAGACAGAGACACCCTGACAGCTATAGGGGTAGAGACAGAGACACCCTGCCAGCTATAGGGGTAGAGACAGAGACACCCTGCCAGCTATAGGGGTAGAGACAGAGACACCCTGCCAGCTATAGGGGTAGAGACAGAGACACCCTGACAGCTATAGGGGTAGAGACAGAGACACCCTGCCAGCTATAGGGGTAGAGACAGAGACACCCTGACAGCTATAGGGGTAGAGACAGAGACACCCTGCCAGCTATAGGGGTAGAGACAGAGACACCCTGCCAGCTATAGGGGTAGAGACAGAGACACCCTGACAGCTATAGGGGTAGAGACAGAGACACCCTGCCAGCTATAGGGGTAGAGACAGAGACACCCTGCCAGCTATAGGGGTAGAGACAGAGACACCCTGACAGCTATAGGGGTAGAGACAGAGACACCCTGACAGCTATAGGGGTAGAGACAGAGACACCCTGACAGCTATAGGGGTAGAGACAGAGACACCCTGCCAGCTATAGGGGTAGAGACAGAGACACCCTGCCAGCTATAGGGGTAGAGACAGAGACACCCTGACAGCTATAGGGGTAGAGACAGAGACACCCTGACAGCTATAGGGGTAGAGACAGAGACACCCTGACAGCTATAGGGGTAGAGACAGAGACACCCTGACAGCTATAGGGGTAGAGACAGAGACACCCTGACAGCTATAGGGGTAGAGACAGAGACACCCTGACAGCTATAGGGGTAGAGACAGAGACACCCTGCCAGCTATAGGGGTAGAGACAGAGACACCCTGCCAGCTATAGGGGTAGAGACAGAGACACCTTGACAGCTATAGGGGTAGAGACAGAGACACCTTGACAGCTATAGGGGGTAGAGACAGAGACACCCTGACAGCTATAGGGGTAGAGACAGAGACACCCTGACAGCTATAGGGGTAGAGACAGAGACACCCTGACAGCTATAGGGGTAGAGACAGAGACACCCTGCCAGCTATAGGGGTAGAGACAGAGACACCCTGCCAGCTATAGGGGTAGAGACAGAGACACCCTGCCAGCTATAGGGGTAGAGACAGAGACACCCTGACAGCTATAGGGGTAGAGACAGAGACACCCTGCCAGCTATAGGGGTAGAGACAGAGACACCCTGACAGCTATAGTGGTAGAGACAGAGACACCCTGACAGCTATAGGGGTAGAGACAGAGACACCCTGCCAGCTATAGGGGTAGAGACAGAGACACCCTGCCAGCTATAGGGGTAGAGACAGAGACACCCTGCCAGCTATAGGGGTAGAGACAGAGACACCCTGCCAGCTATAGGGGTAGAGACAGAGACACCCTGCCAGCTATAGGGGTAGAGACAGAGACACCCTGACAGCTATAGGGGTAGAGACAGAGACACCCTGCCAGCTATAGGGGTAGAGACAGAGACACCCTGACAGCTATAGGGGTAGAGACAGAGACACCCTGACAGCTATAGGGGTAGAGACAGAGACACCCTGCCAGCTATAGGGGTAGAGACAGAGACACCCTGCCAGCTATAGGGGTAGAGACAGAGACACCCTGACAGCTATAAGGGTAGAGACAGAGACACCCTGACAGCTATAGGGGTAGAGACAGAGACACCCTGCCAGCTATAGGGGTAGAGACAGAGACACCCTGACAGCTATAGGGGTAGAGACAGAGACACCCTGCCAGCTATAGGGGTAGAGACAGAGACACCCTGACAGCTATAGGGGTAGAGACAGAGACACCCTGACAGCTATAGGGGTAGAGACAGAGACACCCTGACAGCTATAGGGGTAGAGACAGAGACACCCTGACAGCTATAGGGGTAGAGACAGAGACACCCTGACAGCTATAGGGGTAGAGACAGAGACACCCTGCCAGCTATAGGGGTAGAGACAGAGACACCCTGACAGCTATAGGGGTAGAGACAGAGACACCCTGCCAGCTATAGGGGTAAAGACAGAGACACCCTGACAGCTATAGGGGTAGAGACAGAGACACCCTGACAGCTATAGGGGTAGAGACAGAGACACCCTGCCAGCTATAGGGGTAGAGACAGAGACACCCTGCCAGCTATAGGGGTAGAGACAGAGACACCCTGCCAGCTATAGGGGTAGAGACAGAGACACCCTGACAGCTATAGGGGTAGAGACAGAGACACCCTGCCAGCTATAGGGGTAGAGACACCCTGACAGCTATAGGGGTAGAGACAGAGACACCCTGCCAGCTATAGGGGTAGAGACAGAGACACCCTGACAGCTATAGGGGTAGAGACAGAGACACCCTGCCAGCTATAGGGGTAGAGACAGAGACACCCTGACAGCTATAGGGGTAGAGACAGAGACACCCTGCCAGCTATAGGGGTAGAGACAGAGACACCCTGCCAGCTATAGGGGTAGAGACACCCTGCCAGCTATAGGGGTAGAGACAGAGACACCCTGACAGCTATAGGGGTAGAGACAGAGACACCCTGACAGCTATAGGGGTAGAGACAGAGACACCCTGACAGCTATAGGGGTAGAGACAGAGACACCCTGACAGCTATAGGGGTAGAGACAGAGACACCCTGCCAGCTATAGGGGTAGAGACAGAGACACCCTGCCAGCTATAGGGGTAGAGACAGAGACACCCTGACAGCTATAGGGGTAGAGACAGAGACACCCTGCCAGCTATAGGGGTAGAGACAGAGACACCCTGCCAGCTATAGGGGTAGAGACAGAGACACCCTGACAGCTATAGGGGTAGAGACAGAGACACCCTGACAGCTATAGGGGTAGAGACAGAGACACCCTGCCAGCTATAGGGGTAGAGACAGAGACACCTTGACAGCTATAGGGGTAGAGACAGAGACACCCTGCCAGCTATAGGGGTAGAGACAGAGACACCCTGACAGCTATAGGGGTAGAGACAGAGACACCCTGACAGCTATAGGGGGTAGAGACAGAGACACCCTGACAGCTATAGGGGTAGAGACAGAGACACCCTGACAGCTATAGGGGTAGAGACAGAGACACCCTGCCAGCTATAGGGGTAGAGACAGAGACACCCTGACAGCTATAGGGGTAGAGACAGAGACACCCTGCCAGCTATAGGGGTAGAGACAGAGACACCCTGCCAGCTATAGGGGTAGAGACAGAGACACCCTGACAGCTATAGGGGGTAGAGACAGAGACACCCTGACAGCTATAGGGGTAGAGACAGAGACACCCTGCCAGCTATAGGGGTAGAGACAGAGACACCCTGCCAGCTATAGGGGTAGAGACAGAGACACCCTGCCAGCTATAGGGGTAGAGACAGAGACACCCTGCCAGCTATAGGGGTAGAGACAGAGACACCCTGCCAGCTATAGGGGTAGAGACAGAGACACCCTGCCAGCTATAGGGGTAGAGACAGAGACACCCTGACAGCTATAGGGGTAGAGACAGAGACACCCTGACAGCTATAGGGGTAGAGACAGAGACACCCTGCCAGCTATAGGGGTAGAGACAGAGACACCCTGCCAGCTATAGGGGTAGAGACAGAGACACCCTGACAGCTATAGGGGTAGAGACAGAGACACCCTGCCAGCTATAGGGGTAGAGACAGAGACACCCTGCCAGCTATAGGGGTAGAGACAGAGACACCCTGCCAGCTATAGGGGTAGAGACAGAGACACCCTGCCAGCTATAGGGGTAGAGACAGAGACACCCTGACAGCTATAGGGGTAGAGACAGAGACACCCTGCCAGCTATAGGGGTAGAGACAGAGACACCCTGACAGCTATAGGGGTAGAGACAGAGACACCCTGACAGCTATAGGGGTAGAGACAGAGACACCCTGCCAGCTATAGGGGTAGAGACAGAGACACCCTGCCAGCTATAGGGGTAGAGACAGAGACACCCTGCCAGCTATAGGGGTAGAGACAGAGACACCCTGACAGCTATAGGGGTAGAGACAGAGACACCCTGCCAGCTATAGGGGTAGAGACAGAGACACCCTGCCAGCTATAGGGGTAGAGACAGAGACACCCTGACAGCTATAGGGGTAGAGACAGAGACACCCTGACAGCTATAGGGGTAGAGACAGAGACACCCTGACAGCTAGGCAACATGTTTTGCTGTAACAGCCCCATATGCTCTCTCTCTCTCTCTACCAGAGCAGTGAGTACGCTCCTCTCATTTACAGAGAATTGAGAGGGAAAGTGGTTCTACAGCAGAGTATGTAAGCAGAGCGAGGTGCGGAGCGAGGAGCGTGCCCAATTTTACTGGAGCGCGGAGCGAGATTCCCAAAGGCTGGAGTATCAGCCTTCTCGCCGGCTCCAATTTCGCTCCAGTAGCGCTCACTTCCTGAGCTGAGGGCATGCCCGACCCAGCATGCATTTGTAGTCTACTTGTGTGCTTCTATAGCCCCTTGTTTTAGCTACTGTCATGGAGTTCGCTAAATATTTTCATAAAGAAACTGATAAAACACACAGGTGAAAAATCAAGGTGACTTACAAAGATGAGGACCAAGAGCAAGAGAGGGAGTGCAGTGATGTAGTGTCCACAACTAAAGAATCATTGTGGAATCTGAAAAGACACGTATCCTGATGCATGATGGTGTACTTACTACATGCACATGCTAAAAGAAAGGAACGAGGTGGGTAGATAACTAAGTGTGTCATTGTAGCAAAGTATTTATAAACTAAAAATCAGATCTCTTAAAAGTTTTATTCATTTTTGTTCTATTATCTATACAATAGGCCATCATTGATTTTGGCCCAATAGGCCTGGCATATTCCCACTTTCAAGGAGCTTTCTGTTTTGATTGGGTTATTTTGCCTAAAAACCTTTAGGCCTACCTATAGAAAATATGCCAGGCCTATTGCGCCAAATCAATTATGGCCTATTGTATAGATAATACACTGCTCAAAAAAATAAAGGGAACACTTAAACAACACAATGTAACTCCAAGTCAATCACACTTCTGTGAAATCAAACTGTCCACTTAGAAAGCAACACTGATTGACAATACATTTCACATCCTGTTGTGCAAATGGAATAGACAACAGGTGGAAATTATAGGCAATTAGCAAGACACCCCCCAATAAAGGACTGGTTTTGCAGGTGGTGACCACAGACCACTTCTCAGTTCCTATGCTTCCTGGCTGATGTTTTGGTCACTTTTGAATGCTGGCTGTGCTTTCACTCTAGTGGTAGCATGAGACGGAGTCTAAAAACCCACACAAGTGGCTCAGGTAGTGCAGCTCATCCAGGATGGCACATCAATGCGAGCTGTGGCAAGAAGGTTTGCTGTGTCTGTCAGCGTAGTGTCCAGAGCATGGAGGCGCTACCAGGAGACAGGCCAGTACATCAGGAGACGTGGAGGAGGCCGTAGGGAGGGCAACAAATCAGCAGCAGGACTGCTACCTCCGCCTTTGTGCAAGGAGGAGCAGGAGGAGCACTGCCAGAGCCCTGCAAAATGACCTCCAGCAGGCCACAAATGTGCATGTGTCTGCTCAAACAGACAGAAACAGACTCCATGAGGATGGTATGAGGGCCCGACGTCCACAGGTGGGGGTTGTGCTTACAGCCCAACACCGTGCAGGACGTTGGCATTTGCCAGAGAACACCAAGATTGGCAAATTCACCACTGGCGCCCTGTGCTCTTCACAGATGAAAGCAGGTTCACACTGAGCACATGTGACAGACGTGACAGAGTCTGGAGACGCCGTGGAGAACGTTCTGCTGCCTGCAACATCCTCCAGCATGACCGGTTTGGCGGTGGGTCAGTCATGGTGTGGGGTGGCATTTCTTTGGGGGGCCGCACAGCCCTCCATGTGCTCGCCAGAGGTAGCCTGACTGCCATTAGGTACCGAGATGAGATCCTCAGACCCCTTGTGAGACCATATGCTGGTGCAGTTGGCCCTGGGTTCCTCCTAATGCAAGACAATGCTAGACCTCATGTGGCTGGAGTGTGTCAGCAGTTCCTGCAAGAGGAAGGCATTGATGCTATGGACTGGCCCGCCCGTTCCCAGACCTGAATCCAATTGAGCACATCTGGGACATCATGTCTCGCTCCATCCACCAACGCCACGTTGCACCACGGACTGTCCAGGAGTTGGCGGATGCTTTAGTCCAGGTCTGGGAGGAGATCCCTCAGGAGACCATCTGCCACCTCATCAGGAGCATGCCCAGGCATTGTAGGGAGGTCATACAGGCACGTGGAGGCCACACACACTACTGAGCCTCATTTTGACTTGTTTTAAGGACATTACATCAAAGTTGGATCAGCCTGTAGTGTGGTTTTCCACTTTAATTTTGAGGGTGACTCCAAATCCAGACCTCCATGGGTTGATAAATTTGATTTCCATTGATCATTTTTGTGTGATTTTGTTGTCAGCACATTCAACTATGTAAAGAAAAAAGAATTTAATAAGATTATTTCATTCATTCAGATCTAGGATGTGTTATGTTAGTGTTCCCTTTATTTTTTTGAGCAGTATATAATAAATATGAAACGGTCTATAATGATTTAATACAACCCTAACCCCAACCCTATTTAGTGTTTATATGCTGTTTAATATGACATGTAGCCTATTTGAAATGATGAGCGCTTCTTACATTCACCTTTTCATGTTTATTAAAATAGTTTTCATTCAAATTTTATGGTTTGGTTTCAATACTTCAAAACCAAATGGTAGGTCCAGTTAGTCACAAAAAATAGATGGGTGTTGGTTAAATTGGGATTTTAATGAATGGAGCAAATTTGGAGCCACTGTTTTTTTTTACATAACACGCACACACATTCATACAGACTTTACACACACGCACAGAAAATCACATACAATTATAATATACGCTGCTGCTACTCTGTTTATCATACAGTGAGGGAAAAAAGTATTTGATCCCCTGCTGATTTTGTACGTTTACCCACTGACAAAGACATGATCAGTCTATAATTTTAATGGTAGGTTTATTTGAACAGTGAGAGACAAAATAACAACAAAAAAATCCAGAAAAACGAATGTCAGAAATGTTATAAATTGATTTGCATTTTAATGAGGGAAATAAGTATTTGACCCCTCTGCAAAACATGACTTAGTACTTGGTGGAAAAACCCTTTTTGGCAATCACAGAGGTCAGACGTTTCTTGTAGTTGGCCGCCAGGTTTGCACACATCTCAGGAGGGATTTTGTTCCACCTCTTTTGCAGATCTTCTCCAAGTCATTAAGGTTTCGAGGCTGACGTTTGGCAACTCGAACCTTCAGCTCCCGCCACAGATATTCTATGGGGATTACAGTCTGGAGACTGGCTAGGCCACTCCAGGACCTTAATGTGCTTCTTCTTGAGCCACTCCTTTGTTGCCTTGGCCGTGTGTTTTGGGTCATTGTCATGCTGGAATACCCATCCCTGACCCATTTTCAATGCCCTGGCTGAGGGAAGGAGGTTCTCACCCAAGATTTGACGGTACATGGCCCCGTCCATCGTCCCTTTGATGCAGTGAAGTTGTCCTGTCCCCTTAGCAGAAAAACACCCCAAAGGATAATGTTTCCACCTCCATGTTTGACGGTGGGGATGGGGTTCTTGGGGTCATAGGCAGCATTCCTCCTCCTCCAAACACGGCGAGTTGAGTTGATGCCAAAGAGCTCCATTTTGGTCTCATCTGACCACAACACTTTCACCCAGTTCTCCTCTGAATCATTCAGATGTTCATTGGCAAACTTCAGACGGCCCTGTATATGTACTTTCTTGAGCAGGGGGACCTTGCGGGCGCTACAGGATTTCAGTCCTTTACGGCGTAGTGTGTTACCAATTGTTTTCTTGGTGACTATGGTCCCACCTGCCTTGAGATCATAGACAAGATCCTCCCGTGTAGTTCTGGGCTGATTCCTCACCGTTCTCATGATCATTGCAACTCCACGAGGTGAGAACTTGCATGGAGCCCCAGGCCGAGGGAGATTGACAGTTATTTTGTGTTTCTTCCATTTGCGAATAATCGCACCAACTGTTGTCACCTTCTCACCAAGCTGCTTGGCGATGGTCTTGTAGCCCATTCCAGCCTTGTGTAGGTCTACAATCTTGTCCCTGACATCCTTGGAGAGCTCTTTGGTCTTGGCCATGGTGGAGAGTTTGGAATCTGATTGATTGATTGCTTCTGTGGACAGGTGTCTTTTATACAGGTAACAAGCTGAGATTAGGAGCACTCCCTTTAAGAGTGTGCTCCTAATCTCAGCTCGTTACCTGTATAAAAAGACACCTGGGAGCCAGAAATCTTTCTGATTGAGAGGTGGTCAAATACTTATTTCCCTCATTAAAATGCAAATCAATTTATAACATTTTTGACATGCGTTTTTCTGGATTTTGTTGTTGTTATTCTGTCTCTCTCTGTTCAAATAAACCTACCATTAAAATTATAGACTGATCATTTCTTTGTCAGTGGGCAAACGTACAAAATCAGCAGGGGATCAAATACTTTTTTCCCTCACTGTATATCATGATGCCTAGTCACCTTATCCCTATACATGTCTACCTCTATTACTCCAGTATCCCTGCACATTTTAAATATGGTATTTGCACTGACCCTGGAACTGACTCTGTATAAAGCTACTGACCCTGGAACTGACTCTGTATAAAGCTACTGACCCTGGAACTGACTCTGTATAAAGCTACTGACCCTAGAACTGACTCTGTATAAAGCTACTGACCCTGGAACCGACTCTGTATAGTTTACTTACTTTCTCATGTTCTTCTTATTTCTATTTCTTGTGTGTTTTTGTACTACTTGACTTTTTTTTTTATGTTATAGTACTACTGATATTGATTACTGCATTGTTGGGAAAGAGCAAGAAAGGCATTTCACTGTACTAGTGCACGTGACAATAAAACACACCCACACACACACACATTTCTCGCCCTGTTAATATAAGACTTCCTCTTCCTCTAAAGGTAATCATCATGTTATATCATACCCCTGTCCATGGTCTTAATAGATACCAGTTGAATATGAATATGACAGGTGTAATGATTAGTATGGTCTATCTCGGTGCTGCCACTTAAAGACTTAAGGAGACTAATCCATCCTTCTGTGTTCTATTGATGGGCCTGATCTAAACCCAGCCTCCTGCATCAACAATATTTATCCTTCACCAATATATAGACCTCTCTCTCTCTCTCTTAATTAAATTCAATAAATGCTTTATTGAATAAATAATAAATATTAATAAATAATATAAATATTTAGTCTTCAACATTATATAGACTCTCTCTCTCTCTCTCTCTCTCTCTCTCTCTCTCTCTCTCAATTAAATTCAATAAATGCTTTATTAGCATGAATGGGTGGTTGTCATTGTTGCCAAAGCAATGTATATGAAGTATTACATAAATGAACAATATATTTGAGCAACAATAATAATATTTATCAACAAAAACAATTATATATGGAAAATAATACACAAAAAAAGAAAACAAACAGCAACAATTGAGAAATGAAATTAACAAGGGCTAATGTGTATGACATGGTGGGAGCTAGTGTCTCTTATGTTATGACAAGCCAGGACGTAATCTGCTGCAGGATCTACTGTCTCTACGTTTTCTGTTAAGAAAATGCTGATTTTCTCCTCAACAGGCAGTTCAAGAAATCCTGCAATTCTTTCTATAAATTTCAGGAGATAAATACCTCTGATTGAGTCCTATTTGGAGCAGCGGAGTAGGACATTCTGCTCATCCTCTACTCCACCTGACCAACAGTGCTTACGTAGTCTTTCTTCTCTGACCTTCCATGTATGTATTTTTATTTTTACATTATTATTATTATTTTAATTTTACCCCCTTTTTCGTGATATCCAATTGCAATACAATTACGATCTTGTCTCATCGCTGCAACTCCCCAACAGGCTTGGGAGAGGCGAAGGTCGAGTCATGCGTCCCCCGAAACATGACCCGCCAAACCGCGCTTCTTAACACCCGCTCGCTTAACCTGGAAGCCAGCCGCGCCAATGTGCCAGAGGAAACACCGTTCAACTGACGACCAAAGTCAGCTTGCAGGCACCCGGCCTGCCACAAGGAGTCGCTAGAGCGTGATGAACTAAGACTGGGCCAATTGTGCGCCGCCCTATGGGACTCCCGGTCACGGTCCTCTGACACATCCTGGGATCGAACTACAGGCTGTAGTGACACCGCAACACTGTGATGCAGTGCCTTAGACCGCTGTGCCACTTGGGAGGCCTTCCATGTTTTTCTATGCCGTCCTGTCTCTATTGCCAGGCTATGGTCACTGAGTCTGTGCATTGTTAATGTCTTCCTTTGTTTGAATTATTTTATTTTGACAAGGTGTTGTGCTAATTTGATAACTCTATTTAGAATTTGGTAACATTGAAGTTTGTGACATTTTTGTACTCCAGTTGCTCTAAAGGGCCACTCTCTGGCTTGCAGTGTTTGCATAAGAAAACCTTGTGATGATAATATTCTGAATCACAGTGTGTTAGCTGAGTCCAGAATTTGGTGGCTCTTTTCTCAATTTGGAGTGCTAGGGGGAATCTCCCAAGTTCTGTCCTACAGGCTAGGTTTGGGGCATTTCTGTGCACACCTAGAATATTTGTACAAAATTCCAGGGATATAATTTCGGTGGGGCTTTAATCCCATAAATTGTAAAGGGGGCCCAACATGTCGCTGCCATATAGAAGGATTGGAGTTACGACAGAGTCAAATAATTTAAGCCACATTCTAATTGGTGGGTTAAATTTATACAGAATATGCTCTGTGTGCCTTATTAAATTTACATTTTAGTACTCTTATCCAGAGCGACTTACAGTTAGTGCATACATTATTATTTATATTTTTTTCATACTGGCCCCCCATGGGAATCAAACCCACAACCCTGGCGTTGCAAACGCCATGCTCTACCAACTGAGCTACATCCCTGCCGGCCATTCCCTCCCCTACCCTGGGCCAATTGTGCGCCGCCCCATGGGTCTCCCGGTCGCGGCCGGCTACGACAGAGCCTGGATTCGAACCAGGATCTCTAGTGGCCTTAGACCACTGCGCCATTCGGGAGGTATCTTATCTGTTAGAGACTTTATGTCAAAACTCCCAGATGAATTTATAGTCTGACCAAGGTGTGATATCCAATTGCAATAGTTGGTGGTGTGTTTCAGGGAAGATTACTTAAGCGTTGGCATATATAATAAACTTTATTTATTTGTCTTTTAGGGTGAGTCCCAGATATGTAGGTTGTTCTAATATGGTAGCCAGTTCATTTATATAAATATTGAATAACGTTGGGCTCATATTACAACCTTGTCTTACTCCTCTCTCCTAACTAAATAAAAAATGTTTTGTCAACTTTTACACAACATGTTTCCCTTATAGATCACGTTAATAATATCACAGACCTTTCCTCCTCGCCACCTTGCCTCCTCGCCACCTTGCCACCTCGCCACCTTGAATACGTTTTAACAACATACCTTCATGCCATATGGAATCAAAGGCTTTTTCAATGTCTATGGAACAGTAAATATTTTTCCTTTGTGAGTTTGGTGGACACGCTTTTTGACAAAGGTGTGGAGGGTATATATGTGATCTGTTGTTCGGTGTTTAGGGAGGAATCCAATTGGACTTTTACTTTAAATGTTGTGTTCACTTAGGAAGGTCTGAATTCTGGCATTCATTATGCTACAGAAAACCTTTCCTAAGTTACTAGTAACAGAGATGCCTCTATAGTTATTAGGGTCAAACTTGTCACAATTTTTTTTATATAGGTGTGATAAAGCCTTGGCTCCAGATCTCAGGAAATTAGCCAACCCTCATCACTAGGTTAAACAGCTTGAGAATAGCCTCTCTCAGCTTAGGACTGCTGTGTTTCAGCATCTCTTTTCCAATGCTGTCTGGCCCACAGGCTTTACCACTCTTGAGGGCCTTTATTTTAAAATCATTGACAATGTAATAGGATTGACCAGAAGGTTTTGTTGTTCTTTTACTGCTAATTCTAATTATTTTAGTTGTTATATTACTGATGTTTGTGAAGTTATTTTTCTTGGAATTTATAGAGGTTTTCAAAATGCTGTTTAAAATATTCCAATCTTTGATTGGGAGGTCTTTCTTTTTAACAGTGGTATCTAATTTCCTCCATAATTCCCTAAATGAATTTTGATTGATTGCCTCCTCTATTTTGTCAAGTTCATTGGTCATATAGAGGGATTTCGCTCTCTCTCTCCCTCTCCCTCTCCCTAGGGTGTAACCTTCGTTCAGGCACACTGTGTGTGTAGCCCATTTGTCTCATTGATTGGACTTCATTACCCAGAAGGTCAGGGGGGCACCTGCAATACTTCTTTGTCTCCGTCTGTAATGTTTGACACACACACACACACACACACACACACACACACACACACACACACACACACACACACACACACACACACACACACACACACACACACACACACACACACACACACACACCACAATAGAACTAATGAGTTCTGGATTGAGAATAATCTGTTAAATGACACTGGTGATTGCTTGTGTCCTCCCTGTAGCTTTAAATCTGGTCAAAGCCCCTCCCCCTCATACTTATGTAAATCTAAATGACATTGAGACTGTAGGTCTGTGGTGTATTGGCTGGCCTGTACTGGTGTTTCTCTCATTATCAAATAATAGACAATGTGCTGCACTCAGGTTATACTTCAAAATCGGTTGGGTGCTGGATCCTTGTTAGTAGGGTAATAAATCAATTACAGAAGATGATATTTTAAAGTGCTTTTCTATCTATATGTCTATCTCATTATGTAGATGGTGATGTGTTTGTGTTCGTAAGGCTTTAATGGCTGGTCAGTGATAGTGTTTCTGTCATGATCAAACGCATGTTTTTTTGTTTGTATTATCTTTTTACCTCTAGAGGACATTTACATCACGTCTGCATAATGACTCACACTGGGCTCATTTAACACTCTCTGATTGGATGTAACCACTGTAACCTCTGACCTCTGATACATGATAGCATCACAATATTTTTTTTAACGATATTATATCGATTCTATGAAGAAGAAAAAACTTGTTTTCTCATGGCTCATGTCCCTCTGCAACAGAGCAATATGTTTGGAACAGAGCGACCCACAGAAGCACCCAGGGTCAAATCAAATCAAATCAAATCAAATGTGATTGGTCACATACACATATTTAGCAGATGTTATTGCGGGTGTAGCGAAATGCTTGTGTTTCTAGCTCCAACAGTGCAGTAGTATCTAACAATTCAACACAATACACACACATCTAAAAGTAGAAGAATGGAATTAAGAAATATATAAATATTTTAAAATACAGTAGAATAGAATACAGTATATACATATGAGAGTAAAGCAAAAATATGTAAACATGATTAAAGTGGCTAGTGTTCCATTATTAAAGTGGCCAGTGGGTCAATGCCCTGCTCAAGGTCAAAAACCCGAACCAGCGACCTATCAGCCACCAGCCCAAGCTCCCAACCGCCAGCCCTCCAAGATCCCCCCACATTTCCCCGAGAGCTGCCCCTCAACCATCATCACCCCAAGCCACCATCCTCCAATGCACCAACAACCAACAAAATGAACAAAAGAGAAAAAAGAGAAAAACAACAACGCAAAAACAAAATACATCAAGGACAACGAAAATCATAACAGCAAGGCCAACTGTATATGTTTCAGTGCATGTATGGCACTATTTACGTGTGTGTATGTGCACGTGTGTGCATTTGAATGCGAGTGAGTGTATATGGATGTGTACACGCGTACAAGCACCTGCGCGGCATCAGCCTCAGGCAAACAGGCATTAGATGTAACAACGTTGCCCCTCAGTGTCATTCAAATGTACTTTTTTATTTGATCTTTGACCGTCATTCTATCCCCCGCCCAGTAACTCCACTCCCACTTGTCTCCAATTCCACATCCCAACCCTCAGCTTCCCTCAGCCCATCCCACCTATATCTGCTGGCCACCCTCTTCGGATCTCTACACGCCATATATCTTTCAACTATGCTGTGATGTTTAACATACAATTTGAATCTATCTAATCGAATAGAATCCACAGATTGCGAGTTGAAGATAAATACTTTTTAAAAGAGTATTAGTATATTATTAATTGACTGACCAGGTCTCTCTAGATCTCCCAACAATGCTATTTCTAGGGTCAATTTTAGATTAATGTTATGCTTTTTCAGCCATTCCTGAATCTGAGACCAGAAACAGGCTACCTGATTATGTATCCTCACAACAAAATCTGCAGAGCTGCGATGATTGTATGCCCCAAATATTTTGTTGGTGGCAAGAATTCTGTACAATAAGTTTAGCTGAAAAGGACGAAGTCTTGAATCTTGCATTGCTTTATATATCAACTCATACACCCTGTTACATATAGAATTTTGATAATCGCAAGAATCGAAATACATGTCGTATCAGCACCTAAGAATAATACATGATAACACATGACCTCTGACCTGGAAGTAAATCACGCCAAAGGCGTTTGGTCAATGTAAATAGTCCGGGTAGCCATTTGATTAATTGTTCAGCAGTCTTATGGCTTGGGGGTACAAGCTGTTAAGGGGCCTTTTGGACCTAGACTTGGCACTCCGGTACCGCTTGCCGTGCAGTAGCAGAGAGAACAGTCTATAACTTGGGTGACTGGAGTCTTTGACTATTTTTGGGGCCTTCCTCTGACACCGCCTGGTATAGAGGTTATAACACAGTTATAATGAGTGTGGTTAGACGAGGAAGAGAAATGTAGTCATGAAGGAATGACAAATTAAAAAGAAAACAGATGAGATGGAATCAGATTCTTGTAATGAATACTCAGGGAGAAAAAGGTGTAGATTCACGCACAGAGCGCGGAAGGTGTTTTATTATGCCTTCGCAGAAGGCAGGAATCGTGGTCACAGGCAGGCAATGGTCATACACAGGTAGGCAAACAGGCAGGTGAAACAAAACTAGGACTGAAGGCTAAAACTGCTTCTCACAAACGAGCTAGGAAAAGGCTTAGTAGAGTCAACAGAACTTTTTGCAGGGGAGGTGGAGCCGGATGTCTCTGGTAGAGAGCCACACACGCTGTCCGGGGTGAAAGCATGGCATAGGTCGGCGGCGTCTGTCGGCAAAATGTTTCTGGATATTAGAGGCTTCCTGCAGATGCCGGTGAGCGGTCTCCCATACCCGCTCACTATGTTGAAACCAGTCATCGACAGCTGGGACAGTACCAGGCTCCGCCTCCCAGGGAAACATGGGGGGTTGGTAACCAAGTACACACTGAAACGGAGTAAGGCGGAGGGATGAAGGCCTGAGCATATTCGGCCCAGGCCATATACCGGTCGTGTGGAGAGGCAGAACATTATTGGCGGATGTACTTCCCTATTTCTTGGTTCAGTCGTTCCGTCTGCCTGTTGGTCTGGGGATGGTACCCGGAGGAGAGGCAGAGGGCGACACCCAGTCGGTCACAGAAGGCTCGCCAAACAAACTGGGGCCCGCGGTCAGAGACGATGTCCTCCGGAATCCCATACAGACGGAACATATACTCAGCCAATTCCATGGAGTTAGGTAAATGAGGAAGAGGAACGAGACGACACATTTTTGAAAAACGGTTTACTATGACAAGGATGGTGGTGTTACCAGAGGATTCAGGAAGGTCTGTGATGAAGTCAACAGCTATGTGGCACCAGGGTCTGTGAGGGATTGGCAAAGGTTGAAGCTTAACGGAAGGGAGATGACGAGGGCTTTTGGTTTGGGCGCAGACTGGACAGGAGAGTACGTAATCCCTGACGTCGGATGCCAGTGAGGACCACCAGAACTTATGGGCTAGAAGTTCGGTGGTTCCTGTAATACCCGGATGTCCTGACCCCAAGGACGTGTGACACCATTGCATCAGTTGGTGTCTAACAGCTGCTGGTACGTAACTCTTCCCAGTTGGTGTCTCAGGAGGAGTCGGGTCTGAGGTTAGGGCTTCCTGTATGGCAGAGTGAACCTCCCACTGTACCGGTCCCATAATGCAAGAGGAAGGAAGAATGGGTGTAGGATCTGAGTTGCTGGTCGGATGGTCAAACTGGCGGGAGAGTTTTTCTTTCCAGGGATGTAAGTAACATGAAAATGGAAGCGTGTGAAGAAGAGAGCCCAGCGGGCTTGTCTGGAGTTTAACCTCTTGGTGCCTCTGATATATTCCAGATGATGATGATCTGTTAGGACTCCAACCAGTGGCGCCACTCCTCGAGGGCCAGCTTGATGGCGAGGAGTTCTGTTCCCCACATCGTAATTCCTCTCAGCGGGGAATAACTTCCTGGAGAAGAAGGCACAAGGATGTGATTTTGGAGGTGTTCCCACCCGCTGAGAGAGTATGGCTCCTACTCCTACTTCTGAGGCATCCACCTCCAGGGTGAAAGGAAGGGTCGGATCAGGTTGGCGAAGGACAGGAGCTCAGGTGAAGAGGCGTTTCAAGGTGTTGAAAGCAGTCAGTGCGGTATCAGTCCATTGAAGGGTTCTTTTGGCTGGTAAGGGCAGTGAGGGGAGCGGCAGTAGAACTGAAGTTGGACCGGCGATAGAAGTTGGAGAACCCAATGAAACGTTGGAGTTCCTTAACAGTGGTAGGTTTGGGCCAGTTACTGACGGCGGTGACTTTGTTCTTATCCATGCTGACCCCTCCAGGTGTCAGTACGAAACCGAGGAAGTTTACTGAGGTTACATGGAAGGTGCTCTTTTCAGTCTTCACATAAAGGTTATGGTCAAGGAGCCGTTGAAGAACCCTTTGTACATGCTGTATGTGTTCCTTCAGGGAGTGGGAGTAAATCAGGATGTCATCAATGTAGACGATGAGAAAGCGGTTGATCATATCCTGGAAAACCTTGTTCATAAAGGATTGGAAGACGGCGGGGGCGTTAGTAAGGCCGTAGGGCATGACCAGGTATTCGTAGTCCCCTGGGCGATGTGGTGGCAGAGTGGAGGCCTTGATTTTGCTGAAGACATTGCTGTACTGGGCGTATTCAGATGGTATGGTGGGTGGTACTGCAGAGGCAGAGTCCTCAATGGTGGTGGCTCTGCAGGGTAGGCTGAGACAACTGGTGAAGCAGGTAGAAGACCAGGACAGTAGTTCACACTGTCGCCACGAGATGGCAGGGTCGTGACGACAAAGCCAGGGGTGTCCGAGGATGAGTGGCTGTTTGGGGGATGAGAGTTCCATGAGTTGAATGGTTTTGGTGTGGAAGACTCCAATCTGGAGGGTAACGCTCTGTGTCAGGTGCGTAATGAAGCCCGTGCCCAATGGCTGTCCGTCCAGGGTGTTAATCCTTAAGGGAGGGATGACAGGTGTAGCTCTTGTACTAGCTGGAGATCGATAAAACTACCTGCTGCTCCCGAATCTATCAAGCCCACTACGTACTTCGTAACCCCCTTCACGGTTATCAATACTGGGATGGATAATTGTTTCTAGGAGATATTTAGAAATACGGACCCGCCTACCTGCATGGTAGCGGAGGGACCCTTCTCATCTCTACGTGGGGGGCGAACAGGGCAATGGCTGAGTAGATGATCTTTCTCACCACAGTATAGGCGGAGCCCTTCTTGGATCTGCCTTTGACGTTCGATACACGGGAGAGGAGCATGACCCAACTGCATGGGATCTGGAAGACTCGGACGGGATGACGGAATAATGGAAAGAGAAGGTTTCGGGTTCCTGGGCGGCAGAGTTCTTCGGCGGTCGGCGATGAGGTGGTCGATGGAGATGGACATACGAATGTATTGATTTAAATCCTGAAGGTCACCTCTACAGGCCAGCTCTGCCTGAAGTTCCCTGTTGAGCCCTCTTCGGTAGAAGGTAAGTAAAGCAGCCTCACTCCATCCTCTCCCTGCAGCCATGGTGCAGAACTCGAGGGCATACTCGGTAGCTGAATTGCGTCCTTGTTGAAGGTTTATGAGGAAGTCCCCTATAGGACGACCGGAAGGAGAGTGATCGAATACCTCTTTGAAGAGGGTGTGGAAGTGGGTCTCAGATCCGAGTTCTTTGCTGTTGGCAGTCCATATGTCGGTGGCCCAATCCAGGGCTTTGCCTGTGAGTAGAGACACAACAAAATCCACCCTGCTCTTGTCGGTGGTGAAGTTAGTGGGGTTGTGCTCAATGTATTTGCTGCATTGCATCAGAAATCATCATATTTTCCAGGCATGGATATGAATGAAGGAGTAGGGATAGGCTGGCAGAGAACATGGCCGATTACCTCCATACCCTCCTCTTGCCGGGTAAGGCGCCACTGTAGCTCTGCTGAATCCATTCCGCTTTTGGGTGAGGTATTCTGTAATTAATAATCAGGGAGAAAAAGGTGTAGATTCACGCGCAGAGCGCGGCAGGTGTTTATTACGCCTTCGCAGAAGGCAGGAATCGTAGTCACAGGCAGGGAATGGTCATACACAGGTAGGCAAACAGGCAGGTGATACAAAACTAGGACTGAAGGCTAAAACTGGTTCCCACAAATGAGCTAGGAAAAGGCTTAGTAGAGTCAAAACGAACAATACCTCACAAGGCACAAACAGAAAGAACTGAACTAAATAAGGAGCTGATAAGACCAGGTGAGTAACTAACACAGGTGAAATCAATGAACAAAAATGAAAGACAAGGCTACATTCAAGAACACAAAGAAACAGGGCTAGGTTCAAGAACACAAGGTGAACTAAGAAAATAAATACAGAACCATACAATTCTAAAGTATATACTGGCCCTTAGATTCTGTAGTAGTATCAGTCAGTTGTTCATAGGATACAGAGGAACATAAGAACAAACTGAAATAGTAACAACATCCATGTTGTGTGGACTGGATTTCATGTCAGGCTGGCGTTAATTTGCTTCCGGCATGACTATATACAAAGATAACCCTGAGGCAAAGATTCTGTCCAAAACAAAACTAGTCTACTCTCTTAGAAAAAAAGGTGCTATCTAGAACCTAAAAGGGTTCTTCGGCTGTCCCCATAGGATAATCCTTTGAAGAACCCTTGTTGGTTCCAGGTAGAACCCTTTTGGTTCCATAGTGGAACTGTTTTAGGCTCCATGTAGAACCCTTTACACAGAGGTTTCTACCTGGAACCAAAAAGGGTTTTACCTCTAACCAAAAAGGGTTTTCCTATGGGGACAGCCAAAGAACCCTTTTGGAACCCTTTTTTCTAAGAGTGTAAGACTGTATTTTCTCTCCATTCCTCTTTTTCCTGGTAGATGTTATTTTAGCAATCCCACCCTGACCACCAGAGCTACCTTATCAGTAGTTGGGGAGCTAGAGGAGGAATGCAGGCAGGGAGAAGGTATGGGAGGGGAGGGATGGAGGCTACAAAGGGTTTATGGGAGGGTTGGAAGGGAGGGCAGTGTGTATGAGGGAGGGCAGTGTGTATGAGGGAGGGCAGTGTGTATGAGGGAGGGAGGGAGGGAGGGAGGGAGGGAGGGAGGGAGGGAGGGAGGGAGGGAGGGAGGGAGGGAGGGTGGGTGGGTAGGTAGGTAGGTAGGGAGGGTTGGGAGGGAGGGTTGGGAGGGAGGGAGGGAGGGTTGGGAGGGAGGGAGGGTCCTGGGTCCTCTGCAGACCCTGGGGGTGTTGGTCCGGTTGGCCCTGGATGATGTCGTAGTATAGTCAGTCACACCTCAGTTCTTTCCTGCCGGGGGTCATGGTTTTCAGTTACTGTTAGTTACTGTAGTCAGGAGGAGCTCTGCAACAATGTCTGTTCCTCTGCTCTGGGAGGCACTGTGACCGGTAATATAGCAGCTTTGGATTCCCTTCCTGGTTGAAGTGCTGAGACCCACTGAGACCAACAATACATACTGTACTGAGACCATGTACTTAGCATGTAGTGTACATACAGTGCCTTGCAAAAGTATTCAACCCCCTTGGCGTTTATCCTATTTTGTTGCATTACAACCTGTAATTTAAATGGATTTTTATTTGGATTTCATGTAATGGACATACACAAAATAGTCCAAATTGGTGAAGTGAAATGTAAAAAAGAACTTGTTTCAAAGAATTCTCGAAAATAAATAACGGAAAAGTGGTGCGTGCATATGTATTCACCCCCTTTGCTATGAAGCCCCTAAATAAGATCTGGTACAACCAATTACCGTCAGAAGTCACGTAATTAGTTAAATAACGTCCACCTGTGTGCAATCTAAGTGTCACATGATCTGTCACATGATCTCAGTATATATACACCTGTTCTGAAAGGCCCCAGAGTCTGCAACACCACTAAGCAAGGGGCACCGTGAAGACCAAGGAGCTCTCCAAACAGGTCAGGGACAAAGTTGTGGAGAAGTACAGATCAGGGTTGGGTTAAAAAAAAAAATTAGAAACTTTAAACATCCCACGGAGCACCATTTAAATCCATTATTAAAAAATTGAAAGAATATGGCACCACAACAAACCTGCCAAGAGAGGGCCACCCACCAAAACTCACGGACCAGGCAAGGAGGGCATTAATCAGAGAGGCAACAAAGAGACCAAAGATAACCCTGAAGGAGCTGCAAAGCTCCACAGCGGAGATTGGAGTATCTGTCCATAGGACCACTTTAAGCCGTACACTCCACAGAGCTGGGCTTTACGGAGTGGCCAGAAAAAAGCCATTGCTTAAAGAAAAAAATAAGCAAACACGTTTGGTGTTCGCCAAATGCATGTGGGAGACTCCCCAAACATATGGAAGAAGGTATTCTGGTCAGATGAGACTCAAATTAAGTTTTTTGGCCATCAAGGCAAATGCTATGTCTGGCGTAAACCCAACACCTCTCATCACCCCTAGAACACCATCCCTACAGTGAAGCATGGTGGTGGCAGCATCATGCTGTGGGGATGTTTTTCATCAGCAGGGACTGGGAAACTGGTCAGAATTGAAGGAATGGCGGATGGCGTTAAATACAGGGAAATTATTGAGGGAAATCTGTTTCAGTCTTCCAGAGATTTGAGACGGGACAGAGGTTCACCTTCCAGCAGGACAATGACCCTAAGCATACTGCTAAAGCAACTCTTGAGTGGTTTAAGGGGAAACATTTAAATGTCTTGGAATGGCCTAGTCAAAGCCCAGACTTCAATCCAATTGAGAATCTGTGGTATGACTTAAAGATTGCTGTACGCCATCGGAACCCATCCAACTTGAAGGAGCTGGAGCAGTTTTGCCTTGAATAATGGGCAAAAATCCCAGTGGCTAGATGTGCCAAGCTTATAGAGACATACCCCAAGAGACTTGCAGCTGTAATTGCTGCAAAAGGTGGCTCTACAAAGTATTGACTTTGGGGGGGTGAATATTTATGCACTATCAAGTTTTCTGTTTTTTTGTCTTATTTCTTGTTTGTTACACACATTTTTTTATTTTGCATCTTCAAAGTGGTAGGCATGTTGTGTAAATCAAATGACACAAACCCCCCCCAAAAAATCAATTTTAATTCCAGGTTGTAAGGCAACAAAATAGGAAAAATGCCAAAGGGGGTGAATACTTTCGCAAGCCACTGTGCATTCACTGAGACCATGTACTAGTAAGTTCCTAATGGAAAGATATGTTGTAAGTTGTTACAGCCACTCACTAACTTCCTTATTTCCAGCCATTGGTCTTAAAACAGAAAATGTGATTCTTAGTGATTCTGGAGTTGGACTCCTTATATGGGCTGACAGCTGGGGGCTGCCTAGTCTAGCCCAACACAGAAAAACAGAGTGGCGTGTTTCAATGTGATTCCCAAACTGACCAGAGAGAGGTCAAGTCAACAAGCAGGAAGTAAAATGTCAAACGAGGATAAAATATTGCAGTAAAAATGAACTGAAATGGATGATAAATGTGTGGTTGTCCCCTTTGGGTACTCAGGGGCAGAGAAAGCAGCAGCAATCTCAATTATTTGATTGGCCAGTCCAAAAAGGAGTTAGATGCATTTTTCTCCACTGCTACTCACGCAATAGTAGGGTTGGAAAGGGAGGGTTTATTACTGGAAACTTTCAAAGTTTACCAGTAAACTACCAGAATTTTGGTAACGTTCAAGGATTTTATCTAGTGGTCCTTTTGGGTAATTCAGATTATCACAGGTGTCTGTAATTATTTATGGCACTCTGTGTGGCCTTATCACATGTAAAATATATAAAATAATCAAATAAGACGATAACCCAAAACAATTATGACAAAGTTGTGAAACATCCTAAATATAAACCATTAACTCCGTCAATACCATTGGTGTTTGAAATGAGGGCTTCAGCATGAAATATCCTTTATCATTTTTTTTTTATTTATTTATTATTTATTTATCTTTATTTATTTTACCATGTCAGTATGTCTTTGTTGTCAGTGTTTTGCCACCAAACTGGTGGCAGTTGTGAAAAAAGTTAATAGTTGGAAGAGTTGCAGAGTTCATTTAAAATAATGCCATTGTTGATTAGATGTTTATTTATTTATTAATTAAGCTATTTTCTCTTGAACCATATGGTCTATCCACTAGAAACTAATGAACAATATAGACACAGATATAACATGTTTGTATGATATATTAATACATTTTTTTACTTTTATTGAATTATAAATTACCAAAGTTACCATAGATTGCCATAGATTACCTGTTCATTACCACAATTACAGAAGTTTCCGGTAACTTTTGTAAATTACCGGTAGCTTTGCAATCCTACGCAATGGTAACTGAGTGAAAAAATTATGTTAACGTGGGTTGTGGAATAGCTGTGAATGAACATAAGCACTACAAATGTGTGGCTGTGATCATGCCACGATCCTGCATGCTCTATGACCAACATGGGGTAGGTTAGAGAGACTGTTCTCACACAGACATTGAGGCGTTCTCTCCTCCAAAGTAATCAGACTCAGTATATTGTATTATTATAGTAGACTGATACGCGTAAGTTTGAAATGCTACTACTCTGCTGTTCCTTCTGCTTCCTAATTCACCGTAGCAGAGAGTAGTGCTGGGAGAAGGTTGTCAAAAGCAGTCATAATCACAGAACTCATGTCATGTCGAATCACAGCACTCGTATTCATAATGTCTCATGATAAATGTGGTGTGGAGAGACAAGTGAAATCGACATGTGGCGTCTTTGAAATGAAAACAAGTTGAGTACAGCAATTACTAGTTATCAAAATACTATAGCTGAGGTTTAGTTGTTATGTTTGTGGTGTCGGTCAGTCGGTTGGGGAAGAAGGAAGGAGGGAGGGAGGGAGGGAGGAAGGAAGGAAGGAAGGAAGGAAGGAAGGAAGGAAGGAAGGAAGGAAGGAAGGAAGGAAGGAAGGAAGGAAGGAAGGAAGGAAGGAAGGAAGGAAGACACGATGAGACAATGTTGGATTCATGCTTTGAGAATAATTAACAGAACTGTTCTACAGTCACTCAGCTCAGTCTTGTCAGAACTGTGAATACCAGGAAAGACACAGTAGGCCTTCACAGGTGGTAATTAACCACACAGGAGTTTATAGGATGGCCCCGTGTAGCTCAGTTGGTAGAGCATGGCACTTGCAACGCCAGGGTTGTGGGTTCGTTTCCCACGGGGGGCCAGTATGAAAAAAAAACAAATGTATGCACTCACTAACTGTAAAGTCGCTCTGGATAAGAGCGTCTGCTAAATGACTAAAATGTAAAAATATGATGTTGGAGTTTATATGATATTGGATTTTCAGTTTCACCGCTTGTGTATGTTGTTGCCAAAGGTTTGTCAGGATGTGGGGATGCCAGGACGTATCAGAGGCAGGAATTGTAGAGGATGTTCCCACAGGGAGTCAGAGAGAGAAGGAATCACAGAGCCAGTGTGAAACAGCTGTCTTTCTGTCTA
The DNA here is from genome assembly GCF_020615455.1 of Coregonus clupeaformis. Taxonomy (NCBI): domain Eukaryota; kingdom Metazoa; phylum Chordata; class Actinopteri; order Salmoniformes; family Salmonidae; genus Coregonus; species Coregonus clupeaformis. The sequence continues at coordinate 24,166,778 of NC_059200.1, forward strand.
GCAGGTGACAGGCATATGCATCATGTGGTTTAATCAGAGAGATGAGTCAACAGCAAAGAGAAAAGAGAGGAGAGAGAGAGAGAAGAAGAGAGACAGAGAGGGACAGAGAGAGAGAGCCTGTCTCCTGTGTCAGACACAGGCAGCCCACTTGTGATTCCCTTGGAGTGCACCTGCAGATTGGAGTAGATAATGAAAACATGCAGATGAGCCCTGAATCACACAGGAGGAAGTAATGAACTGTTAACATGAGGAAGTGTACTACTTTAAATGCCATGGGAATGAACTTGGACCCACTCATCTCATCCTATGTGATCCTTTGGTCTTCTAGGACTTGATCTTCTTGAATTCTTAATAGGAGTGTAAGTCATGAGACAACATATAGATTCACTAGGTGTCCCACACTGCTGCTTGTTGTTCTACTGCTGAAAGATGGCATAGTCTGCTCTAAGCAGTCACGTTTGGTCTCTAGCCAGCTGAGCGTGATCTGTTTGTCTGTGGTGTGGTTACATGCTTTGATGGCATAAATCATACTGACTGTTTGTCAGTGTACACCTTGTGATTCGTCAAACATGTGCTTTGTGGTTCAGAAGAGCAGTCAGAGAGAAACATACACACACGCACGCACACACATACATACAAGCACGCGCACACACGCACACACACACACACACAGTTTCCTCCTCTGTGTCAAGAGCAAACAGAGATAATTAGGTAAAGAGAGAGATGTCTTCCAGCCAAGACTGATGCTGGTGTCCTGTTAAAGAACAAAAACCCAATGCAGATACACCGCTGGTCTGTCAATGATCCACCCGATATGACCTCTCCATCATACCCCAGGGAATTGAGCGTGTGTCCGTGTGTGTTGACTTTCAGATGGAAAGTAAAGAGAGGACGGTAGGAAACCCTGGGTTGGTTTGGAATGTGAGTGTGGTCGGTGTTTGTGTTTCAGACTCACCTTGAGATGATGTTAGCTGTGAGTAAAGCCCCATCTTTCATTACAGGCATCGATGCCTCCACACTAGATATTAATTTCCTCTCTTGGGATGTAGCCAATCAGATTGCCCTCAGGATAAATGTAAAGAAACATTTTAAATGCAGGTGAGAGAGAGGATGGTTTGGTTGGGTTGTGCGCCGCGCTGAGGCCAATGGGGATTGCTTGGTGTGATCCATGATTGGTTTTCCATCGGAATAAATACTTATATTGTCAGTGGATACATTTGGATTGATGCTGTACCTACAAGAGAAAGCTAAAATGCTGACTGAGCTAAGATACAGTCAACGATTTTTCTTCACCCTACAAAGGAGATATAGATTTTATTATCTTGCAACAGTGGTGTAGGTGTTCTGGAAATTCTCCTGTAACCAGGGTTTGTCTGGTTCATACTTAAATCAGAGTCCTAATATTCTTTCTTTTAGCAGATTGCTTTTGTAAGCCTCAGAAATGGTAATGAGAGGCACTATGAGGTGTGTGAATTGCAGTGGAAGGCAGTTTTCGCTGCTTAGCAAAGTAATAATTTATATCTAATTCATATTTTCCTGGAGACATAGGTCTACTCTCTTACAGAGTCTCTTTATGCTATTTCTAAATCCAGACACAGAGAACTGAAAGAGAGACTATCTCTCTCCTCAGAATAAAATAAGAACTATACTGTATACGCCATATATTGTTGAAGCTATTTGTTCTTCAAAACATGACTGTCAGTACAGAAGCCCACCATGGTATTTCAGAATACTTTGCCTGTTGCCTCAGAATGCATTAATAGCTATAATTTGACATCCACCCAGTTTTTATTCCATAAGTAAAAACACTGACATCAACTTGATGTCTTTGCATGGCAACATGTTTGCCTCTGACTCAGACACTGATTCCAAAACTCTTTGTGTTCCACAGAAGTCTACTAAGGCTTCGGTGGTGCTGGACTTTGTGTTCAACCATGTGAAGCTGGCAGAGACAGACTACTTCGGGCTGCGCTACTGTGACCACAGCCACCAGACGGTGAGTCACCAGTGATTTATATGAACATAGTTATATGTATAATATATACATTAATAAATGAATGTGTATATGAATGTGTGTTCATGTGAGTGACAGTATCTCAGCACACCACTGATAATCTCACAGTAGACCAGGGAAGGCTTTATGCATTATGACATGCTTATGACATTACATTATGAATGGCTATGACATGCTTATGACATTACATTATGAATGGCTATGACATTCTTATGACATTACATTATGAATGGCTATCACATGCTTATGACATTACATTATGAATGGCTATCACATGCTTATGACATTACATTATGAATGGCTATGACATGCTTATGACATTACATTATGAATGGCTATGATATGCTTATGACATTACATTATGAATGGCTATGACATGCTTATGACATTACATTATGAATGGCTATGATATGCTTATGACATTACATTATGAATGGCTATGACATGCTTATGACATTACATTATGAATGGCTATGATATGCTTATGACATTACATTATGAATGTCTATGACATGCTTATGACATTACATTATGAATGGCTATGACATGCTTATGACATTACATTATCAATGGCTATGACATGCTTATGACATTACATTATGAATGGCTATGACATGCTTATGACATTACATTATGAATGGCTATGACATGCTTATGACATTACATTATGAATGGCTATGACATGCTTATGACATTACATTATGAATGGCTATGATATGCTTATGACATTACATTATGAATGTCTATGACATGCTTATGACATTACATTATGAATGGCTATGACATGCTTATGACATTACATTATCAATGGCTATGACATGCTTATGACATTACATTATGAATGGCTATGACATGCTTATGACATTACATTATGAATGGCTATGACATGCTTATGACATTACATTATGAATGGCTATGACATGCTTATGACATTACATTATGAATGGCGCAGAGATTATTTTGTTCCTTCATATACACTCATCAAAGTGTTAGGAAGGTTATTTCCCCTCAAGTCTGGTTTAGATATCTGAAGAGGGTAGAGCTTCAGCTTGCCCCAGTCAAAGTGAAAATAGAAGGAATTATTATTCTGTAAAGACAACAGCTCTGTGAATATTGGCCAGGGGTCATCCTCTGTCATGTCGTTCCTACAGAAGGTGCCATCACAGAGCGTCCCACGCAGGCCCAGCCCATGATAGGGTAGAGTAGGGCTGGGGAGGAGTAGTAATAACCCATGCAGGGCCCCAGGGCTACACACACTCAGGGTTAGTCAGAGTACAGAGCCATAAAAGAACACAATCATATCTGTGTCCTAAATGGTGCCCTACTCCCTATGTAGTGCACTACATTTGACCGGGGCCCATAGGGCTCTGGTCAAAAGTAGTAGACTATTAAGGAAATAGTGTGCCATTTAGGACGCATACATACTCTCCCAACGTCCCCATCTCTCTCTCACATGGATGGGCGGTATCCTGTGCAATGCCTTCTGGGGGCTGTCGGCCAAGCCCTGATTTATCGTCAGACTAGCGCAGGATGAAAGAAAAACTGTGAAAGGAGACTGAAAATGTTGGAACGCCAGCATCACTGTCTGTTTGGCTTGTTGTATGTAGCCTATGCCCTAACATGTACTATCCACTATTAGCACACACCCAGAACAAGAGAGGATTCTTACATTGTTTACTCACGTCCCTGTAACCTACAAAGCTCAATTTGTTTTCTTCTTTCTTTCTTTCTTTCTTTCTTTCTTTCTTTCTTTCTTTCTTTCTTTCTTTCTTTCTTTCTTTCTTTCTTTCTTTCTTTCTTTCTTTCTTTCTTTCTTTCTTTCTTTCTTTCTTTCTCCATTTCTCTCTCTCCATCTCTCTCTCTCTGTCTTTCTATCCTTCTCCCCCTCTCCCCACCTCCCTCTATATATATCTTTCTTTCTTTCTTTCTTTCTTTCTTTCTTTCTTTCTTTCTTTCTTTCTTTCTTTCTTTCTTTCTTTCTTTCTTTCTTTCTTTCTTTCTTTCTCTCTCTCCGTCTCTCTCTCCATCTCCATCTCTCTCTCTCCGTCTTTCTATCCTTCTCCCTCTCTCCCCACCTCCCTCTATATATCGCCGTCTCTCTATCTCTCTCTTTCTTTTTTGTTGTTATTTAATTTTAATTTTAAAACTGTTACGGAGTTTGATGGCTGTGAAAGAAGAAAACTGAGTATGGATCAACAACATTGTAGTAAATCCACAATATTAACCTAAATGACAGAGTGAAATAAAGGAAACCGGTACAGACTAAAAATATTTCAAAACATGCATTCTGTTTGCAACAAGGCACTACAGTAACACAGCAAGAAATGTGGCAAAGGAATTAACTTTTTGGCCTGAATACAAAGTGTTATGTTTGGGGCAAATCCAACACAACACATCACTGAGTACCACTCTTTGTATTTTCAAGAATGGTGGTGGCTGCATCATGTTATAGGGTATGCTTGTCATCTGCAAGAACTGGGGAGTTTTTCAGGATAAAAATTAATGGAATGCAGCTAAGCACAGGTTAAATCTTAGAGAAAAAACCTGGTTCAGTCTGCTTTTCACCAGACACTGGGAGACAAATTCACCTTTCAGTAGGACAATAACCTAAAACACAAGGCCAAATCTACACTGGAGTTGCTTAGCAAGAAGACAGTGAATGTTCCTGAGTGGCCTAGTAACAGTTTTGACTGAAATCTGCTTGAAAATCTATGGCAATACTTGAAAATGGCTGTCTAGCAATGATCAACAGAGCTTGAAGAATTTTGAAAAGAATAATGGGAAAATATTGCACAATCCAGGTGTGCAAAGCTCTTAGAGACTTACCCCAAAATACTCACAGGTACATTATCCATTTCAAATTATACGTTTATAAAACGTACCTGTAGGCTGCCACTCAAAAGAAAGACAAATAAATCAGTAAGAAATACATACAGAGTTTGTTATAAACAGGAAAAGAAAAGAAAAATAAGTGGGCCTTCACCCCCAACCTCCCATCCCGTTCCCCCAACCCCACCCAGCCACCATGTCTCCACCCCCAACCTCCCATCCCGTTCCCCCAACCCCACCCAGCCACCATGTCTCCACCCCCATCCTCTTATCCCGTTCTCCCCAACCACCATGTCTCCACCCCAACCTCACATCCCATTCCCCCCAACCCCACCCAGCCACCGTGTCTCCACCCCCAACCTCCTATCCCGTTCCCCCAACCCCACCCAGCCACCATGTCTCCACCCCCAACCTCCTATCCCGTTCCCCCAACCCCACCCAGCCACCATGTCTCCATCCCCAACCTCCTATCCCGTTCCCCCCAAACCCCACCACCATGTCTCCATCCCCAACCTCCCATCCTGTTCCCCCAACCCCACCCAGCCACCATGTCTCCATTCAACCTCCCATCCCGTTCCCCCAACCCCACCCAGCCACCATGTCTCCATTCAACCTCCCATCCCGTTCCCCCAACCCCACCCAGCCACCATGTCTCCATTCAACCTCACATCCCGTTCCCCCAACTCCACCCAGCCCCCATGTCTCCATCCAACCCCCCACCCAGTGGTGGAAAAAGTACCCAATTGTCATACTTGAGTAAAAGTAAAGATACCTTAATAGAAAATTACTCAAGTAAAAGTGAAAGTCACCCAGTAAAATACTACATGAGTAAAAGTCTAAACGTATTTGGTTTGAAATATACTTAAGTATCAAAAGTAAATGTAATTGCTCAAATATACTTAAGCATTGAAAGTAAAAGTAAAAGTATAAATCATTTAAAATTCCTTATATTAAACAAACCAGACGGCACCTTTTTCTTGTTTTTAAAATGTACGGATAGCCAGCGGCACACTCCAACACATAATTTCCAAACAAAGCATTTATGTTCAGTGAGTCCGCCAGACCAGAGGCAATAAGGATGGCCAGGGATGTTCTCTTGATAAGTGCGTGAATTGGACCATTTTCCTGTCCTGCTAGCCATGCAAAATGTAGCAAGAACTTTTGAGTGTCAGGGAAAATGTATGAAGTAAAAAGTATATTATTTTCTTTAGGAATGTAGTGAAGGAAAAGTAAAAGTTGTCAGAAAATAAATAGTAAAGTAAAGTACAGATACCCCAAAAAACGACTTAAGTACTTTTAACCAGTACTTAACACCACTGCCCCCACCCCCCACTCCCAGAGACCGTTTCCCACCCACCTATCAACTAGGGTTGCTCGTCAGTCACCCACCACCCCCCCACTGCCCCACCCTCCTCCCGGCCACCAGAGAAAACCCTGCCCATACCACCCCTTCCCCGTGGGCCTGAAAGCAAAGATAGTTTAGCTTTAGCTGAGATTGGGATCCTTAGTGGCGCAGGTCTGTAGTGACAGGTGTCACTACAGACCCGGGTTCGATCCCGGGCTGTATCACAACCGGCCGTGATCGGGAGTCCCATAGGGCGGCGCACAATTGGCCCAGCGTCGTCCGGGTTAGGGGAGGGTTTGGCCGGGGTAGGCCGCCATTGTAAATAAGAATTTGGTCTTAACGGACATGCCTAGTTAAATAAAGGTTAAATAAATAAAATAAAGATGATTCTTTACAGAGTCAAGTATATTTGTCCAGGCCTCAATTGTTCCTTGACTGGCACCATTCAATCTCGCTGTCGATAATTCTAATGGTATAACTTCTAATATTAACTGTATCCATGGCGAATGTCTTTCTCTTGTTTTCCACCTTCACTCTTGTTTTTCTCAATGGTGTGTTGTTCCAGTTTATCTCCAAAAGATTGAGTTTATCTCCATGCTGTAGGTATGCCTGACAACCAGTATCCTGTTAGGATAGAGGTGATAAATCGCTGGAACACTGATTTGATGTTGAACTATGTTTGACTGAGGGATGTGATTTAGAAGGTTAGCCAACCTTGTTTTTTTGGAGATGAGCACAGAGAATGCATCTAAGCTACTGAATCCTTCTGGAGAAAATAGTCTTATTAGATTTAAAAAATAAATGCCTTTACACTTTCAGGTTTTGCATAAAAGTTTTGGGAATCATTCTATCATACCAATGTATACACATAGCTATGTTGTTTATGGCAGGTTATCCTCCCTGTGCTTGGGTACTATTAGACCCAAGAGCTTGCAAGCATCAGCATGCACATTCACATCATTCCTACCCTCTGGAGTCGTAAACGACATACCAACATATTGGAGCTGTTTCGCTGTTATTGTGTGTCAGAGAGCAGAGAGACTTTTAGTGTCTGTGCATGGAGCAGCAGGCCCATAATCAAAACCTATCCATTTAGAGAGACGTCTCTGTCATTTATATGGGGCTGCCTGCCTGCTAGCTATACCCTTCATTACAATATCAATGCCCTCTCCTGGTGTAACCCTCCATAATATTGAGGCTGAAGTGTAGTAAGATGACTGAGGTTACAGAATGCTCCAATATCTACACTAGCACACCACTTAGAATGCATTCCCAATACATTGCTTAGTTCATTCTAGTGGATCATTCTTCATTCTAGAACTAAAGTAGAGATATTAGAACAGAGCCTGGGCCTCTCAGTCCGGCCTGCCAATCAAACTGTCATAACTCAGCTTCCTGTTGAAATGGTGCATCATGGTCTGGGCAGTCTGCCTCATGATGACAGAGCCTTTTAATGTATTTATTATCTATCATTCTATTATTTATCAGTTTTAGTCACTTGGCGCACTGAGCGGTGCTGGAGGTCAGAAAGACATGCCTTTCTCATACTGATAGATAGAACACCCATGTAATAAAAATCCTTGAGGTGTTCAATAAATCTTGCAGTTGAACAGATATAAAAATATAAATAGATCTGGAAGGGCTTTGTGCAGGTGCCATGAATGCACATAGATGTAGCCCATTGACTGTCTGTACTATACACAGTACCTGCTGTAATGTATACACTCTTAGAAAAAAGGTGTTATCTAGAACCCAAAAGGGTTCTTCGGTTATCCCCATAGTAGAACCATTTGAAGAACCCTTTTTGGTTCCAGGTAGAACTCTTTTGGGTTCCTTGTAGAACCCTTACCAAAGAGGGTTCTACATGGAACCCAAAAGGGTTCTACCTAGAACCAAAAAGGGTTCTCCTATGGGGACAGCAAAATAACCCTTTTGGAACCCTTTTTTCTAAGAGTGTAAGGTTATTTGCTAAGTAATGTGTTACCAAATGGTTTCTTACTCTGTTCTCTTCCAGTCAGTCGCTGTTCATTGGAAGATGACTGCCAGTTAGAGAAATAAGAAGTAGATTGTTGCTCAGGCTGTCTTTCTGAGTGAAACCCCTCTGTCTTTGTCTGGTTGTCCATGGCGATGGCTGACGGCCTGTCACTGTCAGCCAGTGTTCTAATCCTCAACCCCCTCATTTGCATAAATTAGCATACACTGGAACACAACAGCTGCACTGATGTGATTATTGCAAATTAGATAAGATTTACTAATTCAATTAACTTATTCTAATTCAGTCACACAGACATAGCTTTAATCACGTTCCCCTGGTCACCAATATCTGTTCTGGTGTGTTCTGGGTCGTATTCATTAGGCACAAAACAAAAGAAAATGGACTGAAACAGGGAGGGACTACTTGAACAATAAGAAACACTCGTTTTAGATTTTCCATTAAAAACGTTTTGCTACACTTTGCTACGATGTGCCCTAATGAATACAGCCCTGGTGCCCATCTGTAGTGTGGTGTGGTGTGGTGAGGGTTTAGGTGGGAGGGAATGGCGAGGGTGCGCCACACAGCATCTTTCAGTGACATACTTTAGTTTGAAATAGGTTATCCTAGTCTAGCCTACCTCATTGCGCTAACATTTATTCATCTCCATCCCCCATAATGCCCCAGAATCAAAAGATTCCATCCTCCCCTCCTCTAACAATTTCCATCTTCAGCTTGGCTAGTAGCAACATCTCCAGAAATTCGCATACAAATAAATGGAATGCATATAAAACAGGACTTGAAGCTGTTTCTTCATGCAAGGGGTGCGGTGCTATTAATTTATAGTAGAAATGTAAGCAGTTTCCGTAACGCGATATCAACTACCATGCCCTACAGTCAAGCTAAAGCAGAAAACATTGAGTGAATAATAATATTTATTTCAGTCTCATTTTTAAAAGAGCTAAATCCTTATGCTGTTTTGTGTAACTGTGTGAAAAAAGGCACTCACGTTTGTTTTGAATGTTTGCTGCCGGTGTCTGATGTTGATGGGAAGTGAACAGACTGTTGTTTATCACTGTGTTTATCACCGGAGAGGCATGAGATGCAATGACATTGTGAGCTCTGACACAATATCACAGCAAAGCAAGGCCTCACTGTGACAACACTGCAAATAAAGATTTGAAAATAGCCGTTAGCATTCACAACGAGCTCCACAACAATGATTTGAAAATTGCAGTTTGCATTCACAATGACCTCCACAACAATTATTTGAAAATAGCAGTTTGCATTCATGATCATAAGAAGCTCGACAACATCCCACAAATAGACACCACTGCACAGTAGCTGCTATAACCAGTGATAAACACATGAATATACAGTATGTACAGTATGTGTCTATGGCTATAACCAGTGATAAACACTGTGAAATTGTTAGATATTACTTGTTAGATATTACTGCACTGTCGGAGATAGAAACACAAGCATTTCGCTACACCCGCAATAACATCTGCTAAACACGTGTATGTGACCAATAAAATTTGATTTGATTTGATATCTGATATGTCTTCAGAGCAGCATTGAACATTCTCACTGATTAGGCGCTGAAGAGGCTGTTAAAAGCAGTAAACAGAATAGCGGTTTAATACATCCAATAACGGAATAACAAGAGTAGTATAAAAGAAAGATCCAAAACAGGATGTTCTAATCTAAACCTACAGCTGAGGTTTGGTGGGACTGACCTAAGTGTACTCTGCTTTTCTCTCAACCACTTTATGTTATGTCATATTATTAAGTATCATGCATCATCGGTGTGACATAAACATGGTAACAAGCTGTCTTGCAGGAAGTACTGTGCATTGCTTTTCATTCAAGCACTTATGTCACATTATTAAGTATTATGCATAAAAACTTGATGGTCTTCAGAGATAGATGGGAGGGGTTGACGGTAGCTGAAAGATGGGACTAAAAACAAACAAAAGATAACTATTATATATACAGTGGGGAGAACAAGTATTTGATACACTGCCGATTTTGCAGGTTTTCCTACTTACAAAGCAGGTAGAGGTCTGTAATTTATATCATAGGTGCACTTCAAAAATCCAGAAAATCACATTGTATGATTTTTAAGTAATTAATTTGCATTTTATTGCATGACATAAGTATTTGATCACCTACCAACCAGTAAGAATTCCGGCTCTCACAGACCTGTTAGTTTTTCTTTAAGAAGCCCTCCTGTTCTCCACTCATTACCTGTATTAACTGCAATTGTTTGAACTCGTTACCTGTATAAAAGACACCTGTCCACACACTCAATCAAACAGACTCCAACCTCTCCACAATGGTCAAGACCAGAGAGCTGTGTAAGGACATCAGGGATAAAATTGTAGACCTGCACAAGGCTGGGATGGGCTACAGGACAATAGGCAAGCAGCTTGGTGAGAACGCAACAACTGTTGGCACAATTATTAGAAAATGGAAGAAGTTCAAGATGACGGTCAATCACCCTCGGTCTGGGGCTCCATGCAAGATCTCACCTCGTGGGGCATCAATGATCATGAGGAAGGTGAGGGATCAGCCCAGAACTACACGGCAGGACCTGGTCAATGACCTGAAGAGAGCTGGGACCACAGTCTCAAAGAAAACCATTAGTAACACACTACGCCGTCGTGGATTAAAATCCTGCAGCGCACGCAAGGTCCCCCTGCTCAGTCCAGCGCATGTCCAGGCACGTCTGAAGTTTGCCAATGACCATCTGGATGATCCAGAGGAGGAATGGGAGAAGGTCATGTTGTCTGATGAGACAAAAATAGAGCTTTTTGGTCTAAACTCCACTCGCCGTGTTTGGAGGAAGAAGAAGGATGAGTACAACCCCAAGAACACCATCCCAACCGTGAAGCATGGAGGTGGAAACATCATTCTTTGGGGATGCTTTTCTGCAAAGGGGACAGGACGACTGCACCGTATTGAGGGGAGGATGGATGGGGCCATGTTTCGCGAGATCTTGGCCAACAACCTCCTTCCCTCAGTAAGAGCATTGAAGATGGGTCGTGGCTGGGTCTTCCAGCATGACAACGACCCGAAACACACAGCCAGGGCAACTAAGGAGTGGCTCCGTAAGAACCATCTCAAGGTCCTGGAGTGGCCTAGCCAGTCTCCAGACCTGAACCCAATAGAACATCTTTGGAGGGAGCTGAAAGCCCGTATTGCCCAGCGACAGCCCCGAAACCTGAAGGATCTGGAGAAGGTATGTATGGAGGAGTGGGCCAAAATCCCTGCTGCAGTGTGTGCAAACCTGGTCAAGACCTACAGGAAACGTATGATCTCTGTAATTGCAAACAAAGGTTTCTGTACCAAATATTAAGTTCTGCTTTTCTGATGTATCAAATACTTATGTCATGCAATAAAATGCAAATCAATTACTTAAAAATCATACAATGTGATTTTCTGGATTTTTGTTTTAGATTCCGTCTCTCACAGTTGAAGTGTACCTATGATAAAAATTACAGACCTCTACATGCTTTGTAAGTAGGAAAACCTGCAAAATCGGCAGTGTATCAAATACTTGTTCTACCCACTGTATATACAACCGTTCAAAAGTTTGGGGTCACTTAGAAATGTCCTTGTTATCCATGAAAACATACATTAAATGAGTTTGAATAGGAAATATAGCAAAATGAATAGGAAATGTAGTCATTGATAAGGTTAGAAATAATGATTATTAATTGAAATAATAATTGTGTCCTTCAAACTTTGCTTTCGTCAAAGAATCCTCCATTTGCAGCAATTACAGCCTTGCAGACCTTTGGCATTCTAGTTGTCAATTTGTTGAGCTAATCTGAAGAGATTTCACCCCATGCTTCCTGAAGCATCTCCTACAAGTTGGATTGGCTTGATGGGCACTTCTTATGTACCATACGGTCAAGCTACTCCCACAACAGCTCAATAGGGTTGAGATCTAGTGACTGTGCTGGCCACTCCATTATAGACAGAATACCAGCTGACTGCTTCTTCCCTAAATAGTTATTGCATAGTTTGGAGCTGTGCTTTGGGTCATTGTCCTGTTGTAGGAGGAAATTGGCTCCAATCAAGCGCCGTCCACAGCGTATGGCATGGCGTTGCAAAATGGAGTGATAGCCTTCCTTCTTCAATATCCTTTTTACCCTGTACAAATCTCCCACTTTACCACCACCAAAGCACCCCCAGACCATCACTGCCTCCACCATGCTTGACAGATGGCATCAAGCACTCCTCCAGCATATTTTCATTTGGTCTGCGTCTCACAAATGTTCTTCTTTGTGATCCGAACACCTCAAACTTCGATTTGTCTGTCCATAACACTTTTTTCCAATCTTCCTCTGTCCAGTGTCTGTGTTCTTTTGCACATCTTAATCATTTCTTGTTATTGGCCAGTCTGAGATATGGCTTTTTCTTTGCAACTCTGCCTAGAAGGTCAGCATACGGGAGTCGCCTCTTCACTGTTGACGTTGAGACTGGTGTTTTGTGGGTACTATTTAATGAAGCTGCCAGTTGAGGAACTGTGAGGCGTCTGTTTCTCAAACTAGACACTCTAATGTATTTGTCTTCTTGCTCAGTTGTGCACCGGGGCCTCCCACTCCTCTTTCTATTCTGGTTAGAGCCAGTTTGCGCTGTTCTGTGAAGGGAGTAGTACACAGCGTTGAGCGAGATCTTCAGTTTCTTGGCAATTTCTCACATGGAATAGCCTTCATTTCTCAGAACAAAAATAGACTGACGAGTTTCAGAAGAAAGTTATTTGTTTCTGGCCAATTTGAGCCTGTAATCGAACCCACAATTGCTGATGCTCCAGATACTCAACTAGTCTCAAGAAGGCCAGTTTTATTGCTTCTTTAATCAGCACAACATTTTTCAGCTGTGCTAACATAATTGCAAAAGGGTTTTCTAATGATCAATTAGCCTTTTAAAATGATAAACTCGGATTAGCAAACACAACGTGCCATTGGAACACATTTCTAAGTGAACCCAAACTTTTGAACGGTAGTGTATATAACGGGCCTCTGTACGCCTATGTAGATATTCCATTAAAAATCAGCCGTTTCCAGCTACAATAGCCATTTACAACATTAACAATGTCTACACTGGATTTCTGAGCAATTTGATGTTATTTTAATGGACAAAAAAAATGCTTTTCTTTCGAAAACAAGGACATTTCTAAGTGACTCCAAACTTTTGAACGGTAGTGTATATATATAATAGTTATACATATATATATTTACAAAAATATATATAATGGGGGATTGGAAATGATGCAGACAATTACATTGATTGAAGCCACAATCTATCTGCAATATTAAAGCTGATCTACCCTCTAATATAAAAATATATAAAAATAATAATTTAATGTGCACCATCAACGTGGCATAAAGACATTGTGCACAGTAAGCCAGGCAGTCTTGCAGGAAGCTTCCCAAATCAGATGTTCATTGATGTGAGAGCCAGAGGTCCAACAAGATAAAAAATATCTTGCAAATCCAAAATGTCAGTACAGTATTTAGATCATTAATAAAAGCCAATGGAAAATAAGCTTGATGTGTTTTATTTTTGCCTCTGTGGCAGCATGCTGTGACCTGTTCTAAATCCATGTTTTATTGATGCAGATTTTAATGACTCACACTCCTTTTTAACGAGACAGTTTATTAAAGTTGGTTTTAATGCAGCTTCACTATTATGCCAGAGTTAGCATGACTAAACGTCCCTCTCTGGAGCTGCCTGAGTCCCATCCAATACACTGACTGCACACTATACTACACACACTGCATAGACCACACAGCCATGATTTTACATAACAAAGTGCATTTCTTCATTTCTTCCAGCCAATTTCTGAATACTTAATCAATCGTGGACAGACTACGAAAATATAAAGGGTACCGTAGATCTTTCATGATACAACGGGATGCGTAAGATCAGCAGCATTTAGTTCCGGTGCTTGGGTTTTTCCATCACTGGTTATTTGGACAAATCACGATTTTCACAGGTGTTAGCATCTTTTGAATTTTGGAAGGGGAGGGGACATTTGTTTCATAGACTCGCCCGTAACTTGCAAAGAGAGAGGGTGGAGCTCTTCGTTCCGGTTCCGATCATCATTCTATCTCTTCTCTTAACACTTATGGACCCAGAACTTAATTGAGCATCTGACCCATTACGCAACACTTTAGTTCTGGGTTAACCGAGATGACTGAATACTCATGCTCCAGGTAGTTTGTTACAGTGTATTCTGTATTTGTTACTGTACACATAGACTACTAGTTACATATCGTATATTACGTATGGTACTACTTATGTAAACAAATAATCATTATGACAGTCATTTATGTATGTAATTTGAATGTCTTCTCTGTGTTTTTTGTTTGCAGTATTGGCTAGACCCCTCAAAAACCCTTTCAGAACACAAAGATTTAATAACAAGTAAGTATCTCTTCCTTTCTCTGCATTCAGTTGAGTTGAATGCCTCTCAGCTGTTTGGATACAGACAGTGACTTGAAGTAGAAGTTTGCAACTGCTGCTGAAATCTCTCTCTCTCTCTCTCTCTCTCTCTCTCTCAGCAGGGCCTCCATACACACTCTATTTTGGGGTCAAGTTTTACGCTGAGAATCCCTGCAAGCTAAAAGAAGAAATAACAAGGTATGACTTATTGGTAAAGTACTAGATTTCTCCACATAATATCATGGTGGCTGCTATGCTATATATCAGAGGTAGGCAACCATGTTCCTGGAGTGACGCAGGTACTGCAGGATTTTGTTCCAACTAGGCACCACACCTGACCAACTGAGCTAATTGATCAGTTCAGGGATTGCCTAAATTCAACACACCTGGTCTTCCAGGTCAGTTAAACCAAAAACATGAAGTGCCTGTGGCACTCCAGGACCGGTGTTGCCTACCCCTGCTATACTGTATATCATTGAACAATCATCCAGTCACACATACAGTATAAAAGCTTACAAGCAGAGTACAGGTGGACCGTATCTGTCTGCTTGTTATGTCCTTATCTATGGCAATATGAAATAGCTTGTACTGTATTTCATGTGCTATATGGATGTGTGTCTGTGTGTGTCTCTGGGTACTGTAGGTACCAGTTCTTCCTGCAGGTGAAGCAGGACGTACTACAGGGTAGAATCCCCTGTCCCCTCGACATCAGCGCCCAGCTGGCTGCTCTGGCCATACAGTGTGAGTACACACAGAGAGGCAGAGAGAGTGGCAGAAAGAGAGAGAGAGGCAGAGAGAGAAGAGACAGAGAGAGAGACAGAGAGACAGCGAGAGAGACAAAGAGAGAGAAGAGACAGAGACAGAGAGAGAGAGACAGACAGAGAGAGAAGAGACCGATAGAGAGACCGAGAAGAGAGAGAGCGAGAGAGAAGAGAGAGAGCTAGAGAGAGAAGAGACAGAGAGAGAGAGAGACAGAGAGAGAGACAGTCAATTTGGCATGAGGGTCTGCTATACAAATTGAAGGAAAGTGGTGTTGGGGGAAAAACATACGACATTATAAAATCCATGTACACAAACAACAAGTGTGCGGTTAAAATTTGCAAAAAGCACACACATTTCTTTCCACAGGGCCGTGGGGTGAGACAGGGATGCAGCTTAAGCCCCACCCTCTTCAACATATATATCAACGAATTGGCGAGGGCACTAGAACAGTCTGCAGCACCCGGCCTCACCCTACTAGAGTCTGAAGTCAAATGTCTACTGATTGCTGATGATCTGGTGCTTCTGTCCCCAACCAAGGAGGGCCTACAGCAGCACCTAGATCTTCTAAACAGATTCTGTCAAACCTGGGCCCTGACAGTAAATCTCAGTAAGACAAAGATAATGGTGTTCCAAAAAAGGTCCAGTTGCCAGGACCACAAATACAAATTCCATCTAGACACCATTGCCCTAGAGCACACAAAAAAACTATACATACCTCGGCCTAAACATCAGCGCCACAGGTAACTTCCACAAAGCTGTGAACGATCTGAGAGAGAGGCAAGGCAAGAAGGGCCTTTTATGCCATCAAAAGGAACATAAAATTCCACATACCAATTAGGATCTGGCAAAAAATACTTGAATCAGTTATAGAACCCATTGCCCTTTATGGTTGTGAGGTCTGGGGTCCACTCACCAACCAATAATTCACAAAATGGGACAAACACCAAATTGAGATTCTGCATGCAGAATTCAGCAAAAAAATATCCTCAGTGTACAACGTAAAACACCAAATAATGCATGCAGAGCAGAATTAGGCCAATACCCGCTAATGAGTAAAATCCAGAAAAGAGCCATTAAATTCTACAACCACCTAAAAGGAAGTGATTCCCAAACCTTCCAGAACAAAGCCATCACCTACAGAGAGATGAACATGGAGAGGAGTCCCCTAAGCAAGCTGGTCCTGGGGCTCTGTTCACAAACACAAACAGACCCCACAGAGCCCCAGGAGAGCAACACAATTAGACCCAACCAAATCATGAGAAAACAAAAAGAGAATTACTTGACACATTGGAAAGAATTTACAAATAAATGGAGCAAACTAGAATGCTATTTGGCCCTAAACAGAGAGTACACAGTGGCAGAATACCTGACCACTGTGACTGACCGAAAATGAAGGAAAGCTTTGACTATGTACAGACTCAGTGAGCATAGCCTTGCTATTGAGAAAGGCCGCCGTAGGCAGACCTATATGCACACTGCCCACAAAATGAGGTGGAAACTGTGCTGCACTTCCTAACTTCCTGCCAAATGTATAACCATATTGGAGACAGAGACATCCCTCAGATTACACAGACCCACAAAGAATTCAAAAAACAAATCCAATTTGGATAAACTCCCATGTCTATTTGGTGAAATACCACAGTGTGCAATCACAGCAGCAAGATTTGTGACCTGTTGCCACAAGAAAATGGCAACCGGTGAAGAACAAACGCCATTGTAAATACAACCTAGAGTTGAAGTCGGAAGTTTACATACACCTTAGCCAAATACATTTAAACTCAGTTTTTCACAATTCCTGACATTTAATCCTAGTAAAAATTCCCTGTCTTAGGTCAGTTAGGATCACCACTTTATTTTAAGAATGTGAAATGTCAGAATAATAGTAGAGAAAATGATTTATTTCAGCTTTTATTTCTTTCATCACATTTGCAGTGGGTCAGAAGTTTACATACACTCAATTAGCATTTGGTAGCATTGCCTTTAAATTGTTTAACTTGGGTCAAACATTTCAGGTAGACTTCCACAAGCTTCCCACAATAAGTTGGTTGAATTTTGGCCCATTCCTCCTGACAGAGCTGGTGTAACTGAGTCAGGTTTGTAGGCCTCCTTGCTCGCACACACTTTTTCAGTTCTGCCCACAAATTTTCTATAGGATTGAGGTCAGGGATTTCTGATGGCCACTCCAATACCTTGACTTTGATGTCCTTAAGCCATTTTGCCACAACTTTGGAAGTATGCTTGGGGTCATTGTTCATTTGGAAGACCCATTTGCGACCAAGCATTAACTTCCTGACTGATGTCTTGAGATGTTGCTTCAATATATCCACCTATTTTTCCTTCCTCATGATACCATCTATTTTGTGAAGTGCACCAGTCCCTACTGCAGCAAAGCACCCCCACAGCATGATGCTTCCACCCCCGTGCTTCACGGTTGGGATGGTGTTCTTCGGCTTGCAAAGAACCCCCTTTTTCCTCCAAACGTAACAATGGCCAAATATTATGGCCAAACAGTTCTATTTTTGTTTCATCAGACCAGAGGACATTTCTTCAAAAAGTACAATCTTTGTCCCCATGTGCAGTTCCAAACCGTAGTCTGGCTTTTTTTATGGCGGTTTTGGAGCAGTGGCTTCTTCCTTGGTGAGCGGCCTTTCAGGTTATGTCAATATAGGTGTCACGGATTCTGCCGAGGCTGCTCCTCCTCCTTGCTCGGGCAGGCTTCGGCGTTCGTCGTCCCCAGAGTACTAGCTACTGCCGTTCGATGTTATCGGTGGTTGTTTAGTTTTGTCTGTATTGTTTACACCTGTTCGTCATTATGTTTAATTGTTTCCCTTATATTACCCCTGTCTCTCATCAGGACATTGTGTGTGATTGTTTTTCCCTTCACGGTTGTCATTTTAGTGAGCGGGTTATTTCCTCCCTGCGTGGAGTTATTTCTGTGTTCTTTTGGATCCTTATCGGATTAAAGTACGTGTCCGAGAGTTCTGTGTCCTGCGCCTGACTTCTTTTACCGCATCTCACCGACAGTCGTGACAATAGGACTCGTTTTACTGTGGAAATAGATACTTTTTTACCTGTTTCCTCCATCATCTTCACAAGGTCCTTTGCTGTTGTTCTGGGATTGATTTGCACCAAAGTACATTCATCTCTAGGAGACAGAACGAGTCTCCTTCCTGAGCGGTATGACGGCTGCGTGGTCCCATGGTGTTTATACTTGCATACTATTGTTTGTACAGATGAACGTGGTACCTTCAGGCGTTTGGAAATTGCTCCCAAGGATGAACCAGACTTGTAGAGGTGTACAATGTTTTTTCTGAGGTCTTGGCTGATTTCTTTTGATTTTCCCATGATGTCAAGCAAAGAGGCACTGAGTTTGAAGGTAGGCCTTGAAATACATCCACAGGTACTCCTCTAATTGACTCAAATGATGTCAATTAGCCTATCAGAAGCTTCTAAAGCCATGACATCATTTTCTGGAATTTTCCAAGCTGTTTAAAGGCACAGTCAACTTAGTGTATGTAAACTTCTGACCCACTGGAATTGTGAAACATTGAATTATAAGTGAAATAATCTGTTTGTAAACAATTGTTGGAAAAATTACTTGTGTCATGCACAAAGTAGATGTCCTAACCGACTTGCCAAAACTATAGTTTGTTAACAAGAAATTTGTGGAGTGGTTGAAAAACGAGTTTTAATGACCTAAGTGTGTGTAAAGTTCCGACTTCAACTGTATGTTTATTTATTTATATTTTTGTACTTTAACTATTTGCACATCATTATAACACTGTATATAGACATAATATGACATTTGAAATGCCTTTATTCTTTTGGAACGTTTGTGAGTGTAATGTTTACTGTTAATTTGTTATCGTTTATTTCACTTTTGTTGAATATCTATTTCACTTGCTTTGGCAATGTAAATATATGTTTCCCATGCCAATAAAGCCCTTAAATTGAATTTAATTGACAGAGAAGAGAGAGAGAGAGAGAAAGAGGCAGAGAGAGAGACACAGAGAGAGAGAGAGACAGAGAGAGAGAGACAGAGAGAGAGAGACAGAGAGAGAGAGAGAGACAGAGAGACAGAGAAGAGAGAGAGAGAGAGATACAGACAGAGAGAGAAGAGACAGAGAGAGAGAGAGAGAGAGAGACAGAAAGAGAGAGACAGACAGAGAGAGAGACAGAGAGAGAAGAGACAGAGAGAGAGAGAGAGAGAGAAGAGAGAGAGAGACAGAGAGAAGAGAGAGAGATAGAAGATAGACAGAGAGACAGAGAGAGAAGAGAGAGAGAGAAGAGAGAGATAGAAGATAGGTAGACAGAGAGACAGAGAGAGAGAGACAGAGGTATACAGTGCATTCGGAAAGTATTCAGACCCCTTGACTTTTTCCACATTTTGTTACGTTACAGACTTATTCTAAAATGGATTAAATAAATGTTTTTCCTCATTACTGTCACGCCCTGACTCAGGGGACTCGTATATGTTGAGTCAGGGTGTGTATGTTCTATGTTGTGTATTTCTATGTTGGTTTTCTAGTATGTCTAGATCTAGGTTGGCCGGTGTGGTTCCCAATCAGAGGCAGCTGTCGCTCGTTGTCTCTGATTGGGGACCATACTTAGGCAGCCTATTGGCACTAGTGGGTTGTGGGATCTTGTTCCGTGTGAGGTTTGTTGTGTGTACCTTAGGACGTCACGTATCGTTAGTTTATTGTTTTGTCGTTGTGTTTATTCGTTAAATAAACATGTTGGCATATCACGCTGCGCCTTGGTCCTTCTCGTTCATCAACGATCGTGACAGAAGATCCCACCTGACCTGGACCAAGCAATGTGCCGAGGAGGAGCAGAGAGGATGGACTTGGCAGGAGATGAGAGAGGAGCTGGCAAGAAAGAGGGAGGCCCTGATCAGGGTGTAGAGGCAATCCCAAAAAAATGTTTTGGGGGGGCACACGGTGTGGACGACGAGGCAGCAGGAGGCCGCGACAGGGCGGATCCGCTGGTTAGTAGAGGAGGCCACCAGATTAGGGGGGCCATTGGTTCAGAGGGAGCAGAAGGAAAGTGTAGAGGCACGGTGAGAGGAGCTGGTTAGGCAGCAGAAGGAGCGGGGGTTAATGAAGGAACCCAGTCCCGCTCCTCGCACCAATCAAGTGGTGCGTGTCGCCAGTCCAGTCCGGCCCGTTCCTGCTCCCCGCACTAAGCCAGTGGTGCGTGTTCCCAGTACGGCCCGACCAGTTCCTGCCCCTCGCACCAAGCCAGTGGTGCGCGTCGCCAGCCCGGCCTGTTCCTGCCCCTCGCACCAGGCCAGTGGTGCGCGTCGCCAGCCCGGCCCGGCCTGTTCCTGCCCCTCGCACCAAGCCAGTGGTGCGCGTCGCCAGCCCGGCCCGGCCTGTCCTGCTCCCCGCACTAGGCCAGTGGTGCGCGTCGCCAGCCCGGTCCGGTCCGTTCCTGCTCCCCGCACCAAGCCAGTGGTGCGTGTGTCCAGTCCAGCACGGCCCGTGCCTGTTCCACCGGTGCCTGGTCCGGCACCGGTCAGCTTGCCCACTCCGGAGCCAGAGCAGTCCGCTCCACCGGGGTCCAGTCCAGATCCGGTCAGCGGCTCCACTCCGGAGCCAGAGCAGTCCGCTCCACCGGTGCCCAGTCCAGCTCCGATCAGCGGCTCCAGTCCGGAGCCTGTGCAGTTCGCTCCACCGTCGTCGGGTCCAGCTCCAGTCAGCGGTTCCAGTCCAGACCCAGACGTCCGCCCCTCTCCAGGTTCGGGGTCTCCCACACCAGGGTCCAGACAGGGCTTGGTACTTCGTGGGAGGAAGAAGAGGGGAAGCAGCGCGCCGAGGTCCAGACCAGACCAGGGGCGCAACAGGGAGGCGGAGAGTAAGAGGTCGTCACGCCCGGAGCCGGAGCCGGATCCGCCTCCGAGGCGGAATGCCCACCCGGCCCCTACCCTGTTATGTTTATGTTGCGCGGTCGGAGTCCGCACCTTTGAGGGGGGGTACTGTCACGCCCTGACTCAGGGGACTCGTATATGTTGAGTCAGGGTGTGTATGTTCTATGTTGTGTATTTCTATGTTGGTTTTCTAGTATGTCTAGATCTAGGTTGGCCGGTGTGGTTCCCAATCAGAGGCAGCTGTCGCTCGTTGTCTCTGATTGGGGACCATACTTAGGCAGCCTATTGGCACTAGTGGGTTGTGGGATCTTGTTCCGTGTGAGGTTTGTTGTGTGTACCTTAGGACGTCACGTATCGTTAGTTTATTGTTTTGTCGTTGTGTTTATTCGTTAAATAAACATGTTGGCATATCACGCTGCGCCTTGGTCCTTCTCGTTCATCAACGATCGTGACAATTACCCCATAATGACACAGTGAAAACAGGTTTTTAGAAATTTTTGCAAATGTATAAAAAAACAAAACAGAAATACCTTATTTGCGTAAGTATTCAGACACGAAATTGAGCTCAGGTGCATCCTGTTTCCATTGATCATCCTTGAGATTTGGAAAGGCACACACCTGTCTATATAAGGTCCCACAGTTGACAGTGCATGTCAGAGCAAAACCAAGCCATGAGGTCGAAGGAATTGTCCGTAGAGCTCCGAGACGGGATTGTGTCGAGGCACAGATCTGGTGAAGGGTACCAAACATTTCTGCAGCATTGAAGGTCCCCAAGAACACAGTGGCCTCCATCATTCTTAAATGGAAGAAGTTTGGAACCACCAAGACTCTTCCTAGAGCAGGCTGCCCGGCCAAACTGAGCAATCGGGGGACAAATGTCAAAAAACATGTTTTTGCTTTGTCATTATGGGGTATTGTGTGTAGATTGATGATGGGGAAGAAACAATTTAATCCTTTTTAGAATAAGGCTGTAACGTAACATAATGTGGAAAAAGTCAAGGGGTCTGAATACTTTCTGAATGCACTGCAAATAGTGAATAAATAGAGATTAGTATTATGTGATGCCACTATTCTTAGTAGTATGTGATCTCTCACACAGTCAAAATGTGTGCATGCGTATGTGTGTGTGTTTGTGTGTGTATGCTTATGCTCATTCGTCTGTCTTTCACTATTTCTCTTCAGCCGAGCTTGGCGACTACGACCCGTACAAACATGTGTCGGGATACGTGTCAGAGTACCGCTTCGTCCCGGACCAGAAAGAGGAACTGGAGGACGCAATTGAGACAATCCACAAAACTGTAATGTAAGAAAGCCCTCTCCTCTCCTCTCTCCTCTCCTCTCCCGCCTTCTCTCCTCTCCTATCCTATCCTCTTCTCGCTCCTCTCTCCTCCTCTGCTCTCTCCTCTCCCCTCCCTTCTCCCCTGTCCTTTCTCCTCTTCTCCTCTCTCCTCTCCTCTCTTCGACCTCTATGACAGCCAGCCTAATCCCTAATCCCAGTCTGATTCCCTCATAGCAGGTTCCCCTCTCTCTCCACTGTACTATACGTCAGATATAATCCAACTGTTATTGTTACTGTACAGTGTTAAAGTGTTAAAGTGTCTGGGTTGTGCAGTCAGTCTCTGATGGTGTATTAATAACTTAGTCAATCTCTGATGGTGTATTAATAACTTAGTCAGTCTCTGGTGGTTTATTAATAACTGAGTCAGTCTCTGGTGGTGTATTAATAACTTAGTCAGTCTCTGGTGGTGTATTAATAATTTAGTCAGTCTGGTGGTATATTTTTTAATAACTTAGCCAGTCTGGTGGTGTATTAATAACTTAGTCAGTATCTGGTGGTGTATTAATAACTTAGTCAGTATCTGGTGGTGTATTAATAACTTAGTCAGTATCTGGTGGTGTATTAATAACTTAGTCAGTCTCTGGTAGTGTATTAATAACTTAGTCAGTATCTGGTGGTGTATTAATAACTTAGTCAGTCTCTGGTAGTGTATTAATAACTTAGTCAGTATCTGGTGGTGTATTAATAACTTAGTCAGTATCTGGTGGTGTATTAATAACTTAGTCAGTATCTGGTGGTGTATTAATAACTTAGTCAGTCTCTGGTAGTGTATTAATAACTTAGTCAGTATCTGGTGGTGTATTAATAACTTAGTCAGTCTCTGGTGGTGTATTAATAACTTAGTCAGTCTGGTGGTGTATTAATAACTTAGTCAGTATCTGGTGGTGTATTAATAACTTAGTCAGTCTCTAATGGTGTATTAATAACTTAGTCAGTCTCTGATGGTGTATTAATAACTTAGTCAGTCTCTGATGGTGTATTAATAACTTACCTAATGGAACATCTGTCTCATAATACACAAAACTGTAATGTAAATAATCCCTCTCCTCTCTGGTGGTGTATTAATAACTTAGTCAGTCTCTGATGGTGTATTAATAACTTAGTCAGTCTGGTGGTGTATTAATAACCTACGTAATTGAACATCTGTCTCATAAGGGATTATCTGCAGTATCTGATCTAATCATTTCTCAGAAAGCAAGGGAATCGTTTAACTCTGTTGTGACTTTTAACTTGCTGAGATATAACATGTAACTACAGAGATGACTTCATCTGTAACTGTTTACTAGTTCTGGTACTGTAATACTGAACCCTAGTTGAGTCCTTCTTTTATCTTTTCTGAAGGGGTTTTTCCCTCTCAAAACAAGACTGTTGACAAAGGCATACTGTTATCTCTTTGATATATTAATAATTTATTTGCTTAGGGAAATGAGGTTGGAGACATCTGAGAATTTCTCCACTATCGTTCAATTTCATCTTAAAGTGGTCCACTACGGTGGTAATCCCATGGTTCCTTGGCTGGGTGGGATATCAGTTCCCGGGAATACCATTGGGAATCCTGCACTGTGGGATGTTGTGTGTGATAATAAGGATTCCTGGCTCTGCTCCCTACTCTTTGAAATAGGAGCTAAGAGCCCTACAGTCCTAACAGGCCAGAGGTGACCTATGGACAGCTCAATCACCTGCCTGGTATGTTGAAGTGGCTTGGAGGGAGTGTGTGTGTCAGTATGTGTCTGTGTGGGTGTGTGGTGTGTTTCACTACCTCTCCTGCTGTAGGGGTATAGGATAGGGGTGACCAACAGAGCTGTAGGGGTATAGGATAGGGGTGACCAACAGAGCTGTAGGGGTATAGGGGTATAGGATAGGGGTGACCAACAGAGCTGTCACAGAGAAGAAAAGACCAGAGTCGTGATGATGAGAGCTAGAGCCATGAATGACTGACTTCTCCCACACTAAAATGATAATTAACCCCAGGTCTATCAAGGCTAAAGGACGGCAGCCCCCAATCTGCATTAGGTCAGATTACACAGTGCTGCCAGGACCCCGACCCTATTTGTGAGGATTATGGATTACAGCTGTGACGGCTGGTCTGCTCTGACGAACACACTCCTCATTGTCTCATAGACACACAGAGGATAGGCTGAAAGCAGGGCTAAGGTGAGAGGAGGCATGCAGGGAGAGAGAGGGGGGATAGAGATATTTTTGTATTGTTTGTTTCACTTTTGTTTATTATCTATTTCATGCCAATAAAGCCCCTTAAATTGAAATTGAGAGAGAGAGAGAGAGAGAGAGAGAGAGAGAGAGAGAGAGAGAGAGAGAGAGAGAGAGAGAGAGAGAGAGAGAGAGAGAGAGAGAGAGAGAGAGAGAGAGAGAGAGAGAGGTGAATTACATGGTAATATAACAAAAAGACAGACTGACATAGACAGACAGACAGACAGACAGGATTGAAAAGAGAGAAATATCCATTTGATATAATATATAATTATCCAAAGCGACTTACAGTCATGTGTGCATAAATTTTTACGTATGGGTGGTCCCGGGGATCGAACCCACTACCCTGGCGTTACAAGCGCCATGCTCTACCAATTGAGCTACAGAGGACTTTGTTTGATAATCTCATATTGAAATGTGATTATATGAATCTGGTCAGTTCAGTGACAGTGGCCATTAAACCAATGTTGACAGTATGAAAGTGTTAAATATTTGATATTATGGATTTTACCATCATATGATTATGGTTATCCATCCATTCCCTGGTGTTGTTTGTGTATTCCAGACAGTGGCATGGACTACAGTATCGTGACAGTGAAGTGATTATGTGGTTTAATCTCAGTGTGAAGCAGGATAAAGAGCCAGCTCCTCTCCACTAATGTCCTCTCCATTACACCAACACAATCTCCCCATGCAGCCCCCGGCGGCCTGACACACAATCACACACACACACACACACACACACACACACACACACACACACACACACACACACACACACACACACACACACACACACACACACTATAATGACCCAGCCCCACTATACCCTCGCTGCAGCCAATCCTGGGCCTTTCTCTGTGGATAACAACATTCTCCTCGCAGTCAGACAGAAACTGATACAAATGTATCCAGTTTATTATTTTATAACAGAAACCTATAGGGTTGGGCCTCCCGAGTGGCGCAGCGGTCTAAGGCACTGCATCGCAGTGCTACAGACGTCACTACAGACCCGGGTTCGATCCCAGGCTGTTTCGCAGCCGGCTGCGACTGGGAGACCCATGAGGCGGCGCGCAATTACCCCTCCCCTGGGTTAGGGGAGGGTTTGGCCGGACGGGATGTCCTTGTCCCATCGCGCTCTAGCGACTCCTTGTGGAGGGCCGGGCGCATGCACACTGACTTCGGTCGCCAGTTGTACGGTGTTTCCTCCGACACATTAGTGTGGCTGGCTTCCGGGTTAAGCGAGCAGTGTGTCAAGAAGCTGTGCGGCTTGGCAGGGTCGTGTTTTGGAGGATGGCTCTCGACCTTCACCTCTCCCGAGTCCGTACAGGAGTTGCAGCAATGGGACAAGACTGTAACTCCCAATTGGATATCACGAAAATCAAAATTCTCAGACTGAGACACATCATATACCTTTAAACATTACATTTCTTCTTACAGTGTCAACCCCATAAGTCCTGAAAGTTGTTAGTCTATGACCATACATCCCCTTAATGTTGTTGAGAAAGACAACAGGCAGCTATCAATGACTAAGAGACAGTGATCATCATTTGGTTTTGCTCTATTCCCTCTGGGGCCTCTTAGCTCCTCTTAGCTTCTCTCTCTCGCTCTCTCTCTCTCTCTCTCTCTCTCTCTCTCTCTCTCTCTCTCTCTCTCTCTCTCTCTCTCTCTCTCGCTCTCGCTCTCTCTCTCTCTGTGTGTCTCTGTCTCTGTCTCTGTCAGTGCTGCTGTGACTGAGTGTAACACTGGAGGGTGATGCTCAGCCCTCAGCTCCGTGGCCTGCTGATGAGACTCGAGCCTGGGTCATTATTTACCCAGTGAGCTAAGCGTCCTGTGGAAAGAGGAGAGTGGAGCAGGCTGGTCTGATTGGTGATCAGTCACTAGGGGGTTCATCCAGGCATCCTCCTTTCCTCCCACCGCTGTCTGACTGATGATCAGAGAGAGGCTGGGGTATGGGACAGAGGAGAGGAAGAGGGGAGGAAGAGAGACAGAAGTAGCGGGAGGAAGAGAGTAATAGAGAGAGAGAAGGAGCGGGAGAAGATGCAGATAGATATAGAGAGAGGTTGTTATATGAGGAAAAAAGGGGAGGCAGTGGGAAGGAAGAGAGAGAGGAAGAGATAGACGGAGGGACTCAGAAGGAGAGAGAGACCTGGGCCCTGACAGTAAATCTCAATAAGACAAAATTCTATGCCTTCTATGCCATCAAAAATAACATAAAATTCCACATACCAATTAGGATATGGCTAAAAATACTTAAATCAGTTATAGAACCCATTGCCCTTTATGGTTGTGAGGTCTGGGGTCCGCTCACCAACCAAGAATTCACAAATTGGGACAAACAACAAATTTAGAATTCTGCAAAAATATCCTCAGTGTACAACGTACAACACCAAATAATGCATGCAGAGCAGAATTAGGCCGATACCCGCTAATGATCAAAATCCAGAAAAGAGCCATTAAATTCTACAACCACCTAAAAGGAAGTGATTCCCAAACCTTCCATAACAAAGCCATCACCTACAGAGAGATGAACCTGGATAAGAGTCCCCTAAGCAAGCTGGTCCTGGGGCTCTGTTCACAAACACAAACAGACCCCACAGAGCCCCAGGACAGCAACACAATTAGACCCAACCAAATCATGAAAAAACAAAAAGATAATTACTTGACACATTGGAAAGAATTAACAAAAAAACAGAGCAAACTAGAATGCTATTTCAAAGAGTACACAGTGGCAGACTACCTGACCACTGTGACTGACCCAAAATTAAGGAAAGTTTTGACTATGTACAGACTCAGTGAGCATAGCCTTGCTATTGAGAAAGGTCGCCGTAGGCAGACCTGGCTCTCAAGAGAAGACAGGCTATGTGCACACTGCCCACAAAATGAGGTGGAAACTGAGCTGCACTTCCTAACCTCCTGCTAAATGTATGACCATATTAGAGACACATATTTCCCTCAGATTACACTGACAATAAATGCCAATAAAGCCCCTTAAATTGAATTGAGATACAGTGGAAGAGAGAGAGAGAGAGGGAAAGAGAGAGAGAGAGATGCTGCAGTGTGAAAACAAGGGGAGACAAGAGGAGAGGCAGAGGAAGGAAAAGAGAGGTAGAAGGTGCTCTGGGGGGTGATAGATACAGAGAGATAGACGTAGTTCTCTCAAAAGCCTGTGGATGTCAACCTCACTGTGATCTGCTATGTAGAACACCCAGCACCACACCCCTTGTCATATATCTGCTGCTCTCTGACTCTCTTCCACTTCCTATTCCTGTCTCGTCCGTCCAGGCGGCCTCGGTCCCACAGGCAGCAGGCAGGCAGGCCAGGCGGGAAGAAATTAGGCCAACCAAACACACTAACGACACACACACACACAGCCAGGCAGGCAGACGTGGGGCCAAACGGAGGGATGAGTGTCCCTGTCCCCGCCCGTTGTGTCACGGCTCCATGGAGCCCCTGCCTCCACCCCGGAGCGTCCGTTAATAACTCCCCGTTCCAAGCCACTCAACCACCTAACTGCATTTATACCGACAATCATCTCAGCCCTGGCCCGGCTACCTACAAAGAACATGTGAACAGAATCCATAATGGACTGGGAAAGAAGGATGAGATTGTGTCTTCAGGGTATGGAGGGAGAAGGGAGGTGGGAGGAGCTCTAGGGGTCACACTTCAACAGGCTGAATGAGTCTGAGTCTCTGTGTTACTAATGTGTGTGATCAGGAGATCAATGATACGGCTCGAGAGCAGAGAGGGAGGAGAGGATGCCTCACTCCTCTAACCTCTAACATGAGGAGGGAGATGTGGGCACAGTATATGGAGTTTACCAAAGCCAGAGTTTACACTGCAGACACACAGCTTATAGTCCAGAGATTACAGTGTGGGTTGCACGATACATACAATAATACCTTTGTGACAGAGGTATTCCATCACCCTTTATCCACATTCATAGATATTTTCACCATATTGTAGACTTAGTTGACAGTTGGTACACGATTCACTCTCGATAAACATATCGTATGTACACAGCAAAGCACAGGCAGTTGCTCCATACCTGTGTTCTCCTAGACTGCATACTTTTGGTTTTTAAACATGACTCTCTCTGTATGACATTGTAGTTAATGAGTAATAGGAGATACATAACCCAGTCCCCAACCTAGTTGTTAACATGGAATGTTAGTAAATAGGAATGTAGAAAAAGCATTACTGATTAGATGAGGAGGGGGGAAAGTATGTTATGTTACGTTTTTGAAAAGTGTATTAGTTTCATTTGAGTTTATTTAATTGTCGTCTCGTGGGACCAGACAAGTCTGTCTCTGAACATTTAAGTCTGGCATGTAAGATTACTTGTATTGTAGTTCCTTATTATTATTAATATTATTATTATTATGATATATAACCTATTTATCTCAGTGTTGCCACTTCAGAGTGAATCCATTGTATTGTATCTGTCCACACTGCATACAGTACTCTAAAACACTCTAGCTATAATCTCTCTACCTATAATTACCTCTGTTGTTGACCAGGTATGTCATCATGTTAGATTTACTGTTATTAGACTGGGCGATTCATGACAGTTAAACAACTCTCCATCCCTGCTGTAATACTGTCATCAGGGGTGAAGTACAACACAATAAATATCAACTTTCCATTTATTTTGGGTGTTCTCTTGTTGCACTGCATTCCACCAACAGTCACTTAGTGA
Source organism: Coregonus clupeaformis (assembly GCF_020615455.1). Lineage (NCBI taxonomy): Eukaryota > Metazoa > Chordata > Actinopteri > Salmoniformes > Salmonidae > Coregonus > Coregonus clupeaformis. The sequence goes on from NC_059200.1 coordinate 24,196,274, forward strand.
TTTGTTACATGGCTGTTTCTAAACACTTAGCTTTAGATGTTTCTAAACCCTTAGCTTTAGAATAGATAAAGGTATCTAGATGTACTAAGTAGACTGTACAATATAATGTTAGACTACGGTATGTATACTTGTAGGTGTATACTAGCTCATGTTATACCATGTATACAGTAAGATGTATACTTGATAATGTTAGACTACGGTATGTATACTTGTAGGTGTATACTAGCTCATGTTATACCATGTATACAGTAAGATGTATACTCGATAATGTCACACTATGTATACTTGTAGATACACACTAGACAAGATTTCCTTCTATGTGTTTGTCTATGGGCTTGAAAGCCTTTCCTGATGCTTCACCAACAAGATACCATCTCTGTGTTTCAGGGAACAGGTTCCCTCCAAGGCTGAACTCAATTATCTAGGAATCGCCAAAACACTGGATATGTACGGAGTCGACCTTCACCCTGTCTTCGTAAGTAGGAGCTGGACTCGCTGACTGTGGAGAAGACTGGGATGCTTGTTAGAGCTGTATTCTGTGGTTCATCACAATCACCTTAACCTTGATCATATTCCTTCTTATTTTCCTAGTCTCTCTGTGTGGAGAGATGACTGTTTTACTATGTTCTTACCCTTTGACACATACGTTAATATCCTGACTCTGTGTTATTGCTGGTTGGCACTTAGTATGTAAATTGATTTTGGAATAATACCTGTTATTGTGGTGTGTTTCAGGGAGAGAATCAATCTGAATACTTCCTGGGGTTAACACCTATTGGAGTTGTTGTCTACAAGAACAAAACACAAGTTGGGAAGTATTTCTGGTAGCTATTGTTTTTGGATGATTTGTATACCCTGTAGGAGTAAATAATGACTATGATGGTTTGACCTATAACTCCCATTTCGGGCTCTATTTTAACAAACCTAACACAATGGTAAATCTTAAGTGCAGGCGGTAGCGCTATAGGTTCAGGGATGTGTTAGAAATACTTTTGCTATTTTCACTATCACAATTATCGGCTCACTTGCTGGCGTTGGTGCGAAAGGGCGGGGTTTTGATGAATAAACAAGTTGTGGTTGTGCTGAGGCTTGGCCCCTCACTGGCCAATCAGAACGTGCTCCTTGGTGAAATATGTGGTTGCTTCAAGTTGTGTATTTACGGTATTTTATGTATTGCCTTGGAATCAACTCCAATTCCAATGTTAGTCCTTTATAGTTTGTTAAATGGCTTACAGAAACAAAATAGCAAAATGTAGACCTATCTTTGCTAAAGACGTTACTTTCAACCCATTTGCAGTCCACATTGTTCTAAGTAATTGTATGGCTTCAATAGCATTCACACTGATCTAGGGGCTAGGCCTACTGTAAATTGCATTGTGGCTGAGCATGGACATGCCAAACATTGTCAATAAGCAAGATTAAATTAATTATTGTTAAGGCCTAAAAGAGAAGGAATAATTTGAATCAAATTCTAAACAAAACAACAACTTCTTTTAAATAGGCTATGTCACACTTACAGGCACCATCATTTCTTCCTGAGGGAATACAGTGAGGGAAAAAAGTATTTGATCCCCTGCTGATTTTGTACGTTTGCCCACTGACAAAGAAATGATCAGTCTATAATTTTAATGGTAGGTTTATTTGAACAGAGAGAGACAGAATAACAACAAAATCCAGAAGAACGCATGTCAAAAATGTTATAAATTGATTTGCATTTGAATGAGGGGAAATAAGTATTTGACCCCCTCTCAATCAGAAAGATTTCTGGCTCCCAGGTGTCTTTTTATACAGGTAACGAGCTGAGATTAGGAGCACACTCTTAAAGGGAGTGCTCCTAATCTCAGTTGTTACCTGTATAAAAGACACCTGTCCACAGAAGCATTCAATCAATCAGATTCCAAACTCTCCACCATGGCCAAGACCAAAGAGCTCTCCAAGGATGTCAGGGACAAGATTGTAGACCTACACAAGGCTGGAATGGGCTACAAGACCATCGCCAAGCAGCTTGGTGAGAAGGTGACAACAGTTGGTGCGATTATTCGCAAATGGAAGAAACACAAAATAACTGTCAATCTCCCTCGGCCTGGGGCTCCATGCAAGATCTCACCTTGTGGAGTTGCAATGATCATGAGAACGGTGAGGAATCAGCCCAGAACTACACGGGAGGATCTTGTCAATGATCTCAAGGCAGGTGGGACCATAGTTACCAAGAAAACAATTAGTAACACACTACGCCGTGAAGGACTGAAATCCTGCAGCGAACGCAAGGTCCTCCTGCTCAAGAAAGCACATATACAGGGCCATCTGAAGTTTGCCAATGAACATCTGAATGATTCAGAGGAGAACTGGGTGAAAGTGTTGTGGTCAGATGAGACCAAAATGGAGCTCTTTGGCATCAACTCAACTCGTCGTGTTTGGAGGAGGAGGAATGCTGCCAATGACCCCAAGAACACCATCCCCACCGTCAAACATGGAGGTGGAAACATTATGCTTTGGGGGTGTTTTTCTGCTAAGGGGACAGGACAACTTCACTGCATCAAAGGGACAATGGACGGGGCCATGTACCGTCAAATCTTGGGTGAGAATCTCCTTCCCTCAGCCAGGGCATTGAAAATGGGTCGTGGATGGGCATTCCAGCATGACAATGACCCAAAACACACGGCCAAGGCAACAAAGGAGTGGCTCAAGAAGAAGCACATTAAGGTCCTGGAGTGGCCTAGCCAGTCTCCAGACCTTAATCCCATAGAAAATCTGTGGAGGGAGCTGAAGGTTCGAGTTTCCAAACGTCAGCCTCGAAACCTTAATGACTTGGAGAACATCTGCAAAGAGGAGTGGAACAAAATCCCTCCTGAGATGTGTGCAAACCTGGTGGCCAACTACAAGAAACGTCTGACCTCTGTGATTGGCAACAAGGGTTTTGCCACCAAGTACTAAGTCATGTTTTGCAGAGGGGTCAAATACTTATTTCCCTCATTAAAATGCAAATCAATTTATAACATTTTTGACATGCGTTTTCTGGATTTTTTTGTTGTTATTCTGTCTCTCACTGTTCAAATAAACCTACCATTAAAATGATAGACTGATCATGTCTTTGTCAGTGGGCAAACGTACAAAATCAGCAGGGGATCAAATACTTTTTTCCCTCACTGTATAATATTAAAACAACGCAGACTATGGAGGGTTTTACTCACATCTCAACTTTTCACAGTAGCTGGACAAAGATCCAATATAACGAGAAAGGGACAATGTCCACTCACTGTTATACTGCTCCCAAATATTAATATAATCAGAACCATCTTACAGATCAGATCACATTCACACATCTCCAGCAGTTGCATTGCAAGCGTGCTACGGATGTTGGAAAGGTGAATCATTCTAATAAGTTTGGTTGTAATAAAATGTAAAGATAAACAAGCAATCCGTTTTTTTAAAAGAAATAAATGTGAAATGTAATGATGTCATAAAACCACCAGGATAAAAAAGATAGTCATTGTTGTTGAACCAGCCTTCCTTATAGTAGGCCTGAGGGAGGGCTTGTTGTTGAACCAGCCTTCCTTATAGTAGGCCTGAGGGAGGGCTTGTTGTTGAACCAGCCTTCCTTATAGTAGGCCTGAGGGAGGGCTTGTTGTTGAACCAGCCTTCCTTATAGTAGGCCTGAGGGAGGGCTTGTTGTTGAACCAGCCTTCCTTATAGTAGGCCTGAGGGAGGGCTTGTTGTTGAACCAGCCTTCCTTATAGTAGGCCTGAGGGAGGGCTTGTTGTTGAACCAGCCTTCCTTATAGTAGGCCTGAGGGAGGGCTTGTTGTTGAACCAGCCTTCCTTATAGTAGGCCTGAGGGAGGGCTTGTTGTTGAACCAGCCTTCCTTATAGTAGGCCTGAGGGAGGGCTTGTTGTTGAACCAGCCTTCCTTATAGTAGGCCTGAGGGAGGGCTTGTTGTTGAACCAGCCTTCGTTATAGTAGGCCTGAGGGAGGGCTTGTTGTTGAACCAGCCTTCCTTATAGTTGGCCTGAGGGAAGGCTTGTTGTTGAACCAGCCTTCCTTATAGTAGGCCTGAGGGAGGGCTTGGGTTGCTGTTGAAACAGCCTTCCTTATAGTAGGCCTGAGGGAAGGCTTGTTGTTGAAACAGCCTTCCTTATAGTAGGCCTGAGGGAGGGGTTGCTGTTGAAACAGCCTTCCTTATAGTAGGCCTGAGGGAGGGCTTGTTGTTGAACCAGCCTTCCTTATAGTAGGCCTGAGGGAGGGCTTGTTGTTGAACCAGCCTTCCTTATAGTAGGCCTGAGGGAGGGCTTGTTGTTGAACCAGCCTTCCTTATAGTAGGCCTGAGGGAGGGCTTGTTGTTGAACCAGCCTTCCTTATAGTAGGCCTAAGGGGAGGGCTTGTTGTTGAACCAGCCTTCCTTATAGTAGGCCTGAGGGAGGGCTTGTTGTTGAACCAGCCTTCGTTATAGTAAGCCTGAGGGAGGGCTTGGGTTGCTGTTGAAACAGCCTTCCTTATAGTAGGCCTGAGGGAGGGCTTGTTGTTGAACCAGCCTTCCTTATAGTAGGCCTGAGGGAGGGCTTGTTGTTGAACCAGCCTTCCTTATAGTAGGCCTGAGGGAGGGCTTGGGGTGCTGTTGAACCAGCCTTCCTTATATTAGGCCTGAGGGAGGGCTTGGGTTGCTGTTGAATCAACTTTCCTTATAGTAGGCCTGAGAGAGGGCTTGTTGTTGAACCAGCCTTCCTTATAGTAGGCCTGAGGGAGGGCTTGTTGTTGAACCAGCCTTCCTTATAGTAGGCCTGAGGGAGGGCTTGTTGTTGAACCAGCCTTCCTTATAGTAGGCCTGAGGGAGGGCTTGTTGTTGAACCAGCCTTCCTTATAGTAGGCCTGAGGGAGGGCTTGTTGTTGAACCAGCCTTCGTTATAGTAAGCCTGAGGGAGGGCTTGGGTTGCTGTTGAAACAGCCTTCCTTATAGTAGGCCTGAGGGAGGGCTTGTTGTTGAACCAGCCTTCCTTATAGTAGGCCTGAGGGAGGGCTTGTTGTTGAACCAGCCTTCCTTATAGTAGGCCTGAGGGAGGGCTTGTTGTTGAACCAGCCTTCCTTATAGTAGGCCTGAGGGAGGGCTTGTTGTTGAACCAGCCTTCGTTATAGTAGGCCTAAGGGAGGGCTTGTTGTTGAACCATCCTTCCTTATAGTAGGCCTGAGGAAGGGCTTGTTGTTGAACCAGCCTTCCTTATAGTTGGCCTGAGGGAGGGCTTGGGTTTTCAACATATGAAATGGAAAACAAGCAATTTTTACAAGTTATAAAAACTTCTAAATACTAGGTTCACCGGTGCAGGCTGGGATGGCTGGGTGACCTGGCTTGGTATTCACCGAGGTTCTCATCTCTCGTTTCAGGATGGGCATGGACACGTAGCCTACACCATGGAGGGAGATTTATGCACGTCCAAAATGGGACCTGCATGGCTAAAAGAATGTGGGCCTGACTACAATGCATAGATCAAAAGGGAATGTCAGCTCACTGTTTTACTCCTCTCAAACGTAATATTTTAATAAATATTTGGTGATTAAGATTTATTTCCAAGCGGTGTCAGGAGCCAAATCCTATCAACAGTCTTGACTACTTCGTGATTGCATTGAGTAAAATATGAAGTATACAGGCACCAAAAGCACATTAGGCTACTCTTGTTCTATGCACATATGGGCAGTGTGCGTCACGGCTGGATAGGCTACGTTTCCGCTGTCAAAACTCATGCCATAGCCAACTGCGTTACTGCTAAAACCAGCTTTTGGTTGGTCTTACATATCCCTATCAGCACTGCCTGAAATTAGCACTTTGGATCATGTTTTTAAGGACACACCTCAAATATTTCCACCCAAATCAAAGCAAAACACATCACATGTTGTATTCGTCACATGCGCCGAATACAACAGGTATAGATCCTTACCGTGAAATGCTTACTTACAAGCCCTTAACCAGTTTAAAGAAAAATAAGAGTTAAGAAATTATTTGCTAAATAAACTAAAGTTTAAAAAAGTAACACAATAAAAGAACAATAACGAGGCTATATACAGGGAGTACTGGTACTGAGTCAATGTGCGGGGGTTACAGGTTAGTTGAGGTAATTGAGGTAATATGTACATGTAGGTAGGGCTAAAGTGACTATGCATAGATAACAAACAGTGAGTAGTAGCTGCGTAAAAGAGGGGAGGGGGGGTCAATGCAAATAGTCCGGGTGGCCATTTCATTAATTGTTCAGCAGTCTTATGGCTTGGGGGTAGAAGCTGTTAAGGAGCCTTTTGGACCAAGACTTGGTGCTCTGGTACCGCTTGACATGCGGTAGCAGAGAGAACAGTCTATGACTAGGGTGGCTGGAGTCTTTGACAATTTTAGGGCCTTCCTCTGACACCGCCTGGTATAGAGGTGCTGGATGGCAGGGAAGCTTGGCCCCAGTGATGTACTGTGCCGTACGCACTAACCTCTGTAGTGCCAATCTGAGCGCAAGCAAGCAGGCTGATATAAGACAGGTAAATTGCCGAACTTGGCGTTACGGCTGGAAAATGCCAGTGCGACAGTTTTTACATGACGAAATTGCAAACTAACGCCAGCCGGAAATAGAGCCCTTCATGTTAGTTAGATAACTTACTGCAGTATTTATGAAAAAAATAAACTGTGACTGATAAGCTATCATACCTGTTTACTTTAATATTTCAGGCCAAGGATAACAAAAGTGCATTTTAAGGAAACACAATTTGAGCTTCGAGTCGTTGGAAAAGATGTAAGTTATCAGTTATTATCTTTCAGTAATATCTGCATAAGGAATGTTTTGTGAAGTTATGTACTGAATTTTTGACCTTGACTTTGTTTGTTTGTGATTATTCTGTTTATTTTAGCATGTTTCATAAACTCAATAATTTGAGATCATTCACACTAGCTAACTTGTTATGACTGAATCAAAACCAATTTGTTTGGATATCACAGGTGTGGAAAACAAGGCATAAAATGAAACTGACTGAATGTTCTCAGGAGTATCTGCAGTACTCCCATTTGAAACCTTGAAAGGTCAATCGTGTGTTTTATCTTGAAGGATTTTGACATCTTCCTAATGTTTAAGGAGAGAAATTAAAGAAACATGACAGAGCAGGACTACGGGACGTGGCTGCAGCCTTGAAAGCTCTCTCCCATATTCACTGATGTTTACTTCATGGGTGCAAATGGGGAGAGAGACGCGTCACACAAACTTAACTTCCTCAAAACACATCCAGCTTAATGATGACCTTTTGGGTCTTTGGGGAATTTTCAAACGTACACTTTTTGGGGCTTTTGGGGAGGATTTCTTGATCGTTTTCAAAGTGATATCACTGACGCAGAACCACATTTCTCTTCTCTCTGTTGAGATAGTGTGACTCATTGAGACCTGTGAGTCTTGCTGAATTAAATACTGAATTTGGTTTATGCAGACGATTCATTTTCACTGGGGTGTGTGTGTGTCTGTGTGTGTATGTGCGTGCGTGAGCGTGTGCCAACTAGCGACCTGAGAGTCTCATTAAGCTGTGAATACCGAGGCAGTTGAGCAGCCAGGGACCTATGAGAAACCCATTATTGGCAATACACTGTCCGAGCAGCTCAGAAGATCAGAGCATTTAAATAAAATAGAGAGCTATGGATCTACAGTAGCTACCTCCTCTTTGAGACTAGCTGTAGAGGTTAGAGACTGAGTCATCCTCTCTCTAAAGTCTTATATCTATTATCCTAATGACCAAACACAGACATCCCATATGGGGTGAAAGATTACACACTACCTGTTCATTTACAGATCATTTAATGGTAAATTTGTCAGGAGGGAGATGCAGTGGCCTATCCACACCACCTAATTATGTAGCCGGTTGTTTTCACAATGAATGATGAAGTAAATGTCCTTTGTTATGGTATAGTTAGAATTATAAACTGTGTAGTTTGGGTCCTGGATGCTGATTGGCTGAAACAGCATTCCAGCCTTGGGCCTTATTGCTTAAATATATCTAATTGATTTAGCTGCTGAATGTGATTTGTATAGTTTTTTTGTTTTTAGGGGGTAGATCAGCTTAATATTGCAGATAGATTGTAACTTCCATCAATGTAATTGTCTGCATCACTTCCAATCCCCCATGATTTTAAATATATATATATATATATATATATATATATATATATATATATATATATATATATATATACAGTGGGGAGAACAAGTATTTGATACACTGCCAATTTTGCAGGTTTTCCTACTTACAAAGCATGTAGAGGTCTGTAATTTTTTATCATAGGTACACTTCAACTGTGAGAGACGGAATCTAAAACAAAAATCCAGAAAATTACATTGTATGATTTTTAAGTAATTAATTTGCATTTTATTGCATGACATAAGTATTTGATACATCAGAAAAGCAGAACTTAATATTTGGTACAGAAACCTTTGTTTGCAATTACAGAGATCATACGTTTCCTGTAGGTCTTGACCAGGTTTGCACACACTGCAGCAGGGATTTTGGCCCACTCCTCCATACAGACCTTCTCCAGATCCTTCAGGTTTCGGGGCTGTCGCTGGGCAAAACGGACTTTCAGCTCCCTCCAAAGATTTTCTATTGGGTTCAGGTCTGGAGACTGGCTAGGCCACTCCAGGACCTTGAGATGCTTCTTACGGAGCCACTCCTTAGTTGCCCTGGCTGTGGGTTTCGGGTCGTTGTCATGCTGGAAGACCCAGCCACGACCCATCTTCAATGCTTTTACTGAGGGAAGGAGGTTGTTGGCCAAGATCTCGCGATACATGGCCCCATCCATCCTCCCCTCAATACGGTGCAGTCAGTCCTGTCCCCTTTGCAGAAAAGCATCCCCAAAGAATGATGTTTCCACCTCCATGCTTCACGGTTGGGATGGTGTTCTTGGGGTTAGTACTCATCCTTCTTCTTCCTCCAAACACGGCGAGTGGAGTTTAGACCAAAAAGCTCTATTTTTGTCTCATCAGACCACATGACCTTCTCCCATTCCTCCTCTGGATCATCCAGATGGTCATTGGCAAACTTCAGACGGGCCTGGACATGCGCTGGCTTGAGCAGGGGGACCTTGCGTGCGCTGCAGGATTTTAATCCATGACGGCGTAGTGTGTTACTAATGGTTTTCTTTGAGACTGTGGTCCCAGCTCTCTTCAGGTCATTGACCAGGTCCTGCCGTGTAGTTCTGGGCTGACCCTCACCTTCCTCATGATCATTGATGCCCCACGAGGTGAGATCTTGCATGGAGCCCCAGACCAAGGGTGATTGACCGTCATCTTGAACTTCTTCAATTTTCTAATAATTGCGCCAACAGTTTTTGCCTTCTCACCAAGCTGCTTGCCTATTGTCCTGTAGCCCATCCCAGCCTTGTGCAGGTCTACAATTTTATCCCTGATGTCCTTACACAGCTCTCTGGTCTTGGCCATTGTGGAGAGGTTGGAGTCTGTTTGATTGAGTGTGTGGACAGGTGTCTTTTATACAGGTAACGAGTTCAAACAGGTGCAGTTAATACAGGTAATGAGTGGAGAACAGGAGGGCTTCTTAAAGAAAAACTAACAGGTCTGTGAGAGCCGGAATTCTTACTGGTTGGTAGGTGATCAAATACTTATTTCATGCAATAAAATGTAAATTAATTACTTAAAAATCATACAATGTGATTTTCTGGATTTTTAGATTTTAGATTCCGTCTCTCACAGTTGAAGTGTACCTATGATAAAAATTACAGACCTCTACATGCTTTGTAAGTAGGAAAACCTGCAAAATCGGCAGTGTATCAAATACTTGTTCTCCCCACTGTATACAATATATATACACTGCTCAAAAAAATAAAGGGAACACTTAAACAACACAATGTAACTCCAAGTCAATCACACATCTGTGAAATCAAACTGTCCACTTAGGAAGCAACACTGATTGACAATAAATTTCACATGCTGTTGTGCAAATGGAATAGACAACAGGTGGAAATTATAGGCAGTTAGCAAGACATCCCCAATAAAGGACTGGTTTTGCAGGTGGTGACCACAGACCACTTCTCAGTTCCTATGCTTCCTGGCTGATGTTTTGGTCACTTTTGAATGCTGGCGGTGCTTTCACTCTAGTGGTAGCATGAGACGGAGTCTACAACCCACACAAGTGGCTCAGGTAGTGCAGCTCATCCAGGATGGCACATCAATGCGAGCTGTGGCAAGAAGGTTTGCTGTGTCTGTCAGCGTAGTGTCCAGAGCATGGAGGCGCTACCAGGAGACAGGCCAGTACATCAGGAGACGTGGAGGAGGCCGTAGGAGGGCAACAACCCAGCAGCAGGACTGCTACCTCCGCCTTTGTGCAAGGAGGAGCAGGAGGAGCACTGCCAGAGCCCTGCAAAATGACCTTGTAGTGTCGAGTCAATGTTGCTAATTATAGTAGTAACATTAATTATGCTGTAACAAAGGAGTCCGCTTATACTGAGCTTTGATCATAAGTTTTATTAATATCACAAGATTTCAGCATAAGTTTACAGATGTCTAGAGCATCCGGAGAGCAGAGTCCCAAAAGAATATGTCTGCTCTAATGCTCTTTGTTTAAACCCAGTACTTATAATATTCCCCAAAATATGGGTGGCTCCCTCTACTGTCCAATCCCCTGTCTACAACACACACTCCCTCTCTTCTATGGGGTGTCACCCTAAAACAACTCCCTCTGAAACTGAATAAACATCCTCTCAGGTTCCACTTGAAAACATTAGCAAAGTCATAATTCTTAATACACTACAACCTCCAGCAGGCCACAAATGTGCATGTGTCTGCTCAAACGGTCAGAAACAGACTCCATGAGGGTGGTATGAGGGCCCGACGTCCACAGGTGGGGGTTGTGCTTACAGCCCAACACCGTGCAGGACGTTTGGCATTTGCCAGAGAACACCAAGATTGGCAAATTCGCCACTGGCGCCCTGTGCTCTTCACAGATGAAAGCAGGTTCACACTGAGCACATGTGACAGACGTGACAGAGTCTGGAGACGCCCGTGGAGAACGTTCTGCTGCCTGCAACATCCTCCAGCATCACCGGTTTGGCGGTGGGTCAGTCATGGTGTGGGGTGGCATTTCTTTGGGGGCCGCACAGCCCTCCATGTGCTCGCCAGAGGTAGCCTGACTGCCATTAGGTACCGAGATGAGATCCTCAGACCCCCTTGTGAGACCATATGCTGGTGCGGTTGGCCCTGGGTTCCTCCTAATGCAAGACAATGCTAGACCTCATGTGGCTGGAGTGTGTCAGCAGTTCCTGCAAGAGGAAGGCATTGATGCCCGCCTGTTCCCCAGACCTGAATCCAATTGAGCACATCTGGGACATCATGTCTCGCTCCATCCACCAACGCCACGTTGCACCACAGACTGTCCAGGAGTTGGCGGACGCTTTTAGTCCAGGTCTGGGAGGAGATCCCTCAAGAGACCATCCACCACCTCATCAGGAGCATGCCCAGGCGTTGTAGGGAGGTCATACAGGCACGTGGAGGCCACACACACTACTGAGCCTCATTTTGACTTGTTTTAAGGACATTATATCAAAGTTGGATCAGCCTGTAGTGTGGTTTTCCACTTTAATTTTGAGGGTGACTCCAAATCCAGACCTCCATGGGTTGATACGTTTGATTTCCATTGATCATTTTTGTGTGATTTTGTTGTCAGCACATTCAACTATGTAAAGAAAAAAGTATTTAATAAGATTATTTCATTCATTCAGATCTAGGATGTGTTATTTTAGTGTTCCCTTTATTTTTATGAGCAGTGTATATATACATACATACATACATATATACACATATATACATACATACATACATACATACATACATACATACATACATACATACATACATACATACACATATGTATTGTTTTGTTTGTTTGTTGTTGGTATAAGAGATGACGTTGTTGTTTATTTACAGTGCACAGAGACTTCGTTCTTCTTCAAGGCACCCAATAAGACAGCATGTAAACATCTGTGGAAGTGCTGCATAGAACACCACACTTTCTTCAGGTAAAAAACGACACACACACACACACACACACACACACACACACTGTCATAGGCAAATATTACTATACCAACACTATTATAACTTCTCAGTTAGAATCTCTACCACCTTCCACAGGTAAGAACCCAAACTATCTCTATCTATCTCTATATATCTATATCTATATCTATCTATATATATCTATCTCTAGCTATATCTATCTATCTCTATCTATATCATAGTTTTGATGTCTTCACTATTATTCTACAATGTAGAAAATAGTAAAAATAAAGAACAACCCTTGAATGAGTAGGTGTTCTAAAACTTTTGAACGGTAGTGTAGATAGAGATAGATAGATATAGATAAATATATATGGAACACATTTGGAATCATGTAGTAACCAAAAAAGTGTTAAACAAATCTAAATATATTTTATATTTGAGATTCTTCAAACAGCCACCCTTTGCCTTGATGACAGCTTTGCACACTCTTGGCATTCTCTCAACCTTGTCTGTGATCCCCTCTTCTGTCAACCCCCCCCTCTGTCAAGCCCCCTCTCTGTCAACCCCCCTCTGTCAACCCCCCTCAGTCATCCTCTCTCTGTCATCCCCTCAGGTAGAAACCTAACACATACCTCTTAACATAAAGATCCCAGAAAAGCTCCATTCCTTACAAGTCCCTCAGTCCTTAATCAAAATGAACAAGGCCCCTGTCTGACAGCGCAGTGCAGTGCGGTCTCTGGTGTGTGTGTGTGTGTGTGTGTGTGTGTGCGTGCTAAATGTGATGAGTTTGTGGCATATTTCAGAGATAAGATAACCAACATTAGGCTGGGTATCAGTCAAGCAAGACCTGATGAGAAGCTTGATGATATGTGCCCTAGCCTACCATACAAAGGCACTATGGATTTATTTTCCCTGGTTGACACAGACATGCTCAGGAAAGTAATATCACAACTTAAGCCTTCTACCTGCCTTCTCAATCCTATCCCCACCACCTTCTTCAAAACAGTTTTTAATTGCATATCTGAAGAAGTGCAAGCGATTGTTAATCACTCCCTGTTCACAGGCACTTTCCCCACTGCACTAAGAACTGCTATGGTGAAACCCCTTCTGAATAAAAGTAATTTTTGGCCAATATCCAACCTTCCATTCTTAAGCAAAATTCTGGAGAAAGTGGTTTTCAAACAGCTAAATTATTTAAGTGCCAACTGTATTTTTGAAAAATTCCAATCTGGTTTTCGTGCCCACCACAGCACAGAGATGGCCTTAGTTAAAGTGGTAAATTATCTTAGAGCCAACACAGATGCCAAACAGCTCTCTGTCCTTGTACTCTTGGATTTAAGTGCTGCAGTCGACACTGTTGACCATGATGTCCTTCTGGACAGACTGGAGAGGTGGGTTGGCCTCTCTGGTCCAATTCGAAATTGGTTTAGGACCTATTTAACCGGTCAAGAGTTTATTGTCACCCTTGGTGAACATAACTTAAAGAAAATACATATAACATGTAGCATTCGACAAGGTTCGATTTTGGGTCTAGTACTGTTCAGTTTATATATGTTACCCCTTGGTAGCGTTATCAGAAAGCACAGCATTGATTTCCACTGCTATGCAGACGATACACAACTTTACATTTCTGTCACCAGAGGATTTTAGCTCCACAGATAAATTATTTGACTGTATTTGTGATTTAAATACTTGGATGGCTCACAACTTCCTCCAGCTAAATCAAGACAAGACCGAGGCACTTATTGTTGGAGCCAAAGCCCTTAGAGAGAATCTGGCCGCACATTTTAATTCACAGGCTATAAAGATAAAACACCAGGTAAAAATAGCTTTTTACCACCTGAGGAACATTGCCAAGGTGGCTTGACTACTGTAATGCTCTCCTGTCTGGTCTACCCAAGAAAGCCATTGGTCAACTGCAAAACATACAGAATGCTGCAGCACGGATACTGACCAAGTCAGACAGAGAGCACACATTACACTGTTTTTAAGGTCTCTGCACTGGCTGCCTGTGAGTTTTAGAATTAATTTTAAGATTCTTCTATTTGTTTTTAAATCAATCCACGATTGTGCACCCCAATACATGTCAGACATGCTTTTAAGTTATGTACCCAGTAGGTCCCTCAGGTCCTCTGGCACTGGCCTTTTAACTATCCCAAAGCCTGGGACCAAGAGGCATGGAGAGGCAGCGTTTAGTTATTATGCCCCCAGCCTCTGGAATAGCCTGCCAGAGAACCTGAGGAAGGCAAAAACAGTGGAAATTTTTAAAAGAGATCTTAAAACACACCTTTGTAGCTTTGCTTTTCCTTAGGATGCTTTTTAATCGTTCCGTTTTTATTGTTATTCTTTAGTTTTTTTATCCTCTTATGTTTGTTGTCTAGTAAATATTTCAGTTTTTATTTTCATTGTTTTTATTAGTTTTTTCCTGTGAAGCACATTGTGTTGCATTCCATGTCTGAAATGTGCTGTATAAATAAAGCTGGATTTGATTTGATTTGATCCGTGCGTGTGTCTGTGTGTTGGCCTAATGAGAGCATTCTAAAGAGCCTGAGAGGAAGCAGGACGCGTGAGACGCTGGATTTACACTGTTTAATCCGCGTGTGAGTCCTGCAGTCTGCACAGTCTCTATACCACAGACAGACCTGGAGCTGGCAGGCAGGCAGAGAGGAGGGGGCTTGACAGGTTATACCCACCCCAGGCTTATAGGCCTCTCTCTCTCTCTCTCTGTCTCTTGCTCTATCTTTCACACTCACATTCCCTCCTCTCTCTATTGTTCACACACACACGCACCGACACACACTGACACACACACACCAGTCTTGCCCTCTCTCAGACTCAGAGCTTAGAATTTGAATGAAGCTCCTAGTGGTGTTCCAGCAGTAATGATGTCATTAAAGCAGAGCTCAGAACAAGAGACCTGCTCCTGTGTAGATGGGAGAGAAATCGAACTAGGGCAGCGATTCAGTTCTCTTCTCTCCCTATAAATGAATAAAAACTACAAAGTGAATTCAGAATTCAAACACGCATCGGCGGTTACCTTTGTGAAAGACGCAATTTTTCCAATTTCATTTCAGCCTAAGCGTTTAATCCTCCTTAACATGGGTTAGGTCACATTGGAAATTCATGAACAGAAAAATAATGCATGTATTACTTGTGGAATAATGTACTGTAGAAACTTGCCCACAATATTCTGTGAGATTTTAGTGGAAGTACAGTATTTTCGCATTCTTCATCTAGGCTTTTTCTCCATGGTTGTTGCTTTTTCTAGAATGCCAGAAAATGATGGCAACACACTGACAAGAAAACTATCCAAATTGGGTTCTCTGGGATCTAAGCATCGATACAGGTGAGCAAACCTCAATTCTATATCCGCTTTAAAGCTAGCATCCTTAATTGAAACAATACCAAAACGAACACCCCGCCTCTACTTTGGTAAAAAGCTGAGGGATGGGCCTGGAAAAATGTAACCACTCTCAAATTCATATAGAGAGCCATGGATGCAAAGAATAACCATCCATGATATAAATTTTTTAGTTGAAACCATGTTTTGAGGCTATACAGCGTTTGTTTACATTTACATTGTTTACAAACTTTGGAGTAAAATAAGTTTGTTTTTAAGGTTCTGATGTGGTACGACAGTTGAACTAAGCTCATGAGGCATTTATAAGTTATATTCTTCAAGAATCAATGGGTATATATAATTCATTTATAACTCCCAAAAATGTAGCAACTAAGGATTCTAGCTTTAAATGTCGTTATGTATTAAAAAATATTGTAGAAACTGTGTAGAATATTTAGAATATAATGCATTTCTATCATCTATAAGATGGAACACCACATACACAATACATAGAGAAATAGTATAGCATTATTCTCTGCCTATTATCTGATCCCCTTCTCTGTCATCCTTAACACTATCCCATGTCCTGAGATAAAGAAGGTCAATCCATGAGGAAGTCTCCCAGCATGTATTCATGCTAAAATCCACAACCATGAATAATGCAGTCTGTTTTACTAAAGGAGCTATAAGGGTGGTTCCGTGTTGGACAGAAAGACAGACAGACAGGCAGGCAGAGAGACACTGTGTGTGTG
The DNA here is from genome assembly GCF_020615455.1 of Coregonus clupeaformis. Lineage (NCBI taxonomy): Eukaryota > Metazoa > Chordata > Actinopteri > Salmoniformes > Salmonidae > Coregonus > Coregonus clupeaformis. The sequence continues at coordinate 24,212,371 of NC_059200.1, forward strand.
TGTGTGTGTGTGTGTGTGTGTGTGTGTGTGTGTGTGTGTGTGTGTGGGCACCAGATAGAAGAGGAAGAACTGAATAATTCAGGGTTCACACAACATCCGTCTCTCCTTTGTCTTCATTCTGTTGTCTACTTCCTGTATCTATTCTGGGGAAGAATAGTTGCAGTTTTCTTCTGCAATATTTATACATCTAGTGACCTCTACTAGTTGTAGGGTCAATGTAGTCACAACTGTGACTGTGCTTTCCATGTTCATGTTGCTCTTCAACACCTCGTTGATGCATCAGACTAGCTACCCGCTGATGCACAACAATGTACATGTATGTCATATGTATGTCATTGTCAATGCATGTCACTGTCACTGTGTATCACAGTCGCTGTGTATCACTATCACTGTGTATCACTGTCACTGTGTATCACTGTCACTGTGTATCACTATCACTGTGTATCACTGTCGCTGTGTATCACTGTCGCTGTGTATCACTGTCACTGTGTATCACTGTCACTGTGTATCACTGTCACTGTGTATCACTATCACTGTGTATCACTGTCGCTGTGTATCACTGTCGCTGTGTATCACTGTCGCTGTGTATCACTGTCGCTGTGTATCACTGTCACTGTGTATCACTGTCGCTGTGTATCACTGTCACTGTGTATCACTGTCACTGTGTATCACTGTCACTGTGTATCACTGTCGCTGTGTATCACTGTCACTGTGTATCACTGTCACTGTGTATCACTGTCACTGTGTATCACTGTCACTGTGTATCACTATCACTGTGTATCACTGTCACTGTGTATCACTGTCGCTGTGTATCACTGTCACTGTGTATCACTGTCACTGTGTATCACTGTCACTGTGTATCACTATCACTGTGTATCACTATCACTGTGTATCACTGTCACTGTGTATCATTGTCACTGTGTATCACTATCAATGTGTATCACTATCACTGTGTATCACTGTCACTGTGTGCGTGACAAAAGGGTTTGACATATGAAAGGTCAAGAGCAGATCATCTCCATATCTCATAAGAACCTGACAGACCAGAAACATCTGCCCCCTGAATCCCTGAAAAAATAAGATGATTAAACAATGTGTGTGTGTGTGTATGAATGTGTCTCTCTCTCTTTCCCTACAGTGGAAAGACTGCTATGCAGATGGGCAGGGATCCGTCTGTCAGTCTGCCTCGACCAGACCTGCAGGTGGTCAGGACCCGCAGCAAGACCTACCCCAAGAGACCATCACAGTCCACAGGTCAGATGGACATACAGCATACATAAAGTCTACCTAAGACCTACATAACATCCACAGACACACTACACAACACCTGACAAACACAATGTCACTAAGGGTAACGTATCAATGGTAACTAATGCATACCCAAAAACCTTTTCTCACCTTTCACCTTTACCGTTTCCCAGTAGAACCTCTCAGGTTGCTAATGACAACACTATGTCAGGTGTAAAGCAGCTTAGTTGAGTCTCAGTAAGTTTAGTATTCACTTCCTCCTCCTGTTCCCCCATCAGGAACAACACAGGGTTTCAATTAGCTAATCATATTATATTCACTTCGACAGTTCACACCGACAGACATACAGTACAAAAGGGTTCTTCGGCTGTCCCCATAGGAGAACCCTTTTTGGTTCCAGGTAGAACCATTTTTGGTTTCAGGTAACCCTTTTGGATTCCATGTAGAACCCTCTGTGGAAAGGGTTCTACATGGAACCCAAAAAGGTTTTACCTGAAACCAAAAGGGTTCTACCTAGGGTGACCACATTTAAAATACTCAAATGTGGGACAAAGGGATGATTTTGCAGGACATTCACGGGACAGTGTAGCCTGCAAATGTGGCCTCCCGCTGTACCGAACAAGCTAATTGAAGCGTGCCTATAGGCTACTCTTTTGCCTCGCGCTAAATTTGTTGATGCAGAAACGAGACCAAATGTGCTGTTTTATGAAAATCAGAGAATATTTGGCCAAGGAAACATTTCTGGTTGGTCTCAGGGAATGTAAACCAGTTAGGAAGGGAGACTTTTAAAACCAGATTGCATGAACCCACTGGGCACAGACATCAGTTCAACATCTAGTCTTTACATTTGGTTGAGTTTTCAACTAAATTCAACGTGAAATCAACAAAAAAGGTCACCATTTCATTGGATTTAGGTTAAAAGTTGGGTGAAAAAAATACGAAATGCCTCTACGTTGATAACTTTATGCAAATCCAATCAGTTTCCATTGTCACGAACAGAAGAGGACCCAAGAGCGCAAGTTCAAATTCAGAGTTCTTTATTCAAGGTTACAGGCGGGAAGAGGAGTCCCAGGGGTGTCAGGGGTCTTTCAGGGTCCTCCTGTGGGTACCTGTGCTCCGGGGGTCACCAAATGTCCGGGGTGTCCAGTCCAAGTGCTTAGTGTGTGTGTTCCCCAGTGATGGAGCGGCGTATCGGGCTGAGGGTGGTGAAACGTCTGGGCACGCTCATCTGGTGGTCGGAGACCTGGGGAACACACACACAACAGCAATATGAATGGCAGGCAGAAGTACAGATCAGGGCTGGGCAAATATCGTGGTGAGAGACAGAAGGCAGAAACGAGTTACCGGAGGGGCTGAAGATCGGAGAGTAGTCGAGGTCCAGAAGGCAGGTTGGGATAGACGGGGCAGTAGAACAAGGAGGCAGTCAAGAAAGGATCGGTATCACAAACAGGAGTCAGAGCGCAGACAGGCAGGTTACTGGTCCGGGTTTGAAGACGATCTGACAGGGCTTGGCTGAAAACCAGGGCTTGATATACTGGGAGAGGTAGTGGGGAAATGCAGTTCAGCTGGCAGAGTAATTAGAACAGAGTGAGGCAAGGTGAGGATGGTGAGTGGGAAATGCAGTGCAGCTGGCCAGGTAACAAGAGCAGAGCAGGGCAGGTGGAGCTAGTTAGGCTGAGAGTAGAGAGAGGGAGGTGAGCAGAGTGGAAGATAATTGAATGCAATTAATGTTGCTACCAGGGAGAGAGAGTGCTCATGACAGGACCCCCTCCAAGGGACGGCCCCAGAAGTCCCAAGAACAACATCATGCCGGGAGGGTGGAGGGAGCAGGCGGCGGGTCAGAACTCCTCCGAGCGGTCCGAGTGAATCTCCTCATCCTCAGAAGGAGCTGGAGGGTCACGGTCGGGAGACAGGACAGGCACTGAGACAGGAGCAGGGCGGGCCGGACGGCTAGGAACCCTCTTGACGGCCCCCTACGGATTGCAGGCTGATCAGGATGTAGTCGGTGGAAGTCAGTGATAAGGGTCCGGTCCACTATCCTCCTGGCCGGGATCCAGGTCCTCTCCTCTGGACCATATCCCTCCCAATCAACGAGGTACTGGAGACCCCCTACCCTTCGCCTAGAGCGGAGCAGCCGCCGGACGGTGAAGACAGGACCGCCATCTACGAGGCGCGGAGGAGGTGGCGCCGGAGCTGCAGGGACCAGGGGACTTTCATGGACCGGCTTGACCTTGGAGACGTGGAAGGTGGGGTGGACCACGCGTGGAAGCCGGGCAACTGAAGTCGGACCGCCCGTTGGACTGATGACTTTCTGCACAGGAAAAGGACCAATGAAGCGAGGGGCCAGCTTTGCGTGATACAACCCGCAGCGGCAGATCCGGGCAGACAGCCAGACCTTCTGACCAACCCGGTAAGTAGGTGCTGGGGTCCTCCCGTCGGTTGGCACCGACGGCGTAGCCGGTTCCAGACTTCAGGAGCACAGTGCGAGCCTGGGCCCAATGCGGCGGCAGCGCGGGCATACGCAAGAGCAGACGGACAGGTGGCATCCGCCTCCTGGCTGGCAAACAGTGGAGGTTGATACCCGTAGACACACTGAAAAGGGGGAGAGCCCGGTGGAGGAACTGGTGAGTGAATTATGGGCATATTCCACCCAGAGCAGGTGTGTGAGCCCAGGCCCGGGGATTTTGGGAAGCCACACACCTCAGTGCCTTCTCCAGCTCCTGGTTCATGCGTTCAGTCTGGCCGTTTGACTGCGGGTGGAATCCAGACGATAGGCTGGCGGTGGCCCCAAGGAGATGACAGAACTCCTTCCAAAAGGTTGCTGAGAATTGCGGGCCCCGGTCTGACACTATATCCTGGGGTAGGCCATGGATACGAAACACATGTTCCAGGACCACCTGGGAGGTCTCTTTAGCAGAGGGTAGTTTGGGAAGGGGCACGAAGTGGGTCATCTTACTAAAGCGGTCAACAATGGTAAGGATGACTGTGTGTCCGTCAGAGGGCGGAAGGCCCGTAACAAAGTCCAGTGAAGCGTGGGACCAGGGCCTCTTGGGTATGAGTAGGGGTTGCAGCAACCCAGCAGGAGGCTGGTTGGGAGTCTTGTTTCGGTTACAAGTGGGACAAGCTCGGATGAATTCTCGGACATCCCGTCTCATCCCCCCGCCACCAGAACCGCTGGCGGACCAGATGAAGGGTGCGAGTGATGCCGGGATGACAGGCCAGACGGGATTCGTGCCCCCACTGAATCACAGGTGACCTGAGATTTGCTGGAACAAACAGACGGTTGGGGGCGCTGGTGCTTGGACCTGGCTGGTCCCGAAGAGCCTCCATGACCTGCTTCTCGATCTCCCAGGTGAGGGCCGCTACGACCAAGTGGCTGGGAAGAATGGGAGCTGTCATGGCGGTGGTCTCGTCCTTCTGAAACATCCGGGAAAGAGCATCAGGTTTGATGTTGCGAGATCCCGGGCGGTAGGAGAGCGTGAAATTGAAGCGCGTAAAGAACAGAGACCACCGCTGTTGACGGGAGTTCAGCCTCTGGCTGTTTGGATATACTCCAGGTTCTTGTGGTCTGTCCACACTACACGATGGTTCCTTTGACCCCTCTAACCAGTGCCGCCATTCTTCAAGGGCGAGCTTGACAGCCAACAGCTCGCGGTTCCCAATGTCGTAGTTGCATTCGGCAGGGGTTAGCCGACGGGAGTAGAAGGCACAGGGGTGCATCTTGCCATCCTCAGCTGCTCTTTGAGAAAGCACTGCACCCACTCCCACGTCCGAAGCATCTACCTCCACCACAAACTGCCTTGCTGCATCTGGCATCTGGAGGATGGGAGCAGAAGTGAAACATGTCTTGAGGATATTGAAGGCCTTATCAGCAGCTGATGTCCATTGTGTACGGTTGTTTAGTGCTGGTTAGCGCCGTGAGGGGTGCAGCCACTGTGCTATAGTTTCTGATGAATCTCCTATAAAGTCTGGCAAAGCCCAGGAACTGTTGCAACCTTCCGAGACTCAGGAACTGGCCAGGAAGTGACAGCCGACACCTTCGTGAGATCCATCTGAATGCTGCCCTCGGTCACCACATACCCCAGGAATGAAACGGTCTTGGCATGGAACTCGCACTTCTCTGCCTTCACGAAAAGAGAGTTCTCCAGCAGGCGGCGCAGGACCAACCGGACGTGGTGCGTGTGTTCTGACAGAGTCTTTGAGAATATTAAAATATCAGCCAAGGTACACAAATACGAACGTATTTAGCATGTCCCTGAGGATATCATTCACTAGGGCTTGAAAAACTGCTGGGGCATTGGTGAGGCCGAAGGGCATGACGAGATATTCATAGTGGCCGGTTGGTGTGTTGAACGCTGTCTTCCATTCGTCTCCCTCCCTCATCCGCACCAGATGGTAGGCATTGCGAAGGTCCAGCTTAGTGAATACAGTGGCTCCCTGCAGCAGTTCGAAGGCAGACGAAAGTAAGGGCAGTGGGTAGCGATTCTTAACCGTGATGTCGTTCAGACCCCGGTAATCTATGCATGGACGAAGAGAACCGTCCTTCTTGCCGACAAAGAAGAATCCCGCTCCTCGCGGGGGAAGACGACGGGTCTAATTATCCCGGAGGCAAGAGAGTCATTAATGTAGTCCTCCATGGCCTTTCTTTCCGGGGCTGACAGTGAATACAGACGACCCTTGGGAGGTGCTGTGCCAGGCAGGAGATCAATCGCGCAGTCATAGGGTCTGTGTGGGGGTAGAGATGTCGCCTTGGATTTGTTGAACACCTCTTTCAGGCTGTGGTAACAGGCCGGAACATTGGATATGTCGGAGGTAGCGCTAGATCCTTCCCGGTGAACGGGCAGGGTGGCCCCCCTTAAACAGGTCTGGTGACAACTCCTTCCCCACTCACGGACTGTTCCTGTCTCCCAGTCGATGTGGGGTTGTGCTGACGGAGCCACGGGTATCCAAGAATGAGTGGTTGGCCAGGTGAGTGTAGGAGGTGAAACTGGATGGACTCTGGTGGTTTCCTGACAGCAGGATTGTCACAGGGGCGGAGATATGAGTGACAGTGCCAAGATGATGCCCATCCAGGGCTCGTGCAGGAATGGGTTGTGTCAGTTGATGATGGTTCACGCCCAGTTGCTGTGCAAGCTCAGGGTCCATGATGTTTGCTTCGGCTCCCGGAATCCACAAGGGCGGCCAATGTATGAGTCTTGTCAGAAAGCTGAAGGCGGAGATGAAGCAGGGTCTTTCGGATGGAGGGAGACTGAAGGCTTGTTGAGCTCACCCGGATCTCCCCTACACCTGGTGAGCTGCGGCTTTTGCCGGACAAGTAGCGACACGGTGATTCTCGCCACCACAGTAGAGGCAAAGGTTGGAGCTTAGACGGCGCCGACGTCCTCGGGAGTCAGAGAGGCACGGCCAATCTCCATGGGCTCAGGCTGATTGAGTTGGCTATGGGACTTGACAGGCAGGGGCTGGACAGAAGCGGTATCGACCCGGGCACGGATGGCAGGTTGACTGAGACGGCCCTTCTCCCTCCTCCGGGTCTGTATACGGCGGTCAATGCGAACGGCTAAGGTCAATGGCGGCATCAAGCGTTGAGGGCGGGTCATGGGAAACAAGCTCGTCCTTGATATAGTCCGCCAGGCTATGGAGGAAGGCTTGCACCAGTGCCTCTGGGTTAAACGAGCTTTGACTGGCCAGGGTACGAAAGTCAATGGAGAAGTCTGCCACTGTCCGATTGCCCTGACGGATGGTGAGCAGAGCTTGTGACGCTTCGGCTGTTGGCGAGCCTAGGTCAAAGACCTTTAACATCTCCTCCTCAAAGGCACTGAAGGAGGCACAGGCTGGGGTTTTGCCGGTCGATTCCGCCGTTCCCCACAACCGAGCTCGACCGGTGAGATGTGTGATGCACATACCCCACCTTGGCTCCCTCTGTTGAGAAAGTCCTGGGCTGTAGTGCAAACTGGATTCGGCAGCTGCTCAAGAATGGTCTTACTTGCTTCTGGTTGCCATCAAAACGCTCCCGGGTTCCAATCCTTGGTTCAGGAGCGTGGGGATCTGGTGGCAGCACTGCCGGGCCTGCAGCATTGGGACCTCCAGCGGAGGGATGAAGGAGTATCGGTGGTACAGGAACAAAAGGACCAGGGGGGTGCAGGTGGAGTAGCCGGGCTTGGAGAGTAGTTGCAGGGCTTGGGCTAGCTGTTGTTGCTGCAGTTGGAACTGTTGTTGCTGCTGGTTGAATAGCTGGAGAAGGGAAGCGATGTCGCCAGCCATCCGATTTATGTCTCCCTCAGAGCGTTCCAGTCGCTGTAGGGCAGTCCTCTCTGGCTCTTCCTCCATCGTGGTCAGGGAGTCTGCGCTGGGTCCATGATGGTCAGATCGTTCTGTCACGAACAGAAGAGGACCCAAGAGCGCAAGTTCAAATTTAGAGTTCTTTATTCAAGGTCCACAGGCGGGAAGAGGAGTCCCAGGGGTGTCAGGGGTCTTTCAGGGTCCTCCGTGGGTACCTGTGCTCCGGGGGTCACCAAATGTCCGGGGGTGTCCAGTCCAAGTGCTTAGTGTGTGTGTTCCCCAGTGATGGAGCGGGCGTATCGGGCTGAGGGTGGTGAAACGTCTGGGCACGCTCATCTGGTGGTCGGAGACCCGGGGGAACACACACACACAACAGCAATATGAATGGCAGGCAGAAGTACAGATCAGGGCTGGGCAAATATCGTGGTGAGAGACAGAAGGCAGAAACGAAGTTACCGGAGGGGCTGAAGATCGGAGAGTAGTCGAGGTCCAGAAGGCAGGTTGGGATAGACGGGGCAGTAGAACAAGGAGGCAGTCAAGAAAGGATCGGTATCGCAAACAGGAGTCAGAGCGCAGACAGGCAGGTTACTGGTCCGGGTTTGAAGACGATCTGACAGGGTTTGGCTGAAAACCAGGGCTCGATATACTGGGAGAGGTAGTGGGGAAAATGCAGTTCAGCTGGCAGAGTAATTAGAACAGAGTGAGGCAAGGTGAGGATGGTGAGTGGGAAATGCAGTGCAGCTGGCCAGGTAACAAGAGCAGAGCAGGGCAGGTGGAGCTAGTTAGGCTGAGATAGAGAGAGGGAGGTGAGCAGAGTGGAAGATAATTGAATGCAATTAATGTTGCTACCAGGGGGGAGAGAGAGAGTGCTCATGACATCCATGTTGATTCAACGTCTTCACATAGATTTTTGGGGTTGAAATAATGTGGAAACAATGTTAATTCAATCAGTTTTTGCCCGGTGGGAAGTAACAGCAAACATGTTTAATGAGCATGGAAAGCCTCAAGTTTGACGAAATCACCTTTGAGTCTAATACAGCTATTTACTTACTTTTGTAGCTCTTCGTCAGAAGCGACTGTCCTCTCCATGTTTAGCTGGAATTTAGACTGAAAGTATTTGACAAATGTGATTGGTTCATGATATGACATTGGCATACGTCTCATCTTGCACTGCGCAGAATATCAGATCTCAACAATGATTGGAAAAGTTTTTAACACTACCAGCACCACATCCTTATGATAAATATCTGGTCAAAAGCGCAAAATGTCTGACTGAAATAGGGGACAAAACTACCTTGGAAAAGAATTTGTGATGTTTGAAATTGTAGATAAAATGCGGGACATGATTGTTTAGTTGTGGGACGTGGGACACAGGGCCAAAATGCGGGACTGTCCCGCACAATCCGGGACCCTAGTTCTACCTGGAACCAAAAATGTTTTTTCAAAGGTTTCTCCTATAGGGACAGCCGAAGAACCCCTTTTAGGTTCTTAAAGCCACCATTATATTTAACATTTCCTCACCTAGTTTACGGACATAGACTGTTCTACCATTGAAACAATGGAAAGAGGCAGGTTGGTTCAGTATTTAACCTTACAAACATATTTTTTCCTTATAGGACTGAACAATGCGAATCGGTCCAACACCAAGACGGAGAATGCAGAAAAAGAGGGAACGGCTAAGATTACAGCACAGTCAGCTGTGAAGAGGTATCAGACATGGGCAAGTGATGTGAGAGGAAAATGTAGAAAATAGTGTACGAATGAGAGAGGTGTTCAGTTTGAAAAAAATTGAAAAGGGGACAAAGACAGAAGGAATTAATAAAGAAGGAAAGAGAAAGAAGAGAGAATGTTTTTCCAATATCAGATAATATCCTTCACAGCTCTTCGTACAACTGCTTAGCCCAGACCAAATACAGTCATGGTTGTGTTTTTTTACCTGTTGTTTATTTGTTTGTTGACCTTTAGCTCCAACGTAACCAAGACAGAGAATGGCGGTCCAGAGAAACAGCGAGGGAAGCCCAGTGCACCATGGGATGAGAACGCCCCACAAAGGTACAATTTGTTCTGGGATGGATTGTATTGGTCATGGCTGACATATACCAATTACAATAGTTATTTCTGGTATGTGTTTGCATCGGTTACAATATTTATATTTGGTGGATTAAACGTCTGCACACACACACACACACACACACACATCTGGAGAAAATAGCGCGAGACAGGCAGGAGAGGGATTCAGCTTGTAAATCAGCTAGAAAGATGTGTCGACATCAAATAGTGTCTCTGGCCCCCTCCCAGTTAGGGGGAAGTGATGAGCTCTACAGCAGAGTCTCAGCACTTAATCGCTGGTTGAAAACTGTTTTCTGCCCTCCCAAAAGATAACATTTGTGGATACTTGGCCCCTCTTTCTGGGACTCACCCACAAACAGGACCAAGCCTGACCTGCTGAGGAGTGACGGACTCCATCCTAGCTGGAGGGGTGCTCTCCTCTTATCTACCAACATAGATAGGGCTCTAACTCCTCTAGCCCCACAGTGAAATAGGGTGCAGGCCAGGCAGCAGGCTGTTAGCCAACCTTTGCCAGCTTAGTGGAGTCTGCCAATAGCACAGTCAGTGTAGTCAGCTCAGCCATACCCATTGAGACTGTGTCTGTGCCTCGACCTAGGTTGGGCAAAACTAAACATGGCGGTGTTCACCCTAGCAATCTTATTAGGATAAAGACCTCCTCCATTCCTGCCATTATTGAAAGAGATCGTGATACCTCACATCTCAAAATAGGGTTACTTAATGTTAGATCCCTCACTTCAAAAGGCAGTCATAGTCAATGAACTAATCACTGATCATAATCTCGATGTGATTGGCCTGACTGAAACATGGCTTAAGCCTGATGAATTTGCTGTGTTAAATGAGGCCTCACCTCCTGGTTACACTAGTGACCATATTTCGTGCATCCCGCAAAGGCGGAGATGTTGCTAACATTTACGATAGCAAATTTCAATTTACAAAAAAATGGCGTTTTCATCTTTGAGCTTCTAGTCATGAAATCTATGCAGCCTACTCAATCACTTTTTATAGCTACTGTTTACAGGCCTCCCTGGGCCATATACAGCCTTCTCTCTGAGTTTCCTGAATTCCTATCAGACCTTGTAGTCATAGCAGATCATATTCTAATTTTTGGTGATTTTAATATTCACATGGAGAAGTCCACAGACCCACTCCAAAAAGTCTTTCGGAGCCATTATCGACTCAGTGGGTTTTGTCCAACATGTCTCTGGACCTACTCACTGCCCACAGTCATACTCTGGACCTAGTTTTGTCCCATGGAATAAAAATGTTGTAGATCTTAATGTTTTTCCACAAAATCCTGGACTATCGGACCACCATTTTATTACATTTGCAATCGCAACAAATAATCTGCTCAGACCCCAACCAAGGAGCATCAAAAGTCGTGTATAAATTCTCAAACAACACAAAAATTCATTGATGCCCTTCCAGACTCCTTCTGCCTACCCAAGGACGTCAGAGGACAAAAAATCAGTTAACCACTTAACTGAGGAACTCAATTTAACCTTGCGCAATACCCTAGATGCAGTTGCACCCCTAAAAACGAAAAACATTTGTCATAAGAAACTAGCTCCCTGGTATACAGAAAATACCCGAGCTTTGAAGCAAGCTTCAGGAAATTGGAACGGAAATGGCGCCACACCAAACTGGAAGTCTTCCGACTAGCTTGGAAAGACAGTACCGTGCAGTACCGAAGAGCCCTCACTGCTGCTCGATCATCCTACTTTTCCAACTTAATTGAGGAAAATAAGAACAATCCAAAATTTATTTTTGATACTGTTGCAAAGCTAACTAAAAAGCAGCATTCCCCAAGAGAGGATGGCTTTCACTTCAGCAGTGATAAATTCATGAACTTCTTTGAGGAAAAGATCATGACCATTAGAAAGCAAATTACGGACTCCTCTTTGAATCTGCGTATTCCTCCAGGGCTTAGCTGTCCTGGATCTGCACAGACTCTCTGCGAGGGCCTGGGATCGGGAGAGACACTTAAGTGTTTTAGTACTATATCTCTTGACACAATGATGAAAATAATCATGGCCTCTAAACCTTCAAGCTGCATACTGGATCCTATTCCTACTAAACTGCTGAAGGAGCTGCTTCCCTGTGCTTGGCCCTCTATGTTGAACATAATAAACAGCTCTCTATCCACCGGATGTGTACCAAACTCACTAAAAGTGGCAGTGATAAAGCCTCTCTTGAAAAAGCCAAACCTTGACCCGGAAAATATAAAAAACTATCGGCCTATATCGAATCTTCCATTCCTCTCAAAAATTTTAGAAAAAGCTGTTACGCAGCAACTCACTTGCCTTTCTGAAGACAAACAATGTATACGAAATGCTTCAGTCTGGTTTTAGACCCCATCATAGCACTGAGACTGCACTTGTGAAGGTGGTAAATGACCTTTTAATGGCGTCAGACCGAGGCTCTGCATCTGTCCTCGTGCTACTAGACCTTAGTGCTGCCTTTGACACCATCGATCACCACATTCTTTTGGAGAGACTGGAAACCCAAATTGGTCTACACGGACAAGTTCTGGCCTGGTTTAGATCCTACCTGTCGGAAAGATATCAGTTTGTCTCTGTGAATGGTCTGTCCTCCGACAAATCAACTGTACATTTCGGTGTTCCTCAAGGTTCCGTTTTAGGACCACTATTGTTTTCACTATATATTTTACCTCTTGGGGATGTTATTCGAAAAACATAATGTTAACTTTCACTGCTATGCGGATGACACACAGCTGTACATTTCAATGAAACATGGTGAAGCTCAAGATTGCCCTCGCTAGAAGCCTGTGTTTCAGACATAAGGAAGTGGATGGCTGAAAAACTTTTTACTTTTAAACTCGGACAAAACAGAGATGCTTGTTCTAGGTCCCAAGAAACAAAGAGATCTTCTGTTAAATCTGACAATTCATCTAGATGGTTGTAAAGTCGTCTCAAATAAAACTGCGAAGGACCTCGGTGTTACTCTTGACCCTGATCTCTCTTTTTGACGAACATATCAAGACTGTTTCAAGGACAGCTTTTTTCCATCTACGTAACATTGCAAAAAATCAGAAATTTTCTGTCCAAAAATGATGCAGAAAAATTAATCCATGCATTTGTTACTTCTAGGTTAGACTACTGCAATGTCTATTTTCCGGCTACCCGGATAAAGCACTAAATAAACTTCAGTTAGTGCTAAATACGGCTGCTAGAATCCTGACTAGAACCAAGAAATTTGATCATATTACTCCAGTGCTAGCTTCCTACACTGGCTTCCTGTTAAGGCAAGGGCTGATTTCAAGGTTTTACTGTTAACTATAAAGCGTTACATGGGCTTGCTCCTACCTATCTTTCCGAGTTGGTCCTGCCGTACATACAATACGTACGCTACGGTCACAAGACGCTTGGCCTCCTAATTGTCCCTAGAATTTCTAAGCAAACAGCGGGAGGCAGGGCTTTCTCCTATAGATCTCCATTTTTATGGAACAGTCTGCCTACCCATGTGAGAGACGCAGACTCGGTCTCAACCTTTAAGTCTTTACTGAAGACTTATCTCTTCAGTAGGTCATATGATTGAGTGTAGTCTGGCCCAGGAGTGTGAAGGTGAACGGAAAGGCTGGAGCAACGAACAGCCCTTGCTGTCTCTGCCGGGCGGTTCCCCTCTCCACTGGGGTTCTCTGCCTCTAACCCTGTTGCAGGGGCTGAGTCACTGGCTTGCTGGTGCTCTTTCATGCCGTCCCTGGGAGGGGTGCGTCACTTGAGTGGGTTGAGTTACTGACGTGATCTTCCTGTCTGGGTTGGCGCCCCTGGTTTGTGCTGTGGTGGAGACCTCTGTGGGCTATACTGGCCTTGTCTCAGGATTGTAAGTTGGTGGTTGGGGATATCCCTCTAGTGGTGCGGGGCTGTGCTTTGGCGGAGTGGGTGGGGTTATATCCTTCCTGTTTGGCCCTGTCCGGGGTTTCTTCGGATGGGGCCACAGTGTCTCCGGACCGCTCCTGTCTCAGCCTCCAGTATTTATGCTGCAGTAGTTTATGTGTCGGGGGCTGGGGTTAGTTGGTTATACCTGGAGTACTTCTCCTGTCTTATCCAGTGTCCTGTGTGAATTTAAGTATGCTCTCTCTAATTCTCGTCGTTCTCTCTTTCTCTCTGAGAACCCCCTGAGCCCTAGGACCATACGTCAGGACTACCGGGCATGATGACACCTTGCTGTCCCCAGTCCGCCTGGCCTTGCTGCTATTCCAGTTTCAACTGTTCTGCCTGCGGCCTACGAAACCCCTACCTGTCCCAGACCTGCTGTTTTCAACTCTTTAATGATCGGCTATGAAAAGCCAACTGAGAGACCTGAGCCCTAGAGACCATACGTCGGGACTACGGCCGTGGTGACTCCCTTGCTGTCCCCAGTCCGCCTGGCCTTGCTGCTATTCCAGTTTCAACTGTTCTGCCTGCGGTTATGGAACCCCTACCTGTCCCAGACCTGCTGTTTTCAACTCTTAATGATCGGCTATGAAAAGCCAACTGAGATTTATTCTGATTATTATTTGACCATGCTTGTCACTTATGAACATTTTTGAACATCTTGGCATGGTTCTGTTATAATCTCCACCCGCACAGCCAGAAGAGGACTGGCCACCCCTCATAGCCTGGTTCCTCTCTAGGTTTCTTCCCTAGGCTTTCGACTTTCTAGGGAGTTTTTTCCTAGCCACCGTGCTTCTACACCTGCATTACTAGCTGTTTGGGGTTTTAGGCTGGTTTTCTGTACAGCACTTCGAGATATTAGCTGATGTAAGAAGGGCTATATAAAATAAAATTGATTGATTGATTGATTGCAGCCAGGGTTAAGTAGATTTCCTTGTTGACCTTAATCACGACAACAACTGAGGAACAAAGAAAAGTCCTCCATCAGTGTAGGAGGCTAAACATTGAAACCCTCCAACGGCTTCATCAAATACACTGCTGGAAGCTATATGTGTGAGAGCACAGTGACAGTCAGTTTGTTTCTATACGTCTCCCTGGTTCACAGTAGCCTGGTCCCAGATCGGTTAATACTGTCATGCCAAACAATGGCCATAGGAGTTGGCAACACATTACAAACAGATCTGGGACCAGGCTAAGTTCACAGTGTTTGCACAGTAGCATAGAGACACAGAGAGATGGGAACGTGTGGCTCAGTTGGTAGAGCATGGCACTTCCAACGCCAGGGTTGTGGGTTAGATTCCCATGGGGGACCAGTACTAACAAAAATGTATGCCCTCACTACTGGAAGTTGCTCTGTGTATGTAACAGAACTTCATATTCATCTGAATATTGTTGAACCTGCAGAGCCTGTCTTTCTCCAAAATGGCTGCCTACATAGTGTACTGCTTTTGACCAGAGCCCTTGTGAAAACTAGTGCACTACATAGGGAATAGGGTGCCATTTCAGACACAGTCACTGTCTTCTGATGATAATTTAGTTTTATCCAAGGCCATTTGCATTTCAATGAGCTGGTTTCAACATTATTTCATCTCCATATTGATTTGTGTTGTTATCTTGGGGCTGCTATGTGCTCCCTCTTTTCCTCTCAGTGGGCTGTGAGTGTGTGTGTGTGTGTTTGTGAGTGTGTGTGTGTGTGTGTGTGTGTGTGTGTGTGTGTGTGTGTGTGTGTGTGTGTGTGTGTGTGTGTGTGTGTGTGTGTGTGTGAGTGTGTG
The DNA here is from genome assembly GCF_020615455.1 of Coregonus clupeaformis. Taxonomy (NCBI): domain Eukaryota; kingdom Metazoa; phylum Chordata; class Actinopteri; order Salmoniformes; family Salmonidae; genus Coregonus; species Coregonus clupeaformis. The sequence continues at coordinate 24,227,633 of NC_059200.1, forward strand.
TGTGTGAGTGTGTGTGTCAGAGGGGCCTAATAGGGGCCTTATGTGAAGCCAATGAATGCAGACAGACAGGATGTGTGTGTGAGGCCTGGTGTCACTGACCTGTTGCCCTTGGCATTTAGATGTATCCTCTGAGACTATGATGTCATCATCCTGCCATTTACTGACATATCTGTGCTAATGTGCTTGTGGCTAGGTGGAGAGGAATGTTGTTGTTTGTATCAGCATGATGTCTAAGGACTATACTTAGGAGTTCGTTTTTGCCAACAGATCATTCACTATACAGATCAATGTATGTATTACTGACAGTTAGCTGCCTGTCCTGATGGTAATTCTGATCAAGTTTCCTTGTTTTTCTCCCCAGTGGACTGTACAACACGGCCAACCAGCGAACCAAGTCTCCCAAATTCCCCATGGCACGTGGTCGCACCCCTTCAGGAGGCAGCGAGAACGAAACATCCCAGAACAGACGCTGGTGTGTAGCCTTCACCTATGACCTTTCACCTATGACATGTCAACCCATCTCACCTCTCTTCCCAATATCGCAGGCTGACACTGGTACTGTCCATCAACTGTCCAGGTGTATCCTGTGCTCAGGGGGGTCATACACCCCAAAAATCAGAGGGAGCCCAAAGTACGTGAGGATGCCTGGGGGGTGGTCTGGAGGGTAGATTCTTGCATTTTTAAAACACCTGAAACAGCTTTTTCTTGCAATCTAGAGCCATAATCATTATGCTTAATTCTATGTAAAAAAATATTTTTCTGCATATCTAAGCATACCTCTTGAGCTGTCTGTATCCTCCTGACTGGTGGTAATTGTTTTAAATAAACTAAATATGCTTCTCTGCATCTCTTCTAAAATCTGAGTAAAAGATAGAAAGGAATGTGAGTCTTATTCAGTACATTTAGTTATTGCTTGCTTTTCTAAAGTCTACCAACCTTGCCAGCAGGCATGCCAGTTAAGATAGTTAGACAAGCTAACTACTCTAACTTGATTGATAGCCTGAAATGGCTTCTTGGTAGCTAGTTATGAGGTTGGGAGGTTGGGAACCTATCTGGGCTAGCTAAAGCCAACTTCATAAAATTCCTAGGTGGCTAGTAGTATTACAGAGAAACACCAACAGGACAAATCTGAGGGGGCACGTGCCCATGTGCCCTCTATGGGCATGACGCCTCTGCCTGTGCTGGAAGAGGTGTGTCCCCTTCACCTAACTAACCTATAACATTTCACCTGTCAACCCACCTCCGCTGCCAATAACTGACAGTTATATGGACTGTCCATAGTCTGACCAGCTGTGCCTCTTGTGCAGGTAGAAAGTGAACCTCAGGTAGTGGCAGAAGAGGAGGGGACATGATTCAGGTAGTGGCAGAAGAGGAGGGGACAGGACTCGGGTAGTGGCAGAAGAGGAGGGGACAGGACTCGGGTAGTGGCAGAAGAGGAGGGGACAGGACTCAGGTAGTGGCAGAAGAGGAGGGGACAGGACTCATGTAGTGGCATAAGAGGAGGGGACAGGACTCGGGTAGTGAAAGAAGAGGAGGGGACAGGACTCGGGTAGTGGCAGAAGAGGAGGGGACAGGACTCATGTAGTGGCAGAAGAGGAGGGGACAGGACTCAAGTAGTGGCAGAAGAGGAGGGGACAGGACTCGGGTAGTGGCAGAAGAGGAGGGGACAGGACTCGGGTAGTGGCATAAGAGGAGGGGACAGGACTCGGGTAGTGGCAGAAGAGGAGGGGACAGGACTCGGGTAGTGGCAGAAGAGGAGGGGACAGGACTCGGATAGTGGCAGAAGAGGAGGGGACAGGACTCGGGTAGTGGCAGAAGAGGAGGGGACAGGACTCGGGTAGTGGCAGAAGAGGAGGGGACAGGACTCGGGTAGTGGCAGAAGAGGAGGGGACAGGACTCGGGTAGTGGCAGAAGAGGAGGGGACAGGACTCGGGTAGTGGCAGAAGAGGAGGGACAGGACTCGGGGTAGTGGCAGAAGAGGAGGGGACAGGACTCGGGTAGTGGCAGAAGAGGAGGGGACAGGACTCGGGTAGTGGCAGAAGAGGAGGGGACAGGACTCGGGTAGTGGCAGAAGAGGAGGGGACAGGACTCGGTAGTGGCGAAGAGGAGGGGACAGGACTCAGGTAGTGGCAGAAGAGGAGGGGACAGGACTCGGGTAGTGGCAGAAGAGGAGGGGACAGGACTCGGGACGTAGTGGCAGAAGAGGAGGGGACAGGACTCTGGGTAGTGGCAGAAGAGGAGGGGACAGGACTCGGGTAGTGGCAGAAGAGGAGGGACAGGACTCAGGTACTGGCAGAAGAGGAGGGACAGGACTCAGGTAGTGGCAGAAGAGGAGGGGACAGGACTCGGGTAGTGGCAGAAGAGGAGGGGACAGGACTCGGGTAGTGGCAGAAGAGGAGGGGACAGGACTCAGGTAGTGGCAGAAGAGGAGGGGACAGGACTCAGGTAGTGGCAGAAGAGGAGGGGACAGGACTCGGGTAGTGGCAGAAGAGGAGGGACAGGACTCGGGTAGTGGCAGAAGAGAGGGGACAGGACTCATGTAGTGGCAGAAGAGGAGGGGACAGGACTCGGGTAGTGGCAGAAGAGGAGGGGACAGGACTCGGTAGTGGCAGAAGAGGAGGGGACAGGACTCGGGTAGTGGCAGAAGAGGAGGGGACAGGACTCGGGTAGTGGCAGAAGAGGAGGGGACAGGACTCGGGTAGTGGCAGAAGAGGAGGGGACAGGACTCGGGTAGTGGCAGAAGAGGAGGGGACAGGACTCGGTAGTGGCAGAAGAGGAGGGGACAGGACTCAGGTAGTGGCAGAAGAGGAGGGGACAGGACTCGGGTAGTGGCAGAAGAGGAGGGGACAGGACTCGGGTAGTGGCAGAAGAGGAGGGGACAGGACTCAGGTAGTGGCAGAAGAGGAGGGGACAGGACTCGGGTAGTGGCAGAAGAGGAGGGGACAGGACTGGGGTAGTGGCAGAAGAGGAGGGGACAGGACTCGGGTAGTGGCAGAAGAGGAGGGGACAGGACTCAGGTAGTGGCGAACTGGTAGGCAGAAGAGGGGGACAGGACTCGGGTAGTGGCAGAAGAGGGAGGGACAGGACTCAGGTAGTGGCAGAAGAGGAGGGGACAGGACTCGGGTAGTGGCAGAAGAGGAGGGGACAGGACTCAGGTAGTGGCAGAAGAGGAGGGGACAGGACTCGGGTAGTGGCAGAAGAGGAGGGGACAGGACTCAGGTAGTGGCAGAAGAGGAGGGGACAGGACTCAGGTAGTGGCAGAAGAGGAGGGGACAGGACTCGGGTAGTGGTACTGGCAGAAGAGGAGGGGACAGGACTCAGGTAGTGGCAGAAGAGGAGGGGACAGGACTCAGGTAGTGGCAGAAGAGGAGGGGACAGGACTCAGGTAGTGGCAGAAGAGGAGGGGACAGGACTCAGGTAGTGGCAGAAGAGGAGGGGAGGGGACAGGACTCGGGTAGTGGTACTGGCAGAAGAGGAGGGGACAGGACTCAGGTAGTAGCAGAAGAGGAGGGGACAGGACTCAGATAGTGGCAGAAGAGGAGGGGACAGGACTCAGGTAGTGGCAGAAGAGGAGGGGACAGGACTCAGGTAGTGGCAGAAGAGGAGGGGAGGGGACAGGACTCGGGTAGTGGTACTGGCAGAAGAGGAGAGGACAGGAGAATACATCCACTGCTGTTGCTCCTTCAGTCATTTCCCAGTTGAAAAGTACATATATGGAATAATGTTGCCTTCTAGTGGTGTCATGTGGAACTAACTGTTGAGCCTGTACAGTTCTAGCTCCTCCGTTAGCATTACGCACAATATATTGTATAACATGTTTACCTTGTAATAGCTGGTAATTGTTCCTAACAAGCAGTTAATTACCAAAAATGTATTGTGAAGACACCCTTGTTTAAATTGCCTTATAAAGATGCCTATACTGTACTGAAGCTACTGCAAAGGTCACATAGTAGTATGTTTATATGAAGTAGGCCATTGTAGTAATCAAATACAAGATATGTACTTTCATATTATTTTAATATGAATGACTCATAAAGGTTAGTCTGGGCTGTGTCTGTTGTGGGGCAGAGATACAGAATTTCAGATTGCCCCTAGGGTTTGTGGCCAATGAAGCACTCTCTTTGAATAGATACCGATTAGCATAAATCATGGTTGGATAGATGCTCTCACTTTTAAGTCAGAGTCATGAATGTTTATGTTGATGGTTAAAGCATGTCAAACTCATCAACCCTCCCTGTTTAATAGTAGTTGTAACAGTAACCTGACAGTGACTCTCTGATATCTAATAGTAACAACATGACAGTGACTCTCTGATAATAACATGACAGAAATAACTTCTGTGATATGATCCCTCAGGAAAGGCCATGCCAGTGATCCAACAGATCCCCCAAACCAGAACGATCAGCAGAAGAGGAGGTAATTTTAGCTTACAGTACTACATACTAAATTCTTCAGTTCTGAACCTCTGTCCTCTCTGCAACTAAACGGTCACGTCTTTACATCCATACGTTCCACACTGACTTAGACAAGTCAGATAAACCCAGTGACTTGCCCAGATTGTCATTTATGTGCTGTGTTGTAATGTGGCAGCACCACAAATCCAGCGTTGGAGCTCTACAGAGATAATGATATACTCAGTGTGTGGTTCTGTTTGTCAGTAGTTGCATTAGCTAAGTCCTGGAGTCATTTCTCTAAAAGTAAAAGTTAACATTTGTCCTCTCTCTCTGACAGGTCATACACAAACAACATTCCATCTCATTTATTTTCCCCTCGTCAACTTTTAACCCCATTTTATTCACCGCTGCCCACCCGCAGGTCACGCTCCCGTGGCAACACCAGTAGTGGCAGCGAGTCCGAGAACTCCACCCGGGAGCATCGTAAAAAGAGGAACCGGTGAGTGATGTCACTCTGCTTTCCCTACAAGGAGACATACCTGTACATACAGCCATTAAATATACAGAATAAAGGTATATAGTAAAACACTACTACTACCTCATATTTAGCACATAGTAGTATCGCTACAAGTACATAGTAATATTGCTCAAAGGAGACAGCCATTCTATAGTAAACTACTAAGCTACAACTGTTTCATATGGGGGTATTGCTCCCAAGACTACTATCATCAGGGTGCTATTGTCCTCTGAATGAAACTATATCTTATTGAGACCCACAATGGTTCCCTAGCTGGGTCATATGATACACTATAGACAGCCTCAAATGTCTGAATGTCTCACCACATGATGGAGCAAAGGAATGAGGAAGGAAATGGGAGACTATATTTCCTGGAAATCCTGTTGCTATCTGTTGTGACAGTGAAAATGGTGACGTACTACTGTATGTACAATATCGTTTTTCCAAGTTTTAATATCACATGCACAAGGACAGTGAAATGCCTTTTTTGCAAGCTCTAATCCCAACAATTCAGTAATCAATAACAATGTTATACTAAAAATAACAAGGTAGAACAAAAACACACAAGAAATAAAAATAAGAAAAACACGAGAAAGTAAGTAAGCATACTATATACACTGAGTATACCAAACATTAGGAACACCTTTTGCCCTCAGAACAGCCTCAATTCATCGGGGCATGGACTGTACAAGGTTTTGAAAGTGTTCCACAGGGATGCTGGCACATGTTTACTCCAATGCTTCCCACAGTTGTGTCAAGTTGGCTGGATGTCCTTTGGGTGGTGGACCATTCTTGATACACACGGTTGCCAGTATAATATTTTATTTATTTTTTAATTAAAAATGTATGCACTCACTATCTGGATAAGAGCGTCTGCTAAATGACTAAAATGTAAATGAAAAACCCAGCAGCAGTTCTTGACACAAACCGGTGCGCCTGGCATTTACTACCATACCCCGTTCAAAGGCACTTACATTTTTTGTCTTGCCCATTCACCCTCTGAAATGGCACACACAAAATCCAAGTCTCAATTGTCTCAAGGCTTAAAAATCCTTCTTTAACCTGTCTCCTCCCCTTCATCTACATTGATGGAACTGGATTTAACAAGTGACATCAATAAGGGATCATAGCTTTCACCTGGATTCACCTGGTCAGTCTATGTCATGGAAAAAGCAGGCGTTCTTAATGTTTTGTATACTCAGTGTACAGGTCAGTCAGTTCTAGTACCATATTTACAATGTGCAGGGATACTGGAGTGATAGAGGTATATATGTATAGGGGTAAGGTGACTAGGCATCAGGATATATGATAAACAGAGTAGCAGCAGCGTATATGAAGATTGAATGTGAGTGGGTGTGTAGAGTCAGTATAAATGTATGTGCATATTATGTTAGTGTGAGCAAATTATGGAGTGAGTGTTTGTGTGTGTGTGTGTTGGAGTGACAGTTTGCGTGAGTGTGTAGGGCCCTGTGAGTGTGTAGGGTCCTGTGAGTGTGTAGGGCCCTGTGAATGTGTAGGGTCCTGTGAGTGTGTAGGTCCTGTGAATGTGCAGGGCCCTGTGAATGTGTAGGGCCCTGTGAGTGTGTAGGGTCCTGTGAGTGTGTAGGTCCTGTGAATGTGTAGGGCCCGGTGAGTGTGTAGGGCCCTGTGAGTGTGCAGGGTCCTGTGAGTGTGTAGGATCCTGGGAGTGTGTAGGGCCCTGGGAGTGTGTAGGGTCCTGTGAATGTGTAGGGCCCTGGGAGTGTGTAGGGTCCTGTGAATGTGTAGGGCCCTGGGAGTGTGTAGGGCCCGGGGAGTGTGCATAGAGACAATAATCTGCATAGAGACAATAATCAGATAATCTGTGTAGCTATTTAGTTAGCTATTTAATTATGGTGATCAGGCCTACCACTGTTGTGTCGTCAGCAAACCTGATGATGGTGTTGGACTTGTGCGTGGCCACGCAGTCGTGGGTGAACAGGGAGTACAGGAGGGGACTAAGCACGCACCCCTGTGGGGCCCCCGTGTTGAGGGTCAGCGTGGCGGAGGTGATAGTGCCTACCGTCAACACCTAGGGTCGGCCCGTCAAGGTGTCCAGGATCCAGTTGCAGAGGGAGGTGTTCAGTCCCAGGGTCTTAAGCTTGGTGACGAGCTTGGAAGGGACAATGGTTTGGAACGCTGAGCTGTAGTGAATGAACAGCATTCTCGTATAGGTATTCCTCTTATCTAGGTGGGTGAGGGCAGTGTGGAGTGCAATTGAAATTGCGTCGTCTATGGATCTGTTGGGGCGGTATGCAAATTGGAGTTGGTCTAGGGTGGCTGGGATGGTGGAGGTAATGTGTGCCATAACCAGCCTCTCAAAGCACTTCATGATTACAGATGTGAGTGCTACAGGGCGGTAGTCATTCAGTCATGAATCCTTAGAGTTAGAGGAACAGGAATGACAGTGCTCATTTTAATACATGTGGGGATTACAGACTGGGACAAGGAGAGGTTGAAAATGACCGTGAATATGCCTGCCAGCTGTTCTGCGTATGCTCTGAGAACACAAGGTCCTTTGAGTGTGAATCTATCATGTGTCAGTTAGTTGCAAGCTGCAACCATACTGTCATCTCTGTACCTGTCTGTGTAGATGTAACATGGTTGGACTGTATGTTCCAGCCTTCCAGGTCTTTTATGTAGAAGTAATATGGTTATGCTGTATATTTATAATATACTGGCATATAATACTTCTATATGATATTACAATACAAAAATAATATTATATTATATTCCAGATCTCGTCAGGAGAATGAGATGGTGGACTCTGGTCCTCAGTGGGAAGCCGTGCTCTGCCGTCAGAAAGAGAGGTCTCAGAAAGACCCAAACCACCGCCGCTCACGACACCGTTCTCGATCGTAAGACAACCACAACCACACTCACACACGTCACACACACCCTCCTTCCCTCTCCTCCCTGTGCTAGAGACCCCCACCTCCGACCTGGAACAATGCCTTAAGCTTGGGTCAATTTCATCTCCTCAATTTCCAGACACACAGAGGGAAGCATTTCCATTCATTTCCATAACTCTCCTTATCAGATGGTCCGTCTTATAAATAACCCTTCAACTATTAACCCCGGTAATTCTGTGATTTGTTCCAGGCGGAGTCCAGATGTGCAGGCTAAAGAGCAGCTGTGGAGGCACATCCAGTAAGTGATGACTCCATTTATGAGGTTTAACAGTGCTCTTCTAGAAATAAGCAGTTACCACTTTATAGGGCCCCGTGTAGCTCAGTTGGTAGAGCATGGCGCTCACGGGGGGCCAGTATGAAAAATGAAAAATGTATGCACTCACTAACTGTAAGTCGCTCTGGATAAGAGCGTCTGCTAAATGACTAAAATGTAAAATTTGGGTAAGGTGACTAGGCATCAGGATATATGATAAACAGAGTAGCAGCAGCGTATATGATAATTGTGGGTGCGTGGGTGTGTAGAGTCAGTATAAATGTACAGTGCATTCAGAAAGTATTCAGAACCCACAACGTTTTCTAAATTTTGTTACATTACAGCCTTATTCTAAAATGGATTCAATTAAATTTTTTCCTCATCAATCTACACACAATACCCCATAATGACAAAGCGAAAACAGGTTGTTAGAAATGTTTGCACATTTATTAAAAATAAAAAACAGAAATACCTTATTTACATAAGTATTCAGACCCTTTGCTATGACACTCGAAATTGAGCTCAGGTGCATCATGTTTCCATTGATCATCCTTGAGATGTTTTTACAACTTGATTGGAGTCCACCTGTGGTAAATTCAATTGATTGGACATGATTTGGAAAGGCACACACCTGTCTATATAAGGTCCCACAGTTGACAGTGCATGTCAGAACAAAAACCAAGCCATGAGGTCGAAGGAATTGTCCGTAGAGCTCCGAGGCAGGATTGTGTCGAGGCACAGATCTGGGGAAGGGTATCAAAAAATGTCTGCAGCTTTGACGGTCCCCAACAACAAAGGGTCTGAATACTTATGTAAATGTGATATTTAAGTTTTTTATTTTTAATACATTTGAAAAGTTTCTAGAAACATGTTTTTGCTTTGTCATTATGGGGTATTGTGTGTACAGTCGTGGTCAAAAGTTTTGAGAATGACACAAATATTAATTTTCACAGTCTGCTGCCTCAGTTTTTATGATGGCAATTTGCATATACTCCAGAATGTTATGAAGAATGATCAGATGAATTGCAATTAATTGCAAAGTCCCTCTTTGCCATGAAAAAAAACATTTCCACTGCATTTCAGCCCTGCCACAAAAGGACCAGCTGACATCATGTCAGTGATTCTCTCGTTAACACAGGTGAGAGTGTTGACGAGGACAAGGTTGAAGATCACTCTACCATGCTGATTGAGTTAGAATAACAGACTGGAAGCTTTAAAAGGGGGTGGTGCTTGAAATGATTGTTCTTCCTCTGTTAACCATGGTTACCTGCAAGGAAACACGTGCCGTCATCATTGCTTTGCACAAAAAGGGCTTCACAGGCAAGGATATTGCTGCTAGTAAGATTGCACCTAAATCAACAATTTATCGGATCATCAAGAACTTCAAGGAGAGAGGTTCAATTGTTGTGAAGAAGGCTTCAGGGCGCCCAAGAAAGTCCAGCAAGCGCCAGGACCGTCTCCTAAAGTTGATTCAGCTGCGGGATCGGGGAACCACCAGTGCAGAGCTTGCTCAGGAATGGCAGCAGGCAGGTGTGAGTGCATCTGCACGCACAGTGAGGCGAAGACTTTTGGAGGATGGCCTGGTGTCAAGAAGGGCAGCGAGGAAGCCACTTCTCTCCAGGAAAAACATCAGGGACAGACTGATATTCTGCAAAAGGTACAGGGATTGGACTGCTGAGGACTGGGGTAAAGTCATTTTCTCTGATGATTGTTTGGGGCATCCGGAAAAAAGCTTGTCCGGAGAAGACAAGGTGAGCGCTACCAGGGAGCTTGGCCCCAGTGATATACTGGGCTGTCCGCACCACCCTCTGTAGCGCCATGGAATCGAGGGCGGTGCTATTTACATGCCAAGCAGTGATGCAGCCAGTCAAGATGCTCTCACTGGTACAGCTGTAGAACCTTTTGAAGATTTGAGGGCCCATTTCAAACCTTTTCAACATCCTGAGGGGGAAGGGGCACTGTCACGCCTTCTTCATGGCTGTGCAGGTGTGTGTGGACCATTTTAAGTCCTTAGAGATGTGGACACCAAGGAACTTGAAGCTCTCGACCCGCTCCATGGTTGGACTGTACAGTTGAAGTCGGAAGTTTACATACACTTACGTTGGAGTGATTAAAACTATTTTTTCAACCACTACACACATTTCTTGTTAACAAACTATCGTTTTGGCAAGTCGGTTAGGACATCTACTTTGTGCATGACACAAGTAATTTTTCCAACAATTGTTTACAGACAGATTATTTCACTTATAATTCACTGTATCACAATTCCAGTGGGTCAGAAGTTTACATACACCAAGTTGACGGTGCCTTTAAACAACTTGGAAAATTCCAGAAAATGACTTTAGAAGCTTCTGATAGGCTAATTGACATCATTTGAGTCAATTGGAGGTGTACCTGTGGATGTATTTCAAGGCCTACCTTCAAACTCAGTGCCTCTTTGCTTGACATCATGGGAAAATCAAAAAAAATCTGCCAAGACCTCAGGAAAAAAAATTGTAGACCTCCACAAGTCTGGTTCATTCTTGGGAGCAATTTCCAAACGCCTGAAGGTACCACATTCATCTGTACAAACAATAGTATGCAAGTATAAACACCATGGGACCACGCAGACGTCATACCGCTCAGGAAGGAGACTCGTTCTGTCTCCTAGAGATGAACGTACTGTGGTGCGAAAAGTGCAAATCAATCCCAGAACAACAGCAAAGGACCTTGTGAAGATGCTGGAAAAAAATGGCTTAAGGACAACAAAGTCAAGGTATTGGAGTGGCCATCACAAAGCCCTGACCTCAATCCTATAGAACATTTGTGGGCAGAACTGAAAAAGCGTGTGCGAGCAAGGAGGCCTAGAAACCAGACTCAGTTAAACCAGCTCTGTCAGGAGGAATGGGCCAAAATTCACCCAACTTATTGTGGGAAGCTTGTGGAAGGCTAGCCGAAACATTTGACCCAAGTTAAACAATTTTAAAGGCAATGCTACCAAATACTAATTGAGTGTATGTAAACTTCTGACCCACTGGGAATGTGATGAAAGAAATAAAAGCTGAAATAAATCATTCTCTCTACTATTATTCTGACATTTCACATTCTTAAAATAAAGTGGTCATCCTAACTGACCTAAAACAGGGAATTTTTACTAGGATTAAATGTCAGGAATTGTGAAAAACTGAGTTTAAATGTATTTGGCTAAGGTGTATGTAAACTTCAGAGTTCAACTGTATGTTCCAGCCTTCCAGGTGTTTTATGTAGATGTAATATGGTTTATTCTAACCCTAAACATAACCCTTAACCTACTGTAGCCCTAACCCTAACCAAACCTTATTCTAAACCTTACCCTCACCCTAACCTTAGCAAGCAGTTGCTTATCAACAGATAGTTTGTTGATAGTATGACCTACAGATGGACTCTCCAAATAAAATGTGACCAATAGGCCTTTTTTCCTGTGTTATGGAAAGTTAAAGGTGTAACACTATAATAACTTGACTAACCATGACTAATAGTTGATAACTATTCATAAAGAGTGTATACTATTGAAAAGTATGTACTAACACAGCCTTCAAAGGTTGTTGAAACCAGTATGCACAGCCTTTTCTCCAGTGATATGGGAAGATAATTGTAACATACCCTGGTGGTTGTGTTCCTACAGGAAGGAGCTGGTGGACCCTGCTCCTGATCTAACAGAGGAACAGCTGAAGGAGATCCCCTACAAGAAAGTGGAGTGAGTGACTGCTCCTCCCTTCCTCATTAGATTAGATAGTCTGTACATTTTAAGGATGAACATTTTTATATATGATAATCAGACAGGTCAAAATCATAATCAGACAGGACAATATGATGATCAGACAGTTAAGATAATATCATAATCAGACAGGTATATATTATAATCAGACAGTTATGATAATATGATAATCAGACAGGAATATTTTTTATTTAACCTTTATTTAACCAGGTAAGCCAGTTGAGAACAAGTTCTCATTTACAACTGCGACCTGGCCAAGATAAAGCAAAGCAGTGCTATTTAAAAACAACAACAACACAGAGTTACAGAGTGGGTTACAGAGTGGGTTTCCCGAGTGGCGCAGTGGTCTAAGGCACTGCATCGCAGTGCTAGCTGTGCCACTAGAGATCCTGGTTCAAATCCGGGCTCTGTCGTAGCCGGCCGCGACCGGGAGACCCATGGGGCGGCGCGCAATTGGCCCAGCGTCGTCCAGGGTAGGGGAGGGAATGTATGCACTCACTAACTGTAAGTCACTCTGGATAAGAGCGTCTGCTAAATGACTAAAATGTAAATAAACAAAACGTACAGTCAAATGTTGTAAGTTATGGAGGTAAGGCAATAAATAGGCCATAGTGCACTGGAGTGATAGATGTGCAGAAGATGATGTGCAAATAGAGATACTGGAGTGCAAATGAGCAAAATAAATAACAATATGGGGTTGAGGTAGTTGGATGGGCTATACAGATGGTGTACAGGTGCAGTGATCGGTAAGCTGCTCTGACAACTGATGCTTAAAGTTAGTGAGGGAGATAAGAGTCTCAGCTTCAGAGATTTTGCAGTTCGTTCCAGTCATTGGCAGCAGAGAACTGGAAGGAATGGCGGCCAAAGGAGGTGTTGGCTTTGGGGATGACCAGTGAGATATACCTGCTGGAGCGCATAATACTGGTGGGTGTTGCTATGGTGACCAATGAGCTAAGATAAGATAATTTGCCTAGCAGTGATTTATAGATGACCTGGAGCCAGTGGGTTTGGCGACTAATATGTAGTGAGGGCCAGCCAACAAGAGCGTACAGGTCACAATGGTGGGTAGTATATGGGGCTAAGGTGACAAAACGGATGGCACTGTGATAGACTACATGCAATTTGCTGAGTAGAGTGTTGGAGGCTATTTTGTAAATGACATCGCCGAAGTCAAGGATCGGTAGGATAGTCCGTTTTACGAGGGCATGTTTGGCAGCATGAGTGAAGGAGGCTTTGTTGCAAAATAGGAAGCCGATTCTAGATTTAACTTTGGATTGGAGATGCTTAATATGAGTCTGGAAGGAGAGTTTACGGTCTAACCAGACACCTAGGTATTTGTAGTTGTCCACATATTCTAAGTCAGACCCGCCGAGAGTAGTGATTCTAGTCGGGCGGGCGGGTGCAAGCAGCGTTCGATTGAAGAGCATGCATTTAGTTTTACTAGCGTTTAAGAGCAGTTAGAGGCTACGGAAGGAGTGTTGTATGGCATTGAAGCTCGTTTGGTGGTTTGTTAACACAGTGTCCAATGAAGGGCCAGATGTATACAAAATGGTGTCGTCTGCGTAGAGGTGGATCTGAGAGTCACCAGCAGCAAGCGCGACATCATTGATATACACAAAGAATAGAGTCGGCCCGAGAATTGAACCCTGTGGCACCCCCATAGAGACTGCCAGAGGTCCAGACAACAGGCCCTCCGATTTTACACATTGAACTCTATCTGAGAAGTAGTTGGTGAACCAGGCGAGACAGTCATTTGAGAAACCAAGGCTATTTAGTCTGCCAATAACTGATAATCAGACAGTTATGATAATATGATAATCAGACAGGTCAATATGATAATCAGACAGGTCAATATGATAATCAGACAGTTATGATAATATGATAATCAGACAGGTATATATGATAATCAGACAGGTCAATATGATAATCAGACAGGTCAATATGATAATCAGACAGTTATGATAATATGATAATCAGACAGGTATATATGATAATCAGACAGGTCAATATGGTAATCAGACAGTTATGATAATATGATAATCAGACAGGTATATATGATAATCAGACATGTCTATATGATAATCAGACTGGTCAATATGATAATCAGACCGTTATGATAATCAGACAGCACTATATGATAATCAGACCAGTCAATATGGTAATCAGACAGGTCTATATGATAATAAGACAGTTATGATAATATGATAATCAGACAGGTCTATATTATAATCAGACAGGTCTATAATGAATGGAGCATGCTCAGTCAGTACATTGGGGTAGGGTCTGTTGATCTGCACTTGGATAAGAAGATAAGAGATTCACAGCCATCCGGGCTCTGTCGTAGCCGGCCGCGACGGGAGACCCATGGGGCGCGCGTAATTGGCGCCAGCGTCGTCCAGGGTATATTTATATTATAATCAGAAATGTTCCCTTACATAACTTGACAGTTGACAAAACTAAATGCATGCTCTTCAATCGAACGCTCGCTTGCACCCGCCCGCCCGACTAGAATCACTACTCTCGGCGGGTCTGACTTAGAATATGTGGACAACTACAAATACCTAGGTGTCTAGTTAGACCGTAAACTCTCCTTCCAGACTCATATTAAGCATCTCCAATCCAAAGTTAAATCTAGAATCGGCTTCCTATTTTGCAACAAAGCCTCCTTCACTCATGCTGCCAAACATGCCCTCGTAAAACGGACTATCCTACCGATCCTTGACTTCGGCGATGTCATTTACAAAATAGCCTCCAACACTCTACTCAGCAAATTGCATGTAGTCTATCACAGTGCCATCCGTTTTGTCACCTTAGCCCCATATACTACCCACCATTGTGACCTGTACGCTCTTGTTGGCTGGCCCTCACTACATATTAGTCGCCAAACCCACTGGCTCCAGGTCATCTATAAATCACTGCTAGGCAAATTATCTTATCTTAGCTCATTGGTCACCATAGCAACACCCACCAGTATTATGCGCTCCAGCAGGTATATCTCACTGGTCATCCCCAAAGCCAACACCTCCTTTGGCCGCCATTCCTTCCAGTTCTCTGCTGCCAATGACTGGAACGAACTGCAAAAATCTCTGAAGCTGGAGACTCTTATCTCCCTCACTAACTTTAAGCATCAGTTGTCAGAGCAGCTTACCGATCACTGCACCTGTACACAGCCCATCCAACTACCTCAACCCCATATTGTTATTTATTTTGCTCATTTGCACTCCAGTATCTCTATTTGCACATCATCTTCTGCACATCTATCACTCCAGTGCACTATGGCCTATTTATTGCCTTACCTCCATAACTTACAACATTTGACTGTACGTTTTGTTTATTTACATTTTAGTCATTTAGCAGACGCTCTTATCCAGAGTGACTTACAGTTAGTGAGTGCACTACATTCCCTCCCTACCCTGGACGGCGCTGGGCCAATTGCGCGCCGCCCATGGGTCTCCCGGTCGCGGCCGGCTCGACAGAGCCCGGATGGCTGTGAATCTCTTATCTTCTTATCCAAGTGCAGATCAACAGACCCTACCCCAATGTACTGACTGAGCATGCTCCATTCATTATAGACCTGTCTGATTATAATATCAGAAATGTTTCCCTTACATAACTTGAATGACTGAGTCTGGCATTTTCATAGTCATCCCTGTAGGGTCACATGTAAATCTACTGCTCCCTGTAGAGATACATTATGCTCTATTTAATTATATCTCACCGACTCTGAAGCTGATGGATTCAGTATGGAGTGGGCTTATATTCCACTGGGCTAAATGAAAGGTAGGCCTACTGTCCTACACATGAGATGAAGTGAAGGATTCTATGTTCATCCTTCCTTCCAGAACCCAAGGAGACCCAATCAAAATCCGGCACTCTCATTCCCCCCGGAGTTTCCGTCAGTACCGACGCTCCCAGTGCTCCGAAGGGGAGAGGTCCGTGCTCTCGGAGGTCAAGTGAGTCTAAACTGGTCTCAGGACAGATCTTATGGTTTTTCACTCTTCAGAGTCTCACCAGAAACTTTACATTTACATAGTGACAGTAGTGTGGTGGAGCTCTTATTAATGTCTCTAGGCTGGGATACAATCTGAGTAAAGGCAATGTTCCCGACGTTCGCAGAGATCACATTCACGGTAAACGCTGCAAATGTCTGCCCAATCGCATACTACCTTTAAATGTCAAGGGCACTGCAACGTTCGTCAAATGAAATCCCGTCTCTAGTCTAGTTATTGTATGGTTGCTTGATGCTGATGGTTCTTTCCTGTATTGTTCAGCACCTTGAGACATGATAATGGAAGCGACTGTATGCTTCATAAATAATATAGTATGATTAAAGTGTAACCCTGCTTATGTCTTCCGACATCTAACACATCTCTACCCTCTCCCCAGCGCCCGGACAGACCTGGTTCCCCCCTTACCTGTGACACGCACAGCAGACATCCCAGGTTCCAGCTCCACCCCCTCTCAGGTCAGTGACAGACCCTTTTTTCTGCCACTTTTTGGTCAATGCCACACGTACAAGCTCTGACGAAGGCTGTGAGGCAGAAATCTTCGCAATTAATAAAAGTGATACTTTGCAAGCGTGTAGTGGGGTGATTATTTCCTTTGAATGGCAGTGCTACACGTATTAAATACAATACTAGCTTTTATTACCACAAACTCTGGTTAATTCATCTCCCAGCATTGATATTCAAAACGATGTGTTTGTTGTCATGTGTTGTTTTCCAGAAGAAGTACGGATCTAAAGACACCCTGCTGTCAGAGATCATAGAGCGTGACGTAAGGAGCAGCGCCAAGGTGGTGAAGACGGTCCACACTCCCCGGACCAAGGTCGAGACGTGACCTGACAGAAACGCAACCACCACCGCAGAAACAACGCCACAATCTCAAGCATGTCAAAAGACGCCTGGTTTCTTGAAAGAAAGAAAAAAGGAACTTGTGAAATACAATAGAGAAGGCTGTATAGAGTACACCGGCTGTGCTGTACACCAGTAACCAACCCCACCTTGCAGTACTCCTGTGTGTATGTACAGTAGGTGTTAGATAATGCATGGAAACCCCTTTAAGAGGGCAAAAAGGACACTTTTCACAGTTTTGTGCCAGTGTTCTCTGCTGTCTTTTGCACCACACCGACACCGGTAATCCTTTACATTATCTTAATTTAAACAAGAGCATTTAAGCTTTAAGGCCCCTTTTGAGTAAGCCTGGTCCCAGATCTGTTTGTTCTGTATAGCCAACTCCACAACGACCATAGGCTATACAGCACAAGGGTGCTGGGTACTCCTGAGTGGGGGAGATATACTGTAGCTACTGAGTACAATTGGTCTAGGTCTAGAGGTGATAATTAAGTGTCATAAAACACCTTTTCAGTGTATTAATGATCACATTGATTCTGGTCCAATCAGACTATGGATTGAAGAATGACATTATGAATTGTGTAGCGAACACTGCACAGTGATGTCATAGATCAGGGCTGCCCAACCCTCTTCCTGAGATCTACCGTCCTGTGGGTTTTCAGTCCAACCCTAATTTAACACACCTGATTCTACTTATTAGCTGCTCAACAAGACCTTAACTAGCTGAATCAGATATGCGAATCAGATATGCTAAATTAGGGTTGGACTGAAAACCTACAGGACAGTAGATCTCCAGGAAGAGGGTTGGACAGCCCTGTCTTAGATCAATCATGTTTTACTATGCATTTGCCTCCAAATTGATTTGACTTGCGTTATTATTATACAATATTCAGTATTAAAACATAGTGTTTCACTCATACATGTTGAGCTCCATGTGGACACTACTTTTTTTGCGTCTGAAATGGCACCCTATTCCCTGCATAGTGCACTACTTTTAAACAGACCCTTATGGACCCTGTTCAAAAGTATTACACTGTATAGGGGATAGGGTGTCATTTGTGATGCAGACTGGGTTATTATGTTACTGTAAGCACTTCTGTACTGTAGGAAACTTTGCTGCTGGACCCCAATTTGTTTTTGCACATAAATACTGAATACTTCTCTGCTGTTTAGGAGGGGGGGGGGGGTTAATCACTTAAAATAATGAGTAGCCCACACTGTACAGTAGTTGAACTGGAATTTCATCCTTGTCAATAAAAACATTCAATATGTCTAAAATGTTGTCAATGTTTCATGGTATTGATTTTATATTGTTTCTGTAGTACCACTTGTCACCACCAGGTGGAGTCAGATGGCCCGAGTGTGCTCTCTGATGGTTGCTTCTTGTAAGAGAGGAGGACACTGGCTGGCTGCACTGTACACCCCTAACCTGAAGAGTGTAAAACCCAAGGACAAGATGACTATGTGTAATAATTTATTCCGGGTTTTTAGTTGGTCTAAAATCATTCAATTCTTACTTATTTGACCCTGTTCTTTCTGGAGACAGTGTGGAACCACTGATGGACAAAACCAAGACAAAATGTAGGCCTAATGTCTTTATGTCAGTGGAGGCTGCTGAGGGGAGAACGGCTCATAATAATGGAATGATAAGACAAGAAAGTCAGAAGTGAAAGAAGTAGCTCAGCAGCTGCTACAATATAGTCCTACAGGGACTAAACTACTAACGTTGGATGTAGAAACACAACAGTCCCTAATCTAATCTACAATCCTTGCATATATTTCATCCAAAATCCATATATGCAACGTTTTAGTGAGTGAATGATTTGAAAACAGACAAATGGAGAATTGAAAGTGATAACTACTAAGAACATATTTTAGGATGGGCAATTAATCATGAATGCTGACCATAATTCTATATACACCCATGTGAAATATCCCAACAGCAACAACGATGACTCATTGTTATAGCAAGCAAACTGCTCAGCAATTTGAGTTGGCACTGAGTGTGTGTTGACTACTGCATGATGAATGGCAAGGCAGTTGAGCTCAGGCTGTGTCCTGACTTTAACTCAACTGAATAACTCAGACTTTGTCCTAGAAATCCTGATATGATTATTGGTTTATTGGGATCCCCATTAACTTTTGCCAAAGCAGCAGCTATTCTTCCTGGGGTCCACACAAAAACATCAAACACGACAAGTAACAAAACACTGATAGACAAGTACAGTCACACAAATGTAAAATATGATATACAGTTGAAGTCGGAAGTTCACATACACTTACAGTGAGGGAACAAAGTATTTGATCCCCTGCTGATTTTGTACGTTTGCCCACTGACAATGAAATGATCAGTCTATAATTTTAATGGTAGGTTTATTTGAACAGTGAGAGACAGAATAACAACAAAAAAATCCAGAAAAACGCATGTCAAAGATGTTATAAATTGATTTGCATTTTAATGAGGGAAATAAGTATTTGACCCCCTCTCAATCAGAAAGATTTCTGGCTCCCAAGTGTCTTTTATACAGGTAACGAGCTGAGATTAGGAGCACACTCTTAAAGGGAGTGCTCCTAATCTCAGTTTGTTACCTGTATAAAAGACACCTGTCCACTGAATCAATCAATCAATCAGATTCCAAACTCTCCACCATGGCCAAGACCAAAGAGCTCTCCAAGGATGTCAGGGACAAGATTGTAGACCTACACCAGGCTGGAATGGGCTACAAGACCATCGCCAAGCAGCTTGGTGAGAAGGTGACAACAGTTGGTGCGATTATTCACAAATGGAAGATACACAAAATAACTGTCAATCTCCCTCGGCCTGGGGCTCCATGCAAGATCTCACCTCGAGGAGTTGCAATGATCATGAGAACGGTGAGGAATCAGCCCAGAACTACACAGGAGGCTCTTGTCAATGATCTCAAGGCAGCTGGGACCATAGTCACCAAGAAAACAATTGGTAACACACTACGCCGTGAAGGACTGAAATCCTGCAGCACCCGCAAGGTCCCCCTGCTCAAGAAAGCACATATACATGCCCGTCTGAAGTTTGCCAATGAAAATCTGAATGATTCAGAGGAGAACTGGGTGAAAGTGTTGTGGTCAGATGAGAACAAAATGGAGCTCTTTGGCATCAACTCAAATCGCCGTGTTTGGAGGAGGAGGAATGCTGCCTATGACCCCAAGAACACCATCCCCACCGTCAAACATGGAGGTGGAAACGTTATGCTTTGGGGGTGTTTTTCTGCTAAGGGGCAACTTCACCGCATCAAAGGGACGATGGACGGGGCCATGTACCGTCAAATCTTGGGTGAGAACCTCCTTCCCTCAGCCAGGGCATTGAAAATGGGTCGTGGATGGGTTTTCCAGCATGACAATGACCCAAAACACACGGCCAAGGCAACAAAGGAGTGGCTCAAGAAGAAGCACATTAAGGTCCTGGAGTGGCCTAGCCAGGCTCCAGACCTTAATCCCATAGAAAATCTGTGGAGGGAGCTGAAGGATCAAGTTGCCAAACGTCAGCCTCAAAACCTTAATGACTTGGAGAAGATCTGCAAAGGGGAGTGGGACAAAATCCCTCCTGAGATGTGTGCAAACCTGGTGGCCAACTACAAGAAACGTCTGACCTCTGTGACTGCCAACAAGGTTTTTGCCACCAAGTACTAAGTCATGTTTTGCAGATGGGTCAAATACTTATTTCCCTCATTAAAATGCAAATCAATTTATAACATTTTTGACATGCGTTTTTCTGGATTTCTTTGTTGTTATTCTGTCTCTCACTGTTCAACTAAACCTACCATTGAAATTATAGACTGATCATTTCTTTGTCAGTGGGCAAACGTACAAAATCAGCAGGGGATCGAATACTTTTTTCCCCTCACTGTACGTTGGAGTCATTAAAACTCGTTTTTCAACCACTACACACATTTCTTGTTAACAAACTATAGTTTTGGCAAGTCTACTTTGTGCATGACACAAGTAATTTTTCCAACAATTGTTTACAGACAGATTATTTCACTTATAATTCACTGTATCACAATACCAGTGGGTCAGAAGTTTACATACACTAAGTGTGCCTTTAAACAACTTGGAAAATTCCAGAAAATGATGTCATGGCTTTAGAAGCTTCTGATAGGCTAATTGACATCATTTGAGTCAATTGGAGGTGTACCTGTGGATGTATTTCAAGGCCTACCTTCAAACTCAGTGCCTCTTTGCTTGACATCATGGGAAAATCAAAAGAAATCAGCCAAGACCTCAGAAAAAACATTGTAGACCTCCACAAGTCTGATTCATCCTTGGGAGCAATTTCCAAACGCCTGAAGGTACCACGTTCATCTGTACAAACAATAGTACGCAAGTATAAACACCATGGGACCACGCAGCCATCATACCGCTCAGGAAGGAGACTCGTTCTGTCTCCTAGAGATGAACGTACTTTGGTGCGAAAAAGTGCAAATCAATCCCAGAACAACAGCAAAGGACCTTGTGAAGATGCTGGAGGAAACAGGTATATCCACAGTAAAACAAGTCCTATATCGACATAACCTGAAAGGCCGCTCAGCAAGGAAGAAGCCACTGCTCCAAAACCGCCATAGAAAAGCCAGACTACGGTTTGCAACTGCACATGGGGACAAAGATCATACTTTTTGAAGAAATGTCCTCTAGTCTGATGAAACAAAAATAGAACTGTTTGCCCATAATGACCATCGTTATGTTTGGAGGAAAAAGGGGGACACTTGCAAGCCGAAGAACACCATCCCAACCGTCAAACATGGGGGTGGCAGCATCCTGCTGTGAGGGTGCTTTGCTGCAGGAGGGACTGGTGCACTTCACAAAATAGATGGCATCATGAGGAAGGAAAATTATGTGGATATATTGAAGCAACATCTCAAGACATCAGTCAGGAAGTTAAAGCTTGGTTGCAAATGGGTCTTCCAAATGGACAATGACCCCAAGCATACTTCCAAAGTTGTGGCAAAATGGCTTAAGGACAACAAAGTCAAGGTATTGGAGTAGCCATTACAAAGCCCTGACCTCAATCCTGTAGAACATTTGTGGGCAGAACTGAAAAAGCGTGTGCGAGCAAGGAGGCCTACAAACCCGACTCCGTTACACCAGCTCTGTCAGGAGGAATGGGCCAAAATTTACCCAACTTATTGTGGGAAGCTTGTGGAAGGCTAGCCAAAACGTTTGACCCAAGTTAAACAATTTTAAAGGCAATGCTACCAAATACTAATTGAGTGTATGTAAACTTCTGACCCACTGGGAATGTGATGAAAGAAATAAAAGCTGAAATAAATCATTCTCTCTACTATTATTTGATTAAATGTCAGGAATTGTGAAAAACTGAGTTTAAATGGATTTGGCTAAGGTGTATGTAAACTTCAGAGTCCAACTGTACACTGAGTATACAAAACATTAGGAACACCTTCCTAATATTGAGTTGCACCCCTTTTAGCCCTCAGAACAGCCTCAATTCATCAGGGCATGGACTTTACAAGGTGTCGAATGCATTCCACAGGGATGCTGGCCCATACTGACTCCAATGCTTCTCACAGTTGTGTCAAGTTGGCTGGATGTCCTTTGGGTGGTGGACCATTCTTGATACACACAGGAAACTGTTGAGTGTGAAAAACCCAGCAGCTTTGCAGTTCTTGACACACTCAAACTGGTGCGTGTGGCACCTACTACCATACCCTGTTCAAAGGTATTTAAATATTTTGTCTTGCCCATTCACCCTTCGAATGGCACACATACACAATCCATGTCTCAATTGTCTCAAGGCTTAAAAATCCTTTCTTAACCTGTCTCCTCCCCTTCATCTACACTGATTGAAGTGGATTTAACAAGTGACATCAATAAGGGATCACAGCTTTCACCTGGATTCACCTGGTCAGTCTGTCATGGAAAGAGCAGGTGTTCCAATGTTTTGTACACTCAGTGTACAAAAAATACAACTATTCTGACAGCATTCTTCCATCCATACATTTCCATTGAGCTTATATAGCCTTCCTACCTTCCCCCTTCTATGGTCTGAGATGTAGCCTATGGTATGATTTTCTCTCACTGCTTACATACATACGTTTCCACTGATCTGATATAGCCTGCCTCCCCATTCCTCTGACTCAGTTCATCTCCTCATTTCTGCACCGGAGCTAGTCACGATTTTAATGTGTTATGGCAGCATACCAGCAGGCTGTGCCAAATGCACTCATTCACCTCTTTCAAAGAAAGGATATGAGCTGGGCCCAGTGGTAGAAGATTATACCGTGCTAAAGCATGAACGAAGAGCGCCTGTACTTTGGAATATTTCATGGATTAGGAGAGGGTTTATGTTTATTTGTGAGAGACATCTTTCATTGTTTAGCCTTTTCAAATAATGTAAACACAGAGAAATAGTGTAATAATTTCTTCATCATAGCATACCGTTATAGCACACCAAAGGTCTTCAACCAACCAATTGAATCCTGTAGGGACTATATTATAATAATAGGCCTATCCATGTCTTATGCCCTCTAAACATCCTGTTTTCCTAGAGGACAAGAGCCAGCAGCCAGAAGCACTGAACTTGATGTAAACAGGAAACTGTAACATCCTCCTATTCCTTCCCGGTTTATGACAGACCTATCTATCCAGTGAATGTGAAGACATCTGTGTTATCCAGACTAAACAGCTGGGACTCAAGGATGTTTCAGTATTAAGGCAATTTCTATGGAAAGTCCCCATACAAATATCAGATTTGAATGAAGTACAGTACCAGTAGTTGATAGCTATGACTCAAAACATATTAGTAAATGCAAACTACCCATAAAGTTTAAATACCAGATTTTGATGGGATATATAGTACATTAGCTGTACTTGCTAGTGGGATATTGCTACATTACATCAATAAAAGCTGCATGACCTCAAGACCTGTTCCATATCTGATGCCTAAACAGATCCAGAGCCTGTCATGGGAGGACAGAGTCCCCTTTGTGGAAATCTTCTGGTACAGACAAACCTCCAGCACCGAGGTTGTTGTGTAGTTAGTGCACAGACATCTGTTCCTGCTGGGGCATGTCTGCTGCAGGCCAATGGAAATGAATCCAGTAAATGAGATTGATGGACAGCCAGATGCAAGTTGCCTAACAAAGAGGTAACTTCTGAAGTAATCGTATGCCACTCCTCAAGAGTGTAATACAGTCAACCATCCTAGCCAAATATGCTCCACACTCTCAATGCTCCATCTCTCAACTTGTTCTCTGAGAAATTGAAACAGGGATTTAATTCTTAAAAGTCTAAACTGTTGGGGGGGAGGGGGCTTCTAAGCTGACATATGGAATTGTTTTAAGATGGTCATACTATGGATCATTTAGCTATTTGATTTTGAATTTTAGGATCCCTTTAGGTATTCAAGAAATATATACACAAATTATTTAATAAAATATTAAATTTGGCCTTTACTACTATAACCCAGAGAAATGCATTGAATAACACATTCATCAGTTGCAAAAAATACATCATAAGAAACAAGGTGTTGAAGTATCTGTCCTATATCTAGGAGATATAAGAAACACAGGAAATATTGTTTGTTGTTTTTTTAAACACATATTTAACCCCTTTTTTGGTAGGCCTTTTTTTTTTTTTTTTACCGGTACTGGCTCCTTCATACAAGTCCGGTGTCATTTCCAGGGGGTTGTAGAGCAGAATGGAGAACACCATCGTGATCGTGAGAATCTCCCCTTTCCACAGTGGGGTCTCGTTAGTTTGTAGTTGGTTCGGACGGCGCCAATTGAGCGCCGCTTCATGGGTCTCCCGGTCGCGGCCAGCTGCGACAGTCTGGGATCGAACTCGGGTCTGTACTGACACCTCTAGTACTGCCTTAGACCGCTGCGCCACTCGGGAGGCCCTGTAGGGTGTTTTTAAGGAGAGAAATCACCTTTGGTTTCATTGCGACTCTACAGACTGCTCCTGAGGTATTTCCTGTCCCTGTCCTCTCACTCTAAAATAACAGTAAGTGATTAAGATCATGTGTTGCCATAGACACTCATGCACTGCAGGAGCCTGAAAAAGCTGAAAGCTCATGTATTACTGATGTTATACTGTAGGTTAGGAAATGGATGTCATAAGTGTGTGTGTGTACAGCATCAAAGTCTAAGGGAGCATAACTGGAATCCACATTGTTCAAATGCAGTACCTGAATTGCTGATGACCCTTATACAATTTGCACTAAAATAACATCACAAATCGCAAAACAGCAGCATTTGTGTGTGCGTGCGTGTCTGGAATGCATGTTTTCCTTAGGAAAGCTAAAATGTCCTGGGTCTCAGGGGTAGCCAGCTGATAAAAGTATTCTATGAAAGAGCTGGTCACAGACTCCCAGTGGCCCATAACTTTCCCTGCTACAGTACACAGTGCCATGAAGTATACAACACAGTGCTTTAGCCTTCACCGCCCCAATGCCCGAGTATGATTTAAAGACTGGCTTGGAAGGCACCACCCTAACACAGTAATTACAGAGAAAAGAGGTCGAACACACAACTATAAATTGAACGTTATTATAACACAACTGTCTGATGGAAAATTGAATGCAAACTTTCCTGTGTCTGTGTTTTGTTCTTTCTGCAGTGCAGTGCAGACAAAAAAATTTTCCCACTTAGAATCCTTGGTATTGTTTTGAAAAAGAGAGAGGGGTCCGGAGCGAGAGAGGCGTTTGAAAGCTGGAGCTGCTGATGAGATTAGAATGAGCTGGTAACAGAAACAGACAGTACTAGGGAGTCAGGGAGGAAAGGGGGGAGTGAGGATTCAGCAGTGGCTCTGCTCTGTCTGACCAGACCCTCCTGCCTGCACAGATGTCAGGGAATAATGGGCTTTGCATGCATGAGCCCAACTTTATCACAACAGCAGTGGAAGACAGTATCTACGCCCACAAAATGCACACACCAGTCACACACACACACACGTGAGTGTGCACGCTCATTTGCACACACACAAAGAGGAGGTATTGAGGGAAGTTTCTCCAAATCTAGCTGCATAGTCCTGAGATCACATCTCTGCAGTTTGGGTATGCAATTGTTTGCCAAACGTTAGCTAGATTCCGATTCCCCTTGACTGCATTTTCCATGTGATGCGCCAAAACGTTCCCAGAATCGAACTATAGAGGCTAACTTCAATCTCACAGAACTGATAAGGTATTTCTATGTGTAAAACTGACCTCAGTATTGAATGAAAGAGGGATTTTATGTTCTTGTGTGGGTAAGCATTACCGCTTTGCCATCATATCAACGCACAATTCTCCAATGCATCTTGATTTATCCCTGAACAGCAATCATCTCTGGGTGAGTTTGCACTGATAACGGACAGTTTTTGCACTTAAAATGTGTCCTAAAGCATAGTATTTGCCTGTGTATGTGGAAAAGTGGTTTGGGGTAGGAGAGATTCATCCAACTATGTTGTAAGTAATATCCTCTTGGACGCCACAGGTTTATACAACCATGCTTTGGATCTGCTCTGAACTGTTGTCAGAACCGTTGTCTGTTGTCAGAACCGTTGCTGAGAACTGTCTGCTGATGGCTATAAACCACTGTTTGAAAATGACTTGACTTTTTGCAACTCCATATTCCATGACGAGGCAGGCTCAAGTTCTCAAACAAAGCATAATCGCACAAGTTTCCTACAACACTGGAAAAACTCCAGACACATGAACAGATTCAAATAAAAAACACAAATTTACGAGCTTGCATATTTATTGCACTACTTTTAAAATTGCCAAAAAAAAGTACATGGGGATACTGTAAGTTAAGTGCATCGTTGTAATAATTTTGCAAAGCTGGCATATCTTGTTTTTTTTTTTTTCCAACCATATACAGTGGTAATTACTGAATACCTGACTCAACACACTACAGCACATCCTGCATATGCTATTCACTTTGCTATGTACAAAACAGCTTTCATATTAACTAGTCTGAAAGGAAAGAAATGCAAGAGGAAAAATGTGTAACAAATCAACGAGGAAAAGAGAGCAAGCGATTAATAAGACTAGAACATGCTGGTACAAAAGGTCCCCAAAATCGAGGGAGAATGGAAGACAAAATAAAAAAAACGTGGGCTTTCAAGTTGGTTATTATCATATTAATATTAGAATCTTTAACAATATAAATTAACAGGGAAGCAAAGACAAAACTGCAAATACTGACATTACTTTGATGTTTTAAATCTATAGCTAAAAACAATAAAAATATTTTTGGTTTTAGTTTGTCTGTTTTATAACAAAGTAAGCTTCTCATCAACATTAATTTACAAAATCATTCAAAAAATACATAAATTAAAAAGATTGTTCTAGTCTAACTTTATGCTACATGTGCACCGTTTGGAAAATGCTTATTTTTTAAAAACAAGATTATATGCATCATGTGATTCCAGTCTCACGTTACCCAACATTAAATCACACATGACTCGCTATAGGATTAAGTCATATCCAGCTGGTGAAGGAGGAGATGAGGAAAAATTGAAACCCTGAACCCAAACCCTAACAGGCTGGGCCTTAAAACACATTGAGTGTGTTCATTCCTTTTAGCATTTAACTCTATCAAGTTCTCTCAAGTGCCATTTTTGAAGAGCATGACTTTTGAAAAAATAACCTTCACCTCACGTTTTACTGTTTACTTATGCTAATCAACTTGAAGCAGATATCATACATTAACATTCCGTTATGCTGTGGCGTCTTCTATATGCGTTTCCATGTGACAAATTCATTACTCACTTGTAAGTGTGCAAAATCTCTTAGGAGATCTCCGCTACACACAAACATGCTTGGGGCGGAACTGCACTCTTGGTTTCGAGATTGTCTGTCAATCAAAACACACCAACTCAAAAAAGCTTAACATTTTCTAAGTGACCAGTGCTGGGTACTATTAGATACATTGTATCCCTTTGATTGCACATGTCAGTGTTAAAGGGTAACTAGTGTTTTTAACGATTGCAGTTTTGTGATTGCTCCTATCAACATGGTGTATCCTCAAATCTTCTCACATGAATCTTCCTTTCCTTTAGTAAAACATATACCATGATAAAAGTTTATATTTTCTCAAATCTTAAATCCAATGAGAAAGCCACACAGAAAACGACAGTGAAAAACAAAGCCAATCCAGACCAAGTTACAACAACCAGACAACAAAGAACCAACACCTTCTTTACTCAGAACGTGAAAGTAAAACAAGAAAACCCATCTCGGCTACCTTTCCAAGGAGCAGATTAAAGTCCAAAATAGCACCAATCATCAGTGTCTCAGTTCCGTGGCAGCATCTCACTCACTTACCACAAGGGAACAATGCATTTCTACTATAGCTACTTCTATAGGCTACATCACAGCGTACATAACTGTCTACACATGGTTTTATACTAGCTAGCAACAAACATTCTAAAACTTTAAAAAGCAAACCTACTTAAAACCATAAACGTTTAACAAAAAATAACACTCTACCAAGCATTTAGTAGCTAACATGGAAAAAGTGGGGACTCTTAGCCTCAGTAAATACAGTAGAGTGTGTAAATATATAAAGTTTTGAGAATGAGAGGGGAATTTGAGAGCTGAAGGGCGTGAATCACCTACAGAGCAGAGGGATTAGGACTGTTGAGACGTAAAATACTGAACCCAACGTTTGAATGGTTACGCTTCGAGGTGGAACCACTCCCTTCCAAGATGTTGAAGAGTGTGTTTTGTCGAGATAATGATAGAGGTCTAGGCCTAGCTTGATACTGTGTTAAGGAGAGATCACATACTGCAGTTGAATGTGTGAACAGTGCAGATAGAACTGAGTGAGTGTTAAAACATAAATAGGAGGTTAATGCTGCTGTTTGAACTGTGTTTTGTTCTGTGGAAGAGTGGATGACATGCTGCTGCCTGTCAGTTACTGTACTCAGCCCAAAAGGGGCCACCTGTAGAATTTGTAAATGCAGACATTGGTCTCTGCCAGCCTGGTCCCAGATATGTTTGTGCGGTCACCAATGCCATGGAATACAGCACAAACAGAACTGGGATCAGGCTAGGACTATGCTGTTGGAGACTGTGTTATTACATTGCTTTGTGTCATTCGGCTTTTCCTCTCATTCCTGAAAACAAACATATCATCAAGGCTTAGAGTCCCTAACAGGCTACTGTACATCTATCTAACGTGTTAATAAATCACAAAGATAGACAGAGAAGGTATGAAACTTCATAGTCATCATGATGTCATCTATAACCCCCCCAAAAAAGGTTAGACATGATTACAAAAAATCAGAAATTAAAATATACCGATTTTTTTTCTCCCATTTGTTATTTAAGGTGACAGTGTTTTGTTTCTCCCAGGAAGGAGGGAGGGGAAGGACTGGTGAGTTGTTGTTGCTGCTCCGACCGGCAGTGACCTGCAGTCTTTTCTGTGAAAGAAATGAAAAAGTTATTTCAACATTTTAGACATGATAATATATTGACATAATGACTGCTCGTGTGGATACTCTATGTTGAGACTTGCCAAAAGGCTTTCCAATTACATCATATTGAAGAAGCTTCTGTAAATTCAGCTATATGTAGAGATTTGGGGTCTGACAACATAATCCTAGGAAACCTTTTTAACAATAATTTAGCCTAGAGCAGGTTTCTCAGGATGTATATCAGCTGTTTGAATTAAATAATGACACCTTTACAGCCCATTAAATAATACAGTAGTACTGTACTGTCATTCATTAACAGACTTGGCTGTTCTTACCTCAGGGG
Organism: Coregonus clupeaformis; assembly: GCF_020615455.1. Taxonomy (NCBI): domain Eukaryota; kingdom Metazoa; phylum Chordata; class Actinopteri; order Salmoniformes; family Salmonidae; genus Coregonus; species Coregonus clupeaformis. Next base: position 24,257,052 of record NC_059200.1, read on the forward strand.
AGCCATCATAGCCTGTGTTTATTTCAGTCTGAGGGTTAAACTGGTACCTAAGACCAAGAGAGACAAGCATGAAATACAACTGTTTGATTAATGAACAACAGTGAGTCAGTAATCCCTAGCTGCAATTCATGACCCTAGAACTCACAACAAGAGAGACAAGCCAATAGGAAAACAGAAAAGACAATGAGGGATCTGAGCAAATGCATCTATAACTGTTAGGCCTACTCCTGGGCAATCCATGATCTGAATCCAAATGGTCAAAGACTCAAGGGGATCTTCATGACCAAACAGTTCAACTCAGCTCTTGCAATATTGAACTAGAATCCAGGACACACAAACATTGGAAACCCTTTTCAAGGTCAGAGAAAAATGTTATGTAAAAACTACCGATCTAGCCCTTCCTAGAATTTTCACATAATACTTTAACTCAATTATCCTGGAGAGAATGTGCCCTCCTAACTCCTTCCTTCCTTCTTTACCACGACTTAGGAGTTTAACATGACTTAGCTGTTTAAGTAAATGCACATGTGATATTTACAGTACAGTAAAGTAGAGGCAGTAGGGAAGGCCACCTGTTTAAAACAGACTGTCCTTTACTTCCCAGTCTGCAGCTTGGAGCACCTCCAGGCAACACCAGTCAAACGAGGTCACATTTTCCCCCCAGCGGCAGTCCACTGCACTTGCACTGAGGCTGTCTCGAACCCACTGAACCCACAGGCAGCCTTGAGCTAGCATAGACAGTGCTGCGTCGGAGCCATGGATTTATATAACTGGTCAGAGCCCTGTTCAATGCTGAGCAGTAGTGATGATACTGTACCAGCTAAAGCTGTGATTGGGTCATAAATACCGGTATACTGCTGCTGCTTACTCTGATTGGACAAGGGAAGGCACGCTGGTATCATTACAGCATCTGATTGGTGCTGGATTAGTGTGATGCTCTGATTTGGTTATAGGTTCCTTCCACCATTGGTTAGATTCTGTGACAGTCATAATACTTGGCATACATTGTTTAAACTGCATATTATATTGCCAATCGCAATACTGTTCCCCTTTAGTCTTGAATACACAGACAATACATATTGAGCAAATTATGATAAAACAATATAGCAACACGTCAAAGCAATAGCCTATAGCTCCATGTGACAATATGTTGATTTTAATTAGCCTATCTGTGGTTAGGTTGTGATCTGTGAATTTTAACAGGGCAGCATCAAATCTTACCTTGATTATCTGCAAGAGCCGCATTTCTACTGCATAGTCAGTCTGACATCAGGGCAAGTGTGGGACTGCGAGATAAATATATATACACATATTTTTTATCATAAGTGCACTACAGACATAATTGAAGAAGCATCAAGCACTCAGTGACAGTCACTATACATACAATAAGCCGCATCTCAATGCATAGTAATGCGCCATGCAGTAAGAGCTTATGATCACATTCATGTGTGCAGAAGGCCGACAAAAAAAAAAGGACTTCATCTTTTTCATTTTGGGTCTAAATAAAGATTCATGCAGTCCCTGAATGAGCACCTGCTGGTGCTTCACACATGTATCATTCAACAGCAATACACCTCGCTATATTGTGATTGTTACAGTTAATATCGTAATGTGTCAAGTAATATAATATCCAAAATATAGCTAGCTACCAAATTAAAATACCGATTAAGCTGCATAAGCGTGCAACTTGCTGGTCTGCATCTATATTGAAAGCAATAATCTACCGTTTGCGTCAAGCAATCTGTACTTGCCGTCTTGCTTGCTAGCCTCTCAAACAAAGAAAGTGGTTTGCATTCAGTCTACGGCTGAAACTGCTAGCTAGGGGTGGCTCGCGCTGTATGACAGTGCAACACCAAAATGCCATGCCAGCTTGGCAGCTCGCTAGTTAGTGAGCTAGCTAGATAACCCACATAGCTAGCTAACTAGCTAGCTAGACCGGCAAAATAAAACAAACGTCTGCTAACACACAATTAAGTTGCTACTGGCTAGCTAACTAACTAGATTTGCAAAGTAACATCGAACAGCTCATTGTTATTTAATGTACTTACAGATTGAAGCCCCGTTATACTAAAGTAGTTTCAATTAGTTCGCTAGCCAGCTAGCGGTGGCGAGGCTAGCTGGCGCTGCTGAAATTTTACTGCAACAATGTTGCAAACGTGTAGCTAGTAAAAACGGCAAGCAGCCCTGCGGGGAGAGAACCCCATACACGGCTGCGTTGACCCGACTGCCACGGTCTTTAACTAGCTAGCTAGCTGTTGGTTCGGGGCCAGGCCCCCCATTACAGATGCAGTACTGTACAGCCAGACTGCTCCGTGCTTATTCGGCAGTCTGCGGTAACTCAAGGTCCCCCTCTGTCTGGGAGAGACAGTTTCTCCAATCAGAGCGAAGGCCAGTTGAGCCAACCTCTAAACATTTAGGGGATTTGATTAATCTTGCCCGGGCGCCAGTGTAAGCGTGTTTTGCACCGGCTGAAAGTTGATTCCATTGAGTTTGAAACCGGGTTGCTTCCAGGGCGTGAACTTGGTGCCCCGCTCTGTCCGACAGCGAAATCGACTTAAAACAAAAGTGACGTAATTAAGCACGTGTAGTAGTGAGTAGGATTCTGTGTTCACGTTTCAAAATGAAAACGATTTAGAAAATTCAAACATTAATTATATGGAAAAGAGGTATTGCATGTTTCTGAACGATGTACCATGCTGCCTTGTTGACAACATGACGGAGCGGCGCAGATTACTGTTCGATTTGACATTGCCGCTCCCCCCTCACCGCGTTTGCTCGGTCACGTCACGGGCCATAGACCGGTGCCCCGCAGCTCAGCATAATCGAATTCGCCCATTAGGTGCACTCGATTTAGTTTGCAGTGTACGACACCGGTATGCAATGGTGGTGGCGGTGCAGATAGGCCTACCACTGAATGACTACTAGTATGAGGATATCTGAATGTACTAAAACCCTAGAGATGTAAATGTAGGCCAGGGTTGCCAAACCTGTTCCTGGAGAGCTACCCTCCTGTAGGTTTTCGCTCCATCCCCAGGTGTTACTAACCTAATTCATTTTATCAACCTGCTAATTATTATAATTAGGTGTGCTAGATTAGGGTTGGAGCAAAAACCTACAGGACGGTAGCTCGCCAGGAACAGGGTTGGGCAGTCCCAATTATCTATCCTTCTCAAACTGTGTGCACTTGTTCACTTCCCTTCACTGATTTGAAAAGAAACGACTGGTATATAGTGGAAACTCCCACTAGTCCATGCCATGCCTCCACCAATCCAATGCTTTTAGATTTGTGGTAAGTAGTGAACGAGGGTACACTTCAGGAAAAATTAGATATTATTGGGATGCACAAGTAGATTCCATTGTCTGTTTCTTGTAGTGAATAACGGAAGTCGACGTACCAAATTCATGACCGTGCACATGGTATGCAGGACCCAGGAGTACAAATCAAATACACCTGTGTAATTCACCCAGACTGGACCCTGGATGTGGATTCCCTTGAACATCCACTACCAAGGGAAGCTCTACCACTTCTTCCCTGGAGGATAATACACTTCAATTATTCCCTATATTTTGACTTAATTGGCTCCCGATTACACTGTGCACTTAATTACAGTATTTCGTTTATCGCCACAATTAGTGGTTCGGTGTTATCCACACAATTTTTCATGACAATTTACCATTGCATGCATGTTCATAATCAGAGACAGACATTATTAGTGATGAGTTCATACTGGCTTAAAACATTGATTGGCAAGTAATGCAGTGTTTATTTCACATCTTTAAGGCAGAACAGAAACAGTTGGATAACCTCTGATGAATTCAATAGCAGGGGGTCTATAAAAGTGCATTCCTTTACATCCCTACTCAACATGGACCAAAAGTAGAGTGGCACTACATAAGGGCTGCCTGTGAGAAGGCAAAATATGTATGTAGTGAGGTCACCTAGTAACATGCAGCCTCGTCTCTTCGATCTCCCTGCTTCTCTATGCTGCTTGGAAATTAAACATCTGCACATTCCTCCTCCATCCCCCCTACACACGCACGCACACAGCAAAAAAAGACTACACTCAAATGCTGAAGTTTTCTTTGCACTTTTAAGGCTTTTGAGATCATGTGCTCTCTTCATTTCTGTTGAGCCTAACTAAGGAGATATCAATGCTATCCTCTTCAGAATAACGGCACAATGTTTTTTGAAAAACTTTGTAACAGATTTCTTATGAGGACATAAGGTTCTTAATAGGTTGCATAGGTGGTCTGCAAAAATCAGTGTTTAGTGTGCAGCAGGACTGCCTCCTGGTGGTCAACTGACAGAAGATTAATGTCAAAACTGTTCTACACTTGTCCAGTTTCAAGTACCCTCTGATCGTTCTTATCACATTTTTTACTTTTCTATACATTTTCTACAATGTCGCAAGACATTACACTAAAGGAGACATTAACATTTAAAACTTTATTCACATATTTTACATGAGCTACGTAACAGCTACATTAGTTTGAACAGTGGCTGCAGAACATAATAAATCATTGAGAACTGAAATTGGACTCATGATCTGTGCACGGTTTCTGTGAGTTTGTCACTTGTACATGTATTAAATGAGAGGTTTCTGTACAGAGCCATTTGAAAATATATTTCCTGTATGAAAATGTATGCACTCCCTAACTGTAAGTCGCTCTGGATAAGAGCGTCTGCTAAATGACTAAAATGTAAAATGTCTGTATCTTCAGGTAGCATGAAATAAAGAAACAAGTGTTGACATCACTGTGCTGTCCCTCAAACTGGGTCTTGTTCTGTAACTGCTCAGGGAATACAACCCCTCCAGTATATCTGATCTACATTCAAATAAACATATATACACAATGCTCATTTTAAGACAATGGTTTCCGATTTAAAAGTAAACAATGCTTCAAATAAGAACACAAATCTGAATGTGAAAGTCCCTGAGCAAACTGCCAAACTGTACGATGTAGAAGAGTGAGTTAACACTGATTTCAAGTATTCTGCTGTATGCAGACAGAGAAAAATGACCATTAATGTCTAGTTTAGTGAGGTTTGAAAAAATATAACCAAATAAATATAAATTAGAATATATAGATTACCCAAAAGGCTAGAAGATATGATTTGGGTGAAAGGGCCCAAAATGTAATCGTCCAATATGGGAAATTGGCAAAGCTTCTAGGTGCCAGTTTGGACCAAAAATTATTGATTTGAAGAGAAATGTTCACTTGTTTGGTTTCCCTGTTGCCATCTTGTGGCCAAATCTATTCACTGCAAGCATGAAACAGCATAACCACAAGCAGAGACATCATTTTAGTGCTACATACACAAACATATGTTAAAAGAAACCATTTTTTTCTCAAGTGCAATCTTTCTAGGATAAAAAATAAATAAAAAAATCCAGTTTGATTCAAACCGAGCGTGCCTTCCTGTTCTCCTTTCACTTACTCCTCCTTTCTCCTTCTCTCATCCCTCACTTTCCTCAACCTCAGTGAAGATGTCACTGAAGAAGTACTGGGACACGTTGATGGGTTCCTCGTCTGCTGAATATCTGTCTACACAGGGAGACGCACATGGCTGGGTGGCTGGCACCTGAGAAGGCTGGTGGAGAGAGACATGGCGAGGGAGAGAGAGAAAGAGAGAGAGAGATGGGGAGGGAGAGAGAGAAAGAGAGAGTGGGAGAGAGAGAGATGGGGAGGGAGAGAGAGGGAGAGAGAGAGAGTAGGACAGAGGCACAATAACAGTTCTGTGTCTGATCGTACAAGATTATTCCCACAACGGTAGGTCGATGTTTTTTGTGGAGTTCAGTGCAATTTTGCAAAGGTAAAATATCACCACATGTTGTCCATCTCTTTACCTTCTTAGTTGTAGTACATTGGGAGGTACTGGGCTCTGGGTCTGAATGGAAGGCCTGGACATCAGAGGGCTGTTCCCAGGTCACCCTGAGGGAACTGTCTGGCCCAGTGACGGTTCTGGTGGATCTAGTGGTGGTGTTTCTGGTTGAGAGGGCAGGCATGGTTCTGGTGGTGGAGGGGGCTGGCGCCGCCCGTTTCCCCCCTGGCTGGGTGGTGTTGACCTGGGGCCTCTGAGGGGCTGCTCTGTGCCCTCGAGGAGGGGCAGAGGGGGCAGCTGCAGGGGTGCTGGTCTTATTGAACATGAAAGAAAGAAATCCTCTGGGTCTTCTACCAGGCCTATAGAGGGAAGGATTATTAAAGGAATTAAATCAATATTTATTCCTAATCAATCAATCTAATCAATGGAAGACAATCGAATGTGTCCTGTCAATCAACAACTATAATTCAACATGAGGTCCTTTAAGCTACTTTTATTGAGATGTTTACAACTAATAGATAGTACAAACTGGGACAGATGGAGAGATTGACAGGTATTAGAATCCTCACCTGCTCAAGGGGCCACTTGTAGCCAGCGGTGTCATTTGACGGGCAGCCCGAGACTCCGCCCCTGACCTACTGTCCTCCATCTCGTCCCCTCCAGTGGGTGTGTCCTCCTCTGTCTCTGGGAGGTCTAAACGGCCCACAATCTCCTGCTGTGGCTCCTCAGCCGCCACCTCTCCTGATGCTGTTCCTGTGACGGAGGGACCTTGCTGGGCTGGGGGGCTGGGGGCTGTGGGGTGGTCCGTCTCTGGGATGGTGGTGGTATGGTCTGGGGTGGAGGATGTGGAGTGGTCCGTTTCTGGGGTGGTGGTATGGTCTGGGGTGGAGGCTGACACAGACTCCTTGGCTGGGGCCAAACAACTGGGCTGTTTCCTTACTGCTGTGTTAGCTCTCACCTGCAGTTTGTCTAGTTCACACAGACAGACAGAACTATATGAAGAAAATATTACCCAATACAATAGATGGATGGATGAATAGAAGGATGGATGGATGGATAGAAGGATGGATAGATAGATAGATGGAAGGATGGGTGGATGGATAGAAGGATGGATGATGGATGGATGGTTGGATAGAAGGATGGATAGATTGATGGATAGATAGAAGAAGGATGGATGGATGGATGGATAGAAGGATGGATGGATGGATGGATGGATAGAGGTATGGATGAATGAAGGGAATTGAATGAATGAACAAACGATGGAAAAACGTGTCTGTTAAACATTGTATTAGATGTACAACTACTGTGTATTCTGTGCCCACCTCTCCTGGCTCTCTCTGGCAATTTCCTCTTCTTACAAGGAGGATCTGTGTCCTCCCTAGTCTCCGCATCAGCCATGGAGGCACACACATCTACTGGGCCTGCTGTGGAGCCAGACTCCACTTCCTTGATACTGGGGTATGTGGGTTGAGAGAGGACCTCATCCACTGACATGGGCTCAGGGACTTTACAGAGGATACCAGCACACCCTTCCTCCATACCACCTCCAGGAGCAACAATATCACTGCTGAAGGAGAAGAGAGGGACATGTCAGGTGACGAGAGACCGAGAGCAGAAAAGAGAGAGACGGCTAGAGAAAGAGAGAGAGGGGGGGAGAGAAAGAGAGAGGGGGGAGAGAGAGAGAGAGAGAGAGAGAGGGGAGAGAGAGAGAAAGAGAGGGGGGAGAGAGGGTGGGAGAGAGAGAGGGGGGGAAAGAGAGGGGGGGAGAGAGAAAGAGAGGGGGGAGAGAGAGAGGGGGGAGAGAGAGAAAGCGAGAGAGAGAGAGAGAGAGAGAGAGAGAGCGAGAGAGAGAGAGAGAGAGAGAGAAAAAGGGTGGGAGAGAGAGAGAAAGAGAGAGAGAGAGAGAGAAAAAGGGTGGGAGAGAGAGAGAAATAGAGAGAGAGAGAGAGAGAGAGAGAGAGAGAGAGAGAGAGAGAGAGAGAGAGAGAGAGAGAGAGAGAGAGATAAAGATAAAATGTACATTCATATGGGAGATACAGTGCTTTGCAAAAGTATTCATCCCCCTTGGCGTTTTTCCTATTTTGTTGCATTACAACCTGTAATTTAAATAGATTTTTATTTGAATTTCATGTAATGGACATGCACAAAATAGTCCAAATTGGTGAAGTGAAATGCAAAAAATTACTTGTTTCAAAAAATGCAAAAAAGTAAATAATGGAAAAGTGGTGCGTGCATATGTATTCACCCCCTTTGCTATGAAGCCCCTAAATAAGATCTGGTGCAACCAATTACCTTCAGAAGTCACATAATTAGTTAAATAAAGTTAACCTGGGTGCAATCTAAGTGCCACATGATCTCAGTATTATTACACCTGTTCTGAAAGGCCCCAGAATCTGCAACACCACTAAGCAAGGGGCACCACCAAGCAAGCGGCACCATGAAGACCAAGGAGCTCTCCAAACAGGTCAAGGACAAAGTTGTGGAGAAGTACAGATCAGTGTTGGGTTATACACAAATATCCGAAACCTTGAATATCCCACGGAGCACCAATAAATCCATTATTTAAAAAATGGAAAGAATATGGCACCACAACATACCTGCCAAGAGAGGGCCGCCCACCAAAACTCATGGACCAGGCAAGGAGGGCATTAATCAGAGGCAACAAAGAGACCAAAGATAACCCTGAAGATGCTGCAAAGCTCCACAGCTGAGATTGGAGTTTCTGTCCATAGGACCACTTTAAGCCATACACTCCACAGAGCTGGGCTTTACGGAAGAGTGGCCAGAATAAAGCCATTGCTTAAAGAAAATAATAAGCAAACACGTTTGGTGTTCGCCAAAAGGCATGTGGGAGACTCCCCAAACATATGGAAGAAGGTACTCTGGTCAGATGAGACTCAAATTGAGCTTTTTGGCCATCAAGGAAAACGCTATGTCTGGCGTAAACCCAACACCTCTCATCACCCCGAGAACACCATCCCCACAGTGACGCATGGTGGTGGCAGCATCATGCTGTGGCGATGTTTTTCATCGGCAGGGACTGGGAAACTGGTCAGAATTGAAGGAATGGCGCTAAATACAGGGAAATTCTTGACGGAAACCTGTTTCAGTCTTCCAGAGATTTGAAACTGGGACGGAGGTCCACCTTTCAGCAGGACAATGACCCTAAGCATACTGCTAAAGCAACACTCGAGTGGTTTAAGGGGAAACATTTAAATGTCTTGGAATGGCCTAGTCAAAGTCCAGACCTCAATCCAATTGAGAATCTGTGGTATGACTTAAAGATTGCTGTACACCAGCGGAACCCATCCAACTTGAAGGAGCATGAGCAATTTTGCCTTGAAGAATGGGCAAAGATCCCAGTGGCTAGATGTGCCAAGCTTATAGAGAAATACCCCAAGAGACTTGCAGCTGTAATTGCTGCAAAAGGTGTCTCTACAAAGTATTGACTTTGGGGGGGTGAATAGTTACAGTGAGGGAAAAAAGTATTTGATCCCCTGCTGATTTTGTACGTTTGCCCACTGACAAAGAAATAATCAGTCTATAATTTTAATGGTAGGTTTATTTGAACAGTGAGAGACAGAATAACAACAAAAAAATCCAGAAAAACGCATGTCAAAAATGTTATAAATTGATTTGCATTTTAATGAGGGAAATAAGTATTTGACCCCCTCTCAATCAGAAAGATTTCTGGCTCCCAGGTGTCTTTTATGCAGGTAACGAGCTGAGATTAGGAGCATTCTCTTAAAGGGAGTGCTCCTAATCTCAGCTTGTTACCTATATAAAAGACACCTCTCCACAGAAGCAATCAATCAATCAGATTCCAAACTCTCCACCATGGCCAAGACCAAAGAGCTCTCCAAGGACGTCAGGGACATGATTGTAGACCTACACAAGGCTGGAATGGGCTACAAGACCATCGCCAAGCAGCTTGGTGAGAAGGTGACAACAGTTGGTGCGATTATTCGCAAATGGAAGAAACACAAAATCTCCCTCGGCCTGGGGCTCCATGCAAGATCTCACCTCGTGGAGTTGCAATGATCATGAGAACGGTGAGGAATCAGCCCAGAACTACACGGGAGGATCTTGTCAATGATCTCAAGGCAGCTGGGACCATAGTCACCAAGAAAACAATTGGTAACACACTACGCCGTGAATGACTGAAATCCTGCAGCGCCCGCAAGGTCCCCCTGCTCAAGAAAGCACATATACAGGCCCGTCTGAACTTTGCCAATGAACATGAACATGAATGATTCAGAGGAGAACTGGGTGAAAGTGTTGTGGTCAGATGAGACCAAAATCGAGCTCTTTGGCATCAACTCAACTCGCCGTGTTTGGAGGAGGAGGAATGCTGCCTATGACCCCAAGAACACCATCCCCACCGTCAAACATGGAGGTGGAAACATTATGCTTTGGGGGTGTTTTTCTGCTAAGGGGACAGGACAACTTCACCGTATCAAAGGGACGATGGACGGGGCCATGTACTGTCAAATCTTGGGTGACAACCTCCTTCCCTCAGCCAGGGCATTGAAAATGGGTCGTGGATGGGTATTCCAGCATGACAATGACCCAAAACACACGGCCAAGGCAACAAAGGAGTGGCTCAAGAAGAAGCACATTAAGGTCCTGGAGTGGCCTAGCCAGTCTCCAGACCTTAATCCCATAGAAAATCTGTGGAGGGAGCTGAAGCTTCGAGTTGCCAAACGTCAGCCTCGAAACCTTAATGACTTGGAGAAGATCTGCAAAGAGGAGTGGGACAAAATCCCTCCTGAGATGTGTGCAAACCTGGTGGCCAACTACAAGAAACGTCTGACCTCTGTGATTGCCAACAAGGGTTTTGCCACCAAGTACTAAGTCATGTTTTGCATAGGGGTCAAATACTTATTTCCCTCATTAAAATGCAAATCAATTTATAACATTTTTGACATGCGTTTTTCTGGATTTTTTTGTTGTTATTCTGTCTCTCACTGTTCAAATAAACCTACCATTAAAATTATAGACTGATCATGTCTTTGTCAGTGGGCAAATGTACAAAATCAGCAGGGGATCAAATACTTTTTCCCCTCACTGTATGCACGCTCAAGTTCTGTTTTTTTGTCTTATTTGTTGTTTGTTTCACAAGAAAAAATATTTTGCATCTTCAAAGTGGTAGGCATGTTGTGTAAATCAAACGATACAAACCCCAAAAAAATCAAGTTGTAAGGCAACAAAATAGGAAAAATGCCAAGGGGAGTGAATACTTTCGCAAGCCACTGTAAATTGCATCTGGGTGGAGGGGAACTAAGTGTACAGGGTTTGTGAAGACTGACAGACAGGCACTAACCTCTGCTGCAGTTGAGAGCATGTGTCTGCGACCGGTAGAAAAGAGAGAGGCTCGGAGAGGGTCTGGGACGTACAGCCATACTCCTCCCCCGTGGGGAAGAAAGGGATTTCAGTCAGGGAGAGGATGAAGATGGGCTCATCAGGGTCTGGCTGGGCCGGGTCCAACAGAACAGTTGATCCAGAACTTTCTGAATGCTGTGTGATGAGAGCATCACTTTGTTGAGAGAAGAAGATTCCCTCCGTTAGAAGAGATGTATCCTCCTGTCAATACAAACATCAGACACACATTTCCACACGCAACCAGACATCTGTGGTAGGATTAATTAACATCTGTGGTAGGATGAATTAATTACCTGGGTAGCATCAATGATGTCAGTAAGGGGGATGACTTGGTGAATCGGTTGTATTTCCTCCTATGAATACAAACATCAAAGGCACACAGATCAGACACTCATTACTTAGAACCTTCCTTTTTATTCTTCTGCAGTGACACCATAGTCTGAATATTGATATTGGTCATTCCTATGTTGAGGACGTTACCTTTATCACCGTAATGCAACCGGAAGAAAATCAGACATTTTTCTTGGAACACGTTGAATTGTAAAATAGCACTTATGGCTAAACTAATAGCTGATATTTATAATAACTTTACCTGGGTAACATCAATGATGTCAGTAAGGGGGATGACTTGGTGAATCTGTTGTATTTCCATGGGAACCTCATCAGCCTCCCCTGGTGTTTGGACTTCAGCGCAGGGTCCAGTAACTGGTCTCTGGACTTCAGAGCTGGGCCTGGTAGCCACATCTGGTATCTGGGCTACAGGGCAGTTTCTGCTTTCTGGTACCTGGGATGCAGTGCGTGTGGTGGCTCTGGCGGTGCGTCCCAGGTTGGGTTTGGGTTTAGGTAAACGGGCCCTGCGGGTTGGAGGACCAGTCTGTTTGGACTGAGACCCTACAGCACTGAGGGAGGAGGAAGTATATTCCTTTGGGCCATCGCAACCTTTCTCCTTTTCTGATGACCTCAGAGGTGACTCTGGGACCGGGGCTCTGGGTCTGCGTGTACCTGGGCCTGGCTGCTCAAGACTTGGGCCGGACTGTGGTTCTGAGAGTGTGTTTGTGATGGTATTTAGTGTGGGCTGGGGTGGTTCTGACTGTGTGGTGGTATCTACTGTGGGCTGGGGTGGTTCTGACTGTGTGGTGGTATCTAGTGTGGGCTGGGGTGGTTCTGACTGTGTGGTGGTATCTAGTGTGGGCTGGGGTGGTTCTGTGAGCGTAGTAATATTTTGTGTACACTGTGGCTTTGAATGGGCTACTCTGGTCCTCTGAATGGTCTGTGGTTCTCTGTATGTGATGATATTTGCAGTGGGCTGTGGCTTGGCATGTGTGGTACTTCTCTGTTTGGGCTGTGGTTCTGACTCTGTGGTAATACTCTCGGTAGGCAGTGGTGGTTCTGTGGTGATATTCTTGGTAGGCTGTGGTTCTGAGGTTGCGGTGATATTCAGCATAGGCTGTGGTGGTGGTTCTGATTGTGTGATGGTATACTGTGGTGGTTTGGCCTGTGTGGCAGTATTTTCTATAGGACGTGTTGGTTTGGGTTGTGTGGTAGTATTTTCTATAGGACGTGTTGGTTTGGGTTGTGTGGTAGTATTTTCTATAGGACGTGTTGGTTTGGGTTGTGTGGTAGTATTTTCTATAGGACGTGTTGGTTTGGGTTGTGTGGTAGTATTTTCTATAGGACGTGTTGGTTTGGGTTGTGTGGTAGTATTTTCTATAGGACGTGTTGGTTTGTGTTGTGTGGTAGTATTTTCTATAGGACGTGTTGGTTTGGGTTGTGTGGTAGTATTTTCTATAGGACGTGTTGGTTTGGGTTGTGTGGTAGTATTTTCTATAGGACGTGTTGGTTTGGGTTGTGTGGTAGTATTTTCTATAGGACGTGTTGGTTTGGGTTGTGTGGTAGTATTTTCTATAGGACGTGTTGGTTTGGGTTGTGTGGTAGTATTTTCTATAGGACGTGTTGGTTTGGGTTGTGTGGTAGTATTTTCTATAGGACGTGTTGGTTTGGGTTGTGTGGTCCTGGCAGCCCGGCCCAGGTTGGGTTTGACCTTAGGGAAGTGGCTCCTCCTGGTCTGTGAGGTCGTCTGCTGCTTGGACACCTCTGAACATGATTCCACATGAGAGGCGTGTCCAATAACCATTCCCTCCCACTGTCTGAGGGACTCCTCCTCTGTGGGTGTGGTTTCCTGAGTTGCCTCACTGCTCTGAGGCACTTGGGCAGAGGCTGTGTTCGTGGTGACTCGGACAGAGGCTGTTGTCGTGGTGACTGGGACAGAGGCTGTTGTCATGGTGACTGGGACAGAGGATGTTGTCGTGGTGACTGGGACAGAGGATGTTGTTGTGGTGACTGGGACAGGGGATGTTGTCGTGGTGACTGGGACAAAGGATGTTGTCGTGGTGACTGGGACAGAGGCGGTTGTCGTGGTGACTGGAATACAAGCGGTTGTCGTGGTGACTGGGACAGAGGCTGTCGTCGTGGTGACAGGGACAGAGGCTGTTGTCGTGGTGACTAGGACAGAGTCTGTTGTCATGGTAATTGGGACAGAGGCTGTTTTTGTCGTCGTGGTGACTGGGACAGATGTGGTTGTTGTCATAGTGACTGCAACATAGGCTGATATCTTGGAGACTGGGAGAGAGGCTGTTGACGTGGCAACAGGGACAGAATCCTCAGCGGTCTGTGATGCCTCAGTGACCCAAAGGTCAGGGGTCAGAGATTCAGAAGGAGTGGTGCTAGTTTGTGATTGGTCAGTGGGCTGTGGTGACATTTGGTACGGTTGTTCCTCATTGGAACATTCTTCAGTGATGAAATAATCTGCTCCTGCAGTAAAGGCCTCAGCAGCCTGAGACAGGTGGGTGAGGTTGCTGATGGCCAGTAAGGTTCTAGCTGCCTCGTTGTAGCTCTCCTCAGATACTAGAACACAGAGGAGAGAGACTGTTTAACGTTCTATAGTTAGTGGTGAGAGGTAGATCAGATACTAGAACACAGAGGAGAGACTGTTTAACCTTCTATAGTTAGTGGTGAGAGGTAGATCAGATACTAGAACACAGAGGAGAGACTGTTTAACCTTCTATAGTTAGTGGTGAGAGGTAGATCAGATACTAGAACACAGAGGAGAGAGACTGTTTAACGTTCTATAGTTAGTGGTGAGAGGTAGATCAGATACTAGAACACAGAGGAGAGACTGTTTAACCTTCTATAGTTAGTGGTGAGAGGTAGATCAGATACTAGAACACAGAGGAGAGAGACTGTTTAACCTTCTATAGTTAGTGGTGAGAGATAGATCAGATACTAGAACACAGACAGAGGAGAGAGACTGTTTAACATTCTATAGTTAGTGGTGAGAGGTAGATCAGATACTAGAACACAGACAGAGGAGAGGAGAAGAGAGAGACTGTTTAACACTCTATAGTTAGTGGTGAGAGGTAGATCAGATACTAGAACACAGAGGAGAGAGACTGTTTAACCTTCTATAGTTAGTGGTGAGAGGGAGAACGGTTTTTGAATGTTTTACTTAAGAGGATGCAATAGATATCAGCTCTTGAAATGACCAACCAACCTTCCATGTTATCTGGAGACAGGAAGTCGTTCACATCCTAGAATGAAGAAAACAAAAAAACATTTGTCCTCATAACAGCCACAATCTGGAGCAAAATAGCTGATCAGTGATCAAAATATAACACTGAGACCTTGTGAAAAGTGCTTAAAAAATCAAATGTGATACTATGATGACAAAAAATTGTATAACAACATGAATGAAGCAGGGATGGTTGTGATGTACAGTGCATTCATAAAGTATTCAGACCCCCTTCCCCTTTTCCACATTTTGTTACGTTACAGCCTTATTCTAAAATAGATTAAATAAATAAAAATTCCTCATAAATCTACACAAAATACCCCATAATGACAAAGCGAAAACAGGTTTTTCCATTTTATTTCACATTTATAAAAAGAAATACCTTATTTACATAAGTATTCAGACCCTTTGCTATGAGACTCGAAATTGAGCTCAGGTGCATCCTGTTAACATTTATCATCCTTGAGATGTTTCTATAACTTCATTGGAGTACACCTGGTAAATTAAATTGATTGGACAAGATTTGGAAAGGCACACACCTGTCTATATAAGGTCCCACAATTGACAGTGCATGTCAGAGCAAAGACCAAGCCATGATGTCGAAGGAATTGTCCGTAGAGCTCTGAGACAGGATTGTGTTGCGGCACAGATCTGGGGAAGGGTACTAAAACATTTATGCAGCATTGAAGGTCCCCAAGAACACAGTGGCCTTCATCATTCTTAAATGGAAGAAGTTTGGAACCACCAAGACTCTTTCTAGAGCTGTCCGCCTGCCAAACTGAGCAATCGGGGGAGAAGGGCCTTGGTCAGGGAGGTGACCAAGAATCCGATGGTCACTCTGACAGAGATCCAGAGTTCTTCTGTGGAGATGGGAGAACCTTCCAGAAGGACAACCATCTCTGCAGCACTCCACCAATCAGGCCACTATGGTAGAGTGGCCAGAAGGAAACCACTCCTCAGTAAAAGGCACATGACAGCTCGCTTGCAGTTTGCCAAAAAGCCCCTAAAGGACTCTCAGACCATGAGAAACAAAATTATTTGGTCTGATGAGACCAAGATTGAACTCTTTGGCCTGAATACCAAGCGTCATGTCTGGAGGAAACCTGGCACCATCCCTATGGTGAAGCATGGTGGTGGCAGCATGCTGTGGGATGTTTTTCAGGGGCAGGTACTGGGAGACTAGTTAGGATCGAGTGAAAGTACAGAGAGATCCTTGATGAAAACCTGCTCCAGAGCGCTCAGGACCTCAGACTGGGGCGAAGGTTCACCTTCCAACAGGACAACGACCCTAAGCACACAGCCAAGACAATGCAGGAGTGGCTTTGGGACAAGTCTCTGAATGTCCTTGAGTGGCCCAGCCAGAGCCCCG
Source organism: Coregonus clupeaformis (assembly GCF_020615455.1). Classification (NCBI taxonomy): domain Eukaryota; kingdom Metazoa; phylum Chordata; class Actinopteri; order Salmoniformes; family Salmonidae; genus Coregonus; species Coregonus clupeaformis. Next base: position 24,273,195 of record NC_059200.1, read on the forward strand.
ACTTGAACCCGATCGAACATCTCTGGGGAGACCTGAAAATAGCTGTGCAGCGACGCTCCCCATCCAACCTGACAGAGCTTGAGAGGATCTGCAGAGAAGAATGGGAGAAACTCCCCAAATACAGGTGTGCCAAGCTTGTAGCGTCATACCCAATAAGACTCAAGGCTGTAAACGCTGCCAAAGGTGCTTCAACAATGTACTGAGTAAAGGGTCTGAATACTTATGTAAATGTGATATGTCCGTTTTTTATTTTTAATACATTTACAAAAAAATTCTAAAAACCTGTTTTTGCTTTGTCATTATGGGGTATTGTGTGTAGATTGATGAAAAAAATAATTTAATCAATTTTAGAATAAGGCTGTAAAGTAACAAAATGTGGAAAAAGTCAAGGGGTCTGAATTCTTTCCTAAGGCACTGTATAGGAAGGGTCTTCAACCTTTTCTTGCCCAGGGACCCCTATCATACGTTACCAAAAGCATATTTTTTCACGTCTTGTCTTATCATTAGCTGAATGATAATGGCAAGGAGAAGTAATCAACATTTTAAAATGAATAGATTTGGTAGATAGTTTGTCATTATTTTGACCTCCCCACATAATAATTGGAAGAGGAAGTGTAGGTCCAAACTCTAGCCTATTAGCTAGAAAAGTAACTCCAAACACATTTTCGCTAAGAGCAGCTGTTTAGCTGGTTAAACAGAGGTTAGCAATGCGCAAATAAAAACACACCAGCAGCACTTGTCGCACTGGTAGCCAATTGACGTTTTTTTTTCAAAGCATGTCAGATACTCCAATGAGTGTAATCGGCTCCAATGAGTGTAATTTGCTCAACATTAGGAGTTGAGAAATAAAGGTGGCATCATTAAAAAATATATATTCATAAAAACATTCCAAAAATATATTTAGAAAATCCACTTTATAATATTTTCGTGGACCCCTGCAGTTCCCCCGGTTGAATACTCCTGATGTATAGGGAAATAGATTTTAGACACTCGAGACAGACAGGACAGGGCACATGATGACTTACTACTAACAGGTCTAACTGATGTTCACATGGCACCGTGCCCATTTCACCCTGCGCCTGATCGCATGACAAGTCAGGACAGAATGCATCCTGGGAAATAGCCAGGACATCAGGCAGGTTAACGGAGATATCAAGCTGTGAGTGGAGGAGAGGAGGACAGGGAGGAAGGTTACAGGATGGAAAAACCATGCATGATAAAACTGAAAATAAACTAATAAAAAGTTTAGGAATAACTAAAGCAGCTTTGTGAATAGCAAGTCAGAGAGTGAATGAATGGGTAAACCAATGGGATGGAACTAACTGCAAAAAATAATACAGTGCATTCGGAAAGTATTCAGACCCCTTGACTTTTCCCACATTTTGTTAAGTTACAGCCTTATTCTAAAATTGATAAAATTATATTTTTCATCAATCTACACACAATACCCCATAATGACAAAGCGGAAACCATTTTTTGGAAATTTTTGCTAAAAGAATTACAATAATTAGAAGAAAAACATTATTTACATAAATATTCAGACCCTTTGCTATCAGACTCGAAATTGAGCTCAGGTGCATCCTGTTTCCATTTACCATCCTTGAGATGTTTGTACAACTTGGAGTCCACCTGTGGTAAATTCAATTGATTGGACATGATTCGGAAAGGCACACCTGTCTATATAAGGTCCCACAGTTGACAGTGCATGTCAGAAAAAACCCCAAGCCATGAGGTCGAATGAATTGTCCGTAGAGCTCCAAGACAGGATTGTGTCAAGGCACAGATCTGGGGAAGGGTACCAGAACATTTCTGCAGCATTGAAGGTCCCCAAGAACACAGTGGCCTCCATCATTCTTAAATGGAAGAAGTTTGGAACCACCAAGACTCTTCCTAGAGCTGGCTGCCCGGCTAAACTGAGCAATCGGGGGAGAAGGGCTTTGGTCAGGGAGATGACCAAGAACCCGATGGTCACTCTGACAGAGCTCCAGAGTTCCTCTGTGGAGATGGGAGAACCTTCCAGAAGGACAACCATCTCTGCAGCACTCCACCAATCAGGTCTTTATGGTAGAGTGGCCAGACGAATGCCACTCCTCAGTAAAAGGCACATGACATGGTTGGTTTGCCAAAAGGCACCTAAAGGACACTCAGACCATGAGAAACAAGATTCTCTGGTCTAATGAAACCAAGATTGAACTCTTTGGCCTGAATGCCAATCGTAACGTCTGGAGGAAACCTGGCACCATCCCTACAGTGAAGCATGGTGGTGGCAGCTTCATGCTGTGGGGAAGTTTTTCAGCGGCAGGGACTGGGAGACTAGTCAGGATCGAGGGAAAGATGAAAGGAGCAAAGTACAGAGAGATCCTTGATGAAAACCTGCTCCAGAGCGCTCAGGACCTCAGACAGGTTCACCTTCCAACAGGACAACGACCCTAAGCACACAGCCAAGACAACACAAGAGTGGCTTTGGGACAAGTCTCTGAGAGTCCTTGAGTGGCCCAGCCAGAGCCCGGACTTGAACACGATCCAACATCTCTGGGGAGACCTGAAAATAGCTGTGCAGCGACGCTCCCCATCCAACTTGACAGAGCTTGAGAGGATCTGCAGAGAAGAATGGGAGAAACTCCACAAATACAGGTGTGCCAAGCTTGTAGCGTCATACCCAAGAAGACTCAAGGCTGTAATCACTGCCAAAGGTGCTTCAACAAAGTACAGCGTAAAGAGTCTGAATACTTATGTAAATGTGATATATTTGGGTTTTTTAAAACCCGTTTTTTCCTTTGTCATTATGTGGTATTGTGAGTTGATTGATCAGGAGAAAAAAAACAATTTAATCAATTTTAGAATACGGCTGTAACGCAACAAAATGTGGAAAAAGTCAAGTCATATGTGAATCCATTATGAGAAGATCTAGATCCCCAGGACTGTAGATTCTGTTACCCTTTTCACACCATTGAGCCAATCCATATCGCACTGTGCTGGCTCTGACATTTTATTTTCACATTGCCCTTTCTAGTACGGTTCCAGCAATTATGGTGGATGCGTAACCAGGCCAGCTCAAGTCGGCTCAGTAGTGTGAAAATGGTAGCTGTGTCACCCCTCTCACCTCCTCCATGGTCTCCTCAACCTCTGTGGCGACGGGTTGTGGCAAGCGAAGGCTCATAGGAACAAACGCTGGCGCCTGGTTCTCCTCCCCGGGACTTGTGGGATTGTGGTGGTCCTCCTCGGCCTGCGCCTCCTCTCTCTGTTCTCTGACTCCCTCCTCATCATCATCATCACCTTCATCTTCAAACTGGGATGCCCTCAGGGTTATCAGCTTGGGTTTCCGGGCCGCTGATTGGCCCTTCCTACCTGGCAGGGCGGGGCCAGGTTTGATTCTGGCCCTTCTGGTTGGTGGTTTGGCTTTCGGCTTGGTGGAGGAGGAGAAAGTGGATGGGGATCCGTCTGAGGCAGGAGCGGGGGCAGAGTCAGAGGGCGAGTCCCCCTCCTCCTTTGCAGGGTAATTCAGGAGCTGTGTCTTTTGGGGTATTCTACAAACACACAGTTAGATTACAATCAATGGCTGTGACCTTCTTCAATGTGTGTGTGTGTATATGCCTACCTGGTGGGTTTAATGGGTTCATCGTTGGCTTCTTTCTCCTCTCCCTCAGATGAAAAGACATCACCAGCTTTCTTCTTCTTTTTGCTGACTTTAGACGAAGCATCTTTATCAACCTGAAAGTGAGTTAAAATAGAGGTTGAACCAAACAGACGGGCTCACAGAACAATCTTAGAGTTTATAGAATGTTACAAATGTTAAAGATTAATATGGAAAATAAACAATTCTGTGTGAGTGGTGTGCATTATGCAGGTTGCCGTTTATTGGGATGAGGCAGAACTGAGCAATTTCTGCTAGATGGGCCAGCTGCAAACTCAAAATTGGCTATATAGCAAAAATTCATGAAAACAAACCTTAATTTAAGGTTAGAGTTAGGCATTAGGGTTAGCAGTGTGTTTAAGGTTAGGTTTCAAATCAGATTTTATGACTGTGGCTCTGCCAGCTAGTGACGACTCTGCAGAGCTGCCTCCATGATATAGACCGACCAGGTGAATCCAAGTGAAAGCTATGATCCCTTATTGATGTCACTTGTTAAATCCACTTCAATCAGTGTAGATGAAGGGGAGGAGACAGGTTAAAGTAGGATTTTTAAGCCTTGAGACAATTGAGACTTGGATTGTGTGTGTGTCATTTCAGAGGGTGAATGGGCAAGACAAAATATTTAAGTGCCTTTGAACAGGGTATGGTAGAAGGTGCCAGGCGCACCGGTTTGAGTGTGTCAAGAAATCAAATCAAATTTTTGCAACACTGCTGGGTTTTTCACACTCAACAGTTTCCTGTGTGTATCAAGAATGGTCCACCACCCAAAGGACATCCAGCCAACTTGACACAACTGTGGGAAGCATTGGAGTCAACATGGGCCAGCATCCCTGTGGAACGCTTTTGACCATCCCACGATGATTTGAGGCTGTTCTAAGGGCAAAAAGGGTACAACTCAATATTAGGAAGGTGTTCCTAATGTTTTGTACACTCAGTTTATATGTTTTATTGTCACATACACCAGATAGGTATAGTGAAATGTGTTGTTTTACAGGGTCAGCCATAGTAGTACGGCACCCCTGAGTGTCTTGCTCAAAGGTTACTGGCCCAATGCTCTAACCGCTAGGCTCCCTGCCGCCCTCATACATTATATGACCACAGGAAGATTTTTGTCCACGATGATGTTGACGAGAATATAAGCTCTATTTGCTGTTTTAAATGAAGTTTTCCTCCCATGACAAAGACCAACCTGTTCCTTAGAAACCCCTTCTTCAGTGTTCTCCTTCTCCTTCTCTTTAGGCTTGGCTTGGCCCCACTTCCTCCCCAGGATAGGGAGGGGTCTCTGGGGTCGACCATGGGACAGCTGGGCTGGTTTTATCTCCACATGACCCTTGGCTCCTTCCACTGGCCCTTCTGCTCGCTTTGAACTAATAAAAAAATACATAATAGCGATATCTCAGCACTTAACACTTTTCCCCTCCTATATAGTGAAATAGTGAAGGTAACTGCACGTGTTACCTTTCAGCAGGTGACTGGTCCTCAGGTACTTCACCTTCAGGAGCCCCAGCCTCACAGTCTTCAGGCACTCCAGCCTCTTCTGAGGAAGCAGAGGACACAACAACGTCAGTAAGTAAGACAGATCATTAGCTACTAGATATTGTGTATTTTAATTGAGTTATATGGCTACTGTGAAAAGCACCGTTGAAGTCATGGAAGTTCTACTGCACCTTGATCACTCTTCTTTTTCTTTCCATCCTTTGCTTTTTCAGGGGAGGACTCTCCTCCTCCATCCTTCCTTTTGCGTTTTCTCTTGGGGGTGGTGGCGTCAGCGGCAGGTGTGGTCCCTTCGTTAGAGACGTTCTCCTTCTCTCCCTCCACCTCGTCTCTGTACATCTCCGCATCTGACCCCTCCTCCTCCACGTCACTCAGCTGATTCGCTGCTTTATTTTCTGATGGACAGAGAGCAGAGAGATATTGAGACCCATACAGAATGCAAGGATGGCTAGTGTATGAGGCTGAAGACATTACTACCTTCTTAATATGAATTATGACCAAGAAATCACATCACTTTCACCAGATTACATGGGTGAGAGATGCCATATGAGATGCAACACATAGAAAATCCACTCTGAGAAATTCAGGCATTGACTAATTCAGGCATTGACTAATTCAGGCATTGACTACACGACCAATAGGAAGTAGACAAGGAAATGTATCTTAGTTACCTTTTGGTTTCATCTTCTTTTTCTTGATCACTTTCTTCTCCGTGGGGGACTTGTTCTTCTTGTTCCTCTTCGCCTCGACGGCCAAGATCTTCTCCAGGAGGCTAGTGAAGAACTCCAGATCCAGCCTACGCTTCTCCTCTGAACAGAGAAAATACCATCATGAGTTTGATTCCCGAATCCCATCTATAATGACTCAATATAGTAATTTGCTTCTGATAAAATAGTTTTCCAAAATTACTGAAGGCCTTGTCTATCCTCCAGCTGTTTGCTCTCTCCTCTTTCTTGAACTTGTTCTGAAAGATAAAAAACCAGGAGACCAAATTATGAACCTGCAGTAACACAACCATGCCTAGTACAGTTTTACAGTGATACAGCCCAATCTACAATATTAGATGAGTAAAGCAAATATCTTCACTCAAGTCTCCTGAGTGGCGCAGTGGTCTAAGGCGCCGCATCGCAGTGCTAACTGTGCCACTAGAGATCCTGGTTCGAATCCAGGCTCTGTCGCAGCCGGCCGCGACCGGGAGACTCATGGGCGGCGCACAATTGGCCCAGGGTAGGGGAGGGAATGGCCGGCAGGGATGTAGCTCAGTTGATAGAGCATGGCGTTTGCAACGCCAGGGTTGTGGGTTCGATTCCCACGGGGGGCCAGTATAAAAATAATACAAAATATGGATTCACTAACTGTAAGTTGCTCTGGATAAGAGCGTCTGCTAAATGACTGTAAATGTAAAAATTTCTTATGCGGCTAATAATTAGAATATTCTATGGTATACAGGTAATATTGAGACTATCATAGCGTATACAGGCAATTTTGAGAATATCATAGCGTATACAGGTAACACATACCTTGATCTCAGTGCGACCGCGGTGAGGAAACAGCTGTCCAATGATAGAGAAGTCTGTTCCCACCATATTGATGGCCAGGAAGAACATGTCAGTCTCTGATGAAACACACACACGTTTGGTTTAAGCAAGACTTGCAGATATTGCCTAGCTCTGCATGTCTCTGCATGGGAGTACACATCAGATTGGTTGTCATACTGTACCTTTGTTGGACCAGGGTTTGATGTGTGTCCCTTTCCTAAAGCTAGAGTAGGTGGTTGTGGAGCCACGCTCAAAGATTGGGTCCCCATCATCAGCTGGATTGGGCCCTTTCTGCCTCAGGACCTCCACCGTCAAACTGGGACACACACACCCACACCAAGTCAGGTAACATGGCTCACACTGACAAGTCATGAAAAACGGGCAAGTGGCTACTGACGTCAAAAGGAACCGTAGAGAGCTTCTTTAAACCCTGACCTCTCCTCATCGATGATCAGAGACCCGTCCTCTGCCACCTTCACCCGTGGCACAATCACCCCATCGTCAGCGTCCTCATCCTCCTCTTCATCATCCTCTTCATCCCTCTGGCTTGCTGTCTCAGCCGGAGCCTCTGGCGTTGGGGGCCTCTCAGGGGACCTGTGGGGGACAGAGATGGTAGTTGAAGTTGGGTTAAACAGCATAGCACACCTCGTTATATTGTGTGATCCATTCCTCTTCCATTGTAATCTACCTACTTACTCTTCTCTTGGTGGGGTGAGTGGCAGAACAATCTCCTTCTCCCTTGGTTCCTCTTCCAGATAGGACCTGGTAGGAACACACAACACAGGGATCTTAGGGCTCAGAAAAACCCTCTTAACACAGATTATACAGAAGGTAGCCTATAACCTTACGTCATGGGGTTGGTATCAGGCAGGTAGTATAGGAGGTCTCTCATGGTCATTTTAGAGGGATCCAGTGTGTATTCACTCCAACACACCTTGGCTTTCCTCAGTTTCTGCACATTGAAAACATCACACACGGTTATATTCAGTGGAGCAGTAAAGAGATATCCGTAAAATGTATCCACGCATGACTAAATCGCTTTGGATAAAAGCGTCTGCTAAATGGCATATATTATTATAATCCTGGCAGTGTACTTTGCTGCCATCTAGCATCTGGACATAGTGACAGCAACCACTGAATTAACTGAGATAACCTCTAGGCTACTATCTAGACCAGGGATGGGCAACACTGAAAAAAAATATAAACGCAACATGTAAAGTGTTGGTCCCATGTTTCATGAGCTGTAATAAAAGATCCCAGAAATGTGCCATACGCATAAAAACGTATTTCTCTCAACTTTTGTGCACAAATTTGTTTACATAAAAGATGTCCAAAAGCTGAAGAACAGAGGCACATCCAGGTACTTTCCACAGGTGCTGGAGTTGTAGACGAACTCAACCCTTAGGTCTTCATCAGGCATCCAGGGTGATGGATGCCTGATGAAGACCTAAGGGTCAAAACGCTGTTACAATAAAATCACCTTGGAGCATGAGCAGCTGTGTTTAGCGTTTTCCTTTCTGTTTTCCTGTAATACTGTAAAGCTTATGTGTACACAATTCCTGGAAGCTGAAAATGTCCCAGTTATTTCATGGCCTGCATACTCACCAGACATGTCACCCATTGAGCATGTTTGGGATGCTCTGGATCAACGTGTACAACAGCGTGTTCCAGTTCCCACCAATATCCAGCAACTAGGGGTGGATGTGGGTACGCAGACCCATGAGCCACTGCGGCCCCTCATGATGAGTTCCGTTTTTTGTGGCCCCCACCCCCATCAAAATTGCCCATCCCTGATCTAGACATACAGTTGAAGTCGGAAGTTTACATACAGTGGGGAAAAAAAGTATTTAGTCAGCCACCAATTGTGCAAGTTCTCCCACTTAAAAAGATGAGAGAGGCCTGTAATTTTCATCATAGGTACACGTCAACTATGACAGACAAATTGAGAGAAAAAAAATCCAGAAAACCACATTGTAGGATTTTTAATGAATTTATTAGCAAATTATGGTGGAAAATAAGTATTTGGTCACCTACAAACAAGGAAGATTTCTGGCTCTCACAGACCTGTAACTTCTTCTTTAAGAGGCTCCTCTGTCCTCCACTCGTTACCTGTATTAATGGCACCTGTTTGAACTTGTTATCAGTATAAAAGACACCTTTCCACAATCTCAAACAGTCACACTCCAAACTCCACTATGGCCAAGACCAAAGAACTGTCAAAGGACACCAGAAACAAAATTGTAGACCTGCACCAGGCTGGGAAGACTGAATCTGCAATAGGTAAGCAGCTTGGTTTGAAGAAATCAACTGTGGGAGCAATTATTAGGAAATGGAAGACATACAAGACCACTGATAATCTCCCTCGATCTGGGGCTCCACGCAAGATCTCACCCCGTGGGGTCAAAATGATCACAAGAACGGTGAGCAAAAATCCCAGAACCACACGGGGGGACCTAGTGAATGACCTGCAGAGAGCTGGGACCAAAGTAACAAAGCCTACCATCAGTAACACACTACGCCGCCAGGGACTCAAATCCTGCAGTGCAAGACTTGTCCCCCTGCTTAAGCCAGTCCATGTCCAGGCCTGTCTGAAGATTGCTAGAGTGCATTTGGATGATCCAGAAGAGGATTGGGAGAATGTCATATGGTCAGATGAAACCAAAATATAACTTTTTGGTAAAAACTCAACTCGTCGTGTTTGGAGGACAAAGAATGCTGAGTTGCATCCAAAGAACACCATACCTACTGTGAAGCATAGGGGTGGAAACATCATACACCAAAAAAAAAAAATTATGCACGCATGACTGTAAGTCACTTTGGATAAAAGCGTCTGCTAAATGGCATATTATTATTATTATTATTTATCATGCTTTGGGGCTGTTTTTCTGCAAAGGGACCAGGACGACTGATCCGTGTAAAGGAAAGAATGAATGGGGCCATGTATCGTGAGATTTTGAGTGAAAACCTCCTTCCATCAGCAAGGGCATTGAATATGAAACGTGGCTGGGTCTTTCAGCATGACAATGATCCCAAACACACCACCCGGGCAACGAAGGAGTGGCTTCGTAAAAAGCATTTCAAGGTCCTGGAGTGGCCTAGCCAGTCTCCAGATCTCAACCCCATAGAAAATCTTTGGAGGGAGTTGAATGTCTGTGTTGCCCAGCGACAGCCCCAAAACATCACTGCTCTAGAGGAGATCTGCATGGAGGAATGGGCCAAAATACCAGCAACAGTGTGTGAAAACCTTGTGAAGACTTACAGAAAACGTTTGACCTGTGTCATTGCCAACAAAGGGTATATAACAAAGTATTGAGACACTTTTGTTATTGACCAAATACTTATTTTCCACCATAATTTGCAAATAAATTCATAAAAAATCCTAAAATGTGATTTTCTGGAATTTTTTTTCTCATTTTGTCTGTCGTAGTTGACGTGTACCTATGATGAAAATTACAGGCCTCTCTCATCTTTTTAAGTGGGAGAACTTGCACAATTGGTGGCTGACTAAATACTTTTTTCCCCCACTGTACACCTTAGCCAAATATATTTCAACTCAGTTTTTCACAATTCCTGACATTTAATCCTAGTAAAAATTCCCTGTCTTAGGTCAGTTAGGATCACCACTTTACTTTATTTGAAATGTCAGAATAATAGTAGAGAGAATTATTTACTTCAGCTTTTATTTATTTTATCACATTCCCAGTGGGTAAGAAGTTTACATACACTCAATTAGTATTTGGTAGCATTGCCTTTAAATTGTTTAACTTGGGTCAAACGTTTCAGGTAGCCTTCCACAAGCTTCCCACAATAAGTTGGGTGAATTTTGGCCCATTCCTCCTGACAGAGCTGGTGTAACTGAGTCAGGTTTGTAGGCCTCCTTGCTCGCACACGGTTTTTCAGTTCTGCCCACACATTTTCTATAGGATTGAGGTCAGGGCTTTGTGATGGCCACTCCAATACCTTGACTTTGTTGTCCTTAAGCCATTTTGCCACAACTTTGGAAGTATGCTTGGGGTCATTGTCCATTTGGAAGACCCATTTGCGACCAAGCTTTAACCTCCTGACTGATGTCTTGAGATGTTGCTTCAATATATCCACATGATGCCATCTATTTTGTGAAGTGCACCAGTCCCTCCTGCAGCAAAGCACCCCCACAGCATGATTCTGCCACCCCCATGCTTCATGGTTGGGATGGTGTTCTTCGGCTTGCAAGCAACCCCCTTTTTCCTCCAAACATAACGATGGTCATTATGGCCAAACAGTTCTATTTTTGTTTCATCAGACCAGAGGACATTTCTCCAAAAAGTACAATCTTTGTCCCCATGTGCAGTTGCAAACCGTAGTCTGGCTTTTTTATGGCGGTTTTGGAGCAGTGGCTTCTTCCTTGCTGAGCGGCCTTTCAGGTTATGTCGATATAGGACTCGTTTTACTGTGGATATAGATACTTTTGTACCTGTTTCCTCCAGCATCTTCACAAGGTCCTTTGCTGTTGTTCTGGGATTGATTTGCACTTTTCGCACCAAAGTACGTTCATCTCTAGGAGACAGAACGCGTCTCCTTCCTGAGCGGTATGATGGCTGCGTGGTCCCATGGTGTTTATACTTGCATACTATTGTTTGTACAGATGAACGTGGTACCTTCAGGCGTTTGGAAATTGCTTCCAAGGATGAACCAGACTTGTGGAGGTCTACAATTTATTTCTGAGGTCTTGGCTGATTTATTTTAATTTTCCCATGATGTCAAGCAAAAAGGCACTGAGTTTGAAGGTAGGCCTTGAAATACATCCACAGGTACACCTCCAATTGACTCAAATGATGTCAATTAGCCTATCAGAAGCTTCTAAAGCCATGACATCATTTTCTGGAATTTTCCAAGCTGTTTAAAGGTACCGTCAACTTAGTGTATGTAAACTTCTGACCCACTGGAATTGTGATACAGTGAATTATAAGTGAAATAATCTGTCTGTAAACAATTGTTGGAAAAATGACTTGTGTCATGCACAAAGTAGATGTCCTAACCGACTTGCCAAAACTATAGTTTGTTAACAAGAAATGTGTGTAGTGGCTGAAAAACTAGTTTTATTGACTCCAACCTAAGTGTATGTAAACTTCCGACTTCAACTGTAGTGTGAATGTTGGAGGTGCAGAGATCAACAGATCTCCACAGTGCCTGGAGCTGCTAAGTGCTTCATTTAACCTATCAATTTGCAATAATAATCCTACATTCTGTGCAGAGTCTGTGTTATCAAACATGCATTATGTGTTAGCTTCACAAGATTACATTATCAAGCCTTAATCTCTGAACTAAAGAAAGTCAGTGAGACTGAAACCAATCTCACCTTCTCCTTGTTCATCTCTTGTCTCAGCAGTTCTCTGAGCTTCCGGGCCTTGGCCAGCCTCTGCAGGTCCGTTGGGTCATTCAGGAACCTGCTAAGCCTGGACTTCCCTGGTGCCAACCCGGTGAGCCAAACAGACATAGACCTGGCGGCCAGAGTCTTAGCTCTCTCCGATACTGAGATACCCTCTTTGCGTGGAAGGGAGGATGATGGGAAATTCTCTGATGGATTGGATAGAGCTTTAGTGGCTGGTGTTTTTTTTGAGAGATCTGATTGGATGCTGCCTTTGTCTTGTTTGGTGACCTGTGAGGATGTTTCCTCCTTGTCTGCTGCCTGCAGGGTCTGTTGTGACAGGGATGAGTCCTCCACTGCCTGCTTCCCCAGAGAGGGGGTTGTTGTCTCAGGGGCTGGGGAAGATGGGGACAGGGGGCTGGGTTTGGGTTGTACTTTGGCCTGCCTACTACCTCCAGAGGGCCTCCGCCTTGGGGATCTCATGCCCTGTGAGGGTCCAGCATCTGTCTGGCTTGGGGCCTTTGGAGCCTCAGGGGCTGGGGTCTCAGTGCCCGCTCTCACAGGGGACTTGGAGGTCCGGGGGGAGGAGCGGGTGAGGGACAGATTTCCGGCCGCCCGGGGTGTGGCAAGGTTTGGCATGACAGAGAACCTCTTCCTCCTTTGAATACTGGCTGAGGGGGTGCCACTGGAAGCCTCGCCACTTGGGTCTTTTTCATTCCTATAGCAAAAGACAAAATGGTCAACAATGCTGACAATCAAGCAATACGTGAGCAACCACACAGTCAGTGGATGGTTGTTCGGGAAAAAGCAAGCTTACTCATGTGTATAACCCATGTTACATTGAACAGTTCTCAATTCTACAACAATTATAAATCCTATGAGAGGTTACGAACCTCCAGAACCAGCTCTGACAGCTGGCCAGCAGCAACTAATCATTGACAAATGTTGCTGTAAAAGGGACTACAATACATTTGATTTAATGATAGATTGATTTTCCCTCACTCTCTGGGTGTGGTGGACTCTGTGGAGGTTTCTAGCACTGCAGTAGTGGCGGTGTCCACCTCCTGACCCCCTGCCTGGGAAGGGGCCTCGGAGGCCTGGGTCGATGGAGGAGTGTCCTGGGAGGAGGCTGGGGCTGCTGGGCCTCTGCCTGCTGGCCTGACGTTGGGCCGAACACTGATCCTGGATCTGCGGAGCATTCTGTCCTACTGCAGAGAGAGACTGTGACACAGATGATGACATGAAAAGAAACGTCAGAGCATATACAGAGATCTGATAAAGTAATTGCATTATCTTGCTAATGTTAGCTAGCTAGCATTTGTTATAACAGAGTAGTAACAGCGAAAGAGCATTATTCTTAGCGTGCTAAAAGTGATACACCTAGAAAGTAATGTAGCAAGCTAGTATCATGGTCAATACAAATACAAACTTCGTGATTAAATTCCGTTTTTAGAGATATATTCCATATGGTTGACGTTCTATTCTAAGTTTAGCACCCATGCACACATTAGCCCACCATGATGTTTTCGGTGACGTCAAATTTAATTTGTGATGGGGATTATGGGAATAGTAGTTTTGGAGTAATAGATGTAATAGATACATTTTTTCAGATTCATTCACAATGATTTCAATTTTCGTAAACTTCTTCTCCGCTTGTGCTGTACAGTTTATGACTATTGCAATAAATAATACAAAGTCCACCTTTTTAACATGTAGCATTTCACTATCCCTCGGTTGATGAGAAACCTTTACTGGTCAAGGTGACGCTACTACCATTGTTTCTTCCCCGCCAGTCGTTCCTTCCAATCTTCTCACCACCTCCAGATAGGAGACACGCTGGACACTCCTTACCCGTGCCACCTCATTCTTCTTCACCCTAAAAGGGCACTCCAGGAATTCAGGCGCATGTTCACCTCCACAGTTGCAGCATTTCACTTCATCTGGCATACGATACTCTTCCCTTCTGCACACACTTGACACATGACCAGATATTTTACATTTATGACACTGAAGGGATTTGTGCACAAAAGCTCTTACAGGGTATCTCATGAATCCTAACTTTATATGAGAAGGGAGAGACTCTTCATCAAAGAACAGTAGCATGGATGAAGTGAATTTATTTTCTCCATCCACCATACAGGTCAGTCGACGTGCACCAACCACTCCATCGATGTCTTTAGTTATATCCTCTGCATTTATTTCTTGCGCCACCCGAGAAATAACCCGCTTGATAGGAGCCCTGCTACGAAAATCCATGCAGGAAACATTCCACTCCGATATAATAATATGCCATTTAGCAGACGCTTTTATCCAAAGCGACTTACAGTCATGTGTGCATACATTTTTACGTATGGGTGGTCCAGGGGATCGAACCCACTACCTTGGCGTTTCAAGCGCCATGCTCTACCAATTGAGCTACAGAGGACCACAGAAGATATATTTTTTAGTCTTAAAACACGCTTCTTCTGCTCCACAGACACACACAAAATCTAAATAAGACCACTTCTTGTGACTCTCACTGACTCCACACTTTCCTCCAACACATTCCAGATTTTCCTTGAGATGTTAAACGAATTTACCAAACAGACCAGGCCGGGGTTTGGGGTTTAAGAAGTCAATGAGAGAAGTGAAAAATTCTTTGAGGTTAATTTTCTCAAAATCTAAAGGCACAACCTAGATTCGAGCTAATGTCTTAAGTAGCTGAATATGTTATTACCCCAGCCTTGTGAAAGTGACAAACTGACATGTTTTATTTTTCGTCAAAACCAACTTTAAATCGAAGCAGTGCCTTTGATTTGACGCCCTGCACATGCGCAGTTCAGTGCGAGATGACCATTAGACCAGATGACATGTTTCTGCGCATGAGCTTAGCTAGCCAACGTCGCCATGACCTCGCCTACAAGTGTGATATGGGATTTCTATTGGAGAAGCAGTTTCTGCCTATCTTCATACTGTACGGTCTTTGATAAACTCCAAAATATGCAATAGTGTGCAACTGCAGCCCCCACCCACCCACAGCTTTCACCTTGTCAATCTGTCATGAAAGAGGTGTTCTTATGTTTTGTTTACTCAGTGTATGTACATATGAGCATCATCCTATATAAATGAACATAAATGTAAATGTAAATTATGTACAAAACTGCAACTGAAAGAGATCGAGGCATAATATTATTTGGAAGTACACTGGATGTATTTTATTTAGAACATGATTGTAAAGTAGGTTTATCAAACATAACGGGAACCTTAAGTCAAATTCACCCTCTAATCTTTATCAGGGAAACGAAACTAAAACACAAAAGTACAATGTGATTTTCAATACACAAACATGTATTTTAATTTTTAAAAAGTCTCCAATAATTTCCATCAGTGACTCTGGCAAAATAAAAAATACTAATGATTCAGATACATATTATAACCCAGTTGTATGATCAAAGTGCAATTAGCGGAATGGTAAACAATTATATGATTATTCTTTTTGGGGGGTTCATGTGTTTGATACCATTCCATTCACTCCATTCCAGCCACTACACTCCATTTCCGCCAGTATTATGAGCCGTCCTCCCCTCAGCAGCCTCCACTGGCTAGGATGGTCTAAAACATTTAGCCAGGTGCTTTACAGTCATCCCAAAATAGGTGCATCAATGGCAAAGTATCTATGCGCTGACTCGGATAAGCCAAGTAAGAATATAGTAGGAATTAAAATTGTGTTCAGTCTTTCTCCAGTTTCAGATTTTTTGAAGAGCTGACTCCACTTCACTCATTTCATAGGTGGATTAAAACATTGCACCCCACAATTTCTATGAAAACGTATTTCAGTGGCCTATACTAAAAAGCACATGGGATACTAAAACAGGGTTACATTCATGAGGTGAGTGTAGTCTAGGGATGCAGTAATAACCCCCTTCCTAAACCTGAACAATATTTCCCTGAGCAGAACAATATCGAAAACACAACTTTTATAGGCAGAGACACCTAAAAGACCACACTGAAAGGAATTCATTTTTCTGTGTTTAATATAGAGCATTTCCAGGGCCTTCCCTTCCAACAATCCCTCCCACATTCATTCCTTCTTTTTTATATCCCTTTTTCTAATAATCACTTTATTACAATTCATTTTTTTACATTTAATTCAGTGGTACTGAAAAGCTATGCGAGATGGGAACCGAAACAAAACTACTACTGATTGGGCAAGACATTAAAGTTAAGGTGTTTTGGGGGAAAAAGAGGGGCTATGTAACGGACATCAAGAAAGGCAGTTGAGGAGTTAGTCAGTGTGGGCAAGGGGTTAGAAGTTGTAATCATGTAGATTGTCTGGCGCTTGTAGTTATAGCAGCTGGTTCTGAAGACATTATTTGGTCGTTGAGCATCGCTGCTTATTCTCTGGACCACTGCAAACCTGACTGGAAGAAGAGAAAGCACAGGTTGAATACAAAAATGATTTAAAGTTATATCTAAATTCACAGTCTAAGGTTCAGAATGCTTTATCCATCTCTGTCACTCACGTGTCACTCAGGCAAAGGGGTTTCCAAAGGGGTCTCCGAAGGGATCCGAGCCACCAGTGGTCTGGGCAACAGGAGTGTCCCGTCATAACAATAAGGGAAAATATGAAGGTTTTATAATGATACAAAGCATTACGTCACAATCAATTGATTGAACGTTGATAGGATGAATTCCCTTATGTTTGTATATGCGTGTACATCCATACCGTAGCTAGAAGTGGTGCTCCAAAGGCATTAGGAGTTGCAGCGCCAAATGCGTCATCAAATAGGTTCTGGTTGAGACCTGCTGCTGCTGCTGGAGCAAGGCCTGTGGCTGGAGTAGGGGCAAATGCATCCAGGAGCCCTGGCCCGGGGGCCGCTGCAGGAGACATGATGGGTGCAGAGTGCCGTGGGGCTGGTTTGGGTGGGTCTAGAAACAGACAGGGAAGAAAGGGGGTAATCAGGTGGATTAAAATGCATGTATACTCTCCAAATCAATTGATGGGAATTTAAAATTCAAAATAACTGCCATTACCATTGCCAACCGCTGAAATCCGACTCTGAATTTCAAAGTCGTCGTGATCCGCAACCTCCTGGGGCACGCCCACTTTGCTGGAGAAGTACTGTGCAAACGCCCCATCTCCATTGGTGCTTGGTGCGGCGGAACCGGGTGCCTGCTCTCCTTTCCTGGCCGGGATGGCTGGAGGCTTGGCGATCTGGAAGTCCTTGAACATGTCCTTCCCACTCTTCTTCTCCTTCTCCCCTCCCAGGGGGTCCAGAGCCATGAAGGCACTGGGTTCCACCTTAGCTGGGGTCTCCTTTACTGGCGGCCGGGGTGGGGGCCGCGGTGGACCCTGCGGCATACCCTGCGGAGGGCCTCCCATCATGACGTAAGGCCCGGGCTGGAAGGGGTTAGCCATGGGAGGCTGGCCCCAACCTGGTGCACCCATGGGCCCTGCAGGGGCAGGCTGTCCCCAAGCCTGGGTGACCGGCGGGGCCCCATACGGGGATGGCGCCTGCTGGCCCCAGGGGGCAGGGGGTATGGGCAGGGCACCGAAGGCAGATGGCTGGGGGAAGGTGGGCTGGGGGTTGGGGAGTGTGACCCCTCCTGGCATGGTGAACATGGAAGAGGCTGGGGCTCCCCATGGTGACAGGGCGGTCCGAGGGATGGTGACTGAAGGGGGACCCAACTGCAACGCTCCTGGAGGGAGAACAGGGTAGAGATGTCTTTAGGTTTGGGTGCAGTAGGTAGCCTACTGGCTACAAATCAACAGAATCTAACACACTAGCTAGTATGCACTCTACTGAGCTGAGTCCAGCTGAGCCATGCCGTAGGGCCTACTGCTCTAGCCTGATTACACATTAAACATAGTTGCTGGAGCCACACAGCTACAGATGCAGATTTTACCACAGAACTAACATGCATGGGTAACATAATTTTGAGCCAATGGCAACACTAGTCTTACCCAGAGCTGCTATGGAGGAGGTGGTGGGACTGAAGAGGTCATCGGAGGCAGACGAGCTGTCAGGCTGACTGGAGGCAGCAAACACGTCAGCCCCAAATAGGTCATCAGTAGGAGGAGACTGGCAGTGAAATGTCAGATTATTCAACCAAATAATGAACAATGATTGACTATTAATTGAGGGCCAGTAAACACAGAGAAAACTGTGGTAAGCACAGAATTAATGACAAGGTTTATTGTATGGATGCTTACGGAAAAAAACCTAAATTATCTGACTTATATACTGTATTCACAATTATTTAAAAAAACAATTTCTAACAATACTTAAAGACACAAATACCAACACTTACCTCCACACCTCACTGAAGCATGAATGTTAGGACAAGGAACATATGAATAGATAGTGTTTACGGTCTAGCAGAGAGAGGTTGTTAATCTGCCCTGGGACACAAGCCATGTGAGCACCACCATGCAGTTAGCCATGTTAGAAACCCAGAGACAAAACCAACACACCACCAACCCTAATATGCTTATACGAAAACCATGTTGGTAGAGACAAAACCAAGTGCAATGCAACCTGTTACCCTTGAGGAATAGAGTATAGTGGTATGGTATCCCAGTGCTGTGAAAGGGGGTTGTTGTTAGAAAACCAATTATGATTTGGGGAGGTGGTGTGCAGACAGAGACTCATTCTCAGACATGCAGCAACATCAGAGCTTCATTATGGAGCTTCACCTTGGCACTCCTCCGACCTCGTCCAGCCTTAGTGTTCGTTGGAGGGAGGCTTATCACTACCGAACCGTCCTTGCTATGACCCATGGGTGCGGGGGGATCGAACATCACACCGTTACAGAGGGGCGGGCTTTTCCCAGATATGTCGAGAAAGGGGTTCTGTGGTGAGGACACAGGTCCCAAACCGTTCTGGAGAGGAACAGGGACCCTGCACTCGGACATCACACCCCCTAGTGGCCACAGGCCATTACTGAGAGCCAGGATCATGTTCTTATTGGACAACCCATTCAACTGCTGACTGAAGTAGTCAGAGTCTCCATTAAGACTACTGCCGTTCATGATTGGCCTGCCCAAGATGTCAACAGAGCTCTCTTGGCTGTGATTGGTGGAGGGTGCTGAGATCAGAGAATTGGGGGGTGCCGATTGGGCAAGGGGGTCGTCACTGAAAGGGTCAGTGTCTGGGGTTGGAAAGAAGCCAAATGTGGAGGAGAAGGGGTTCTCTGTTTGGGGGGTGCCCCAAGGGTTAGAGGCATAGGAAGTGAAGGGATTTCCTTTTATACAGTTCTGATTGCTGTCAACCTCAGTGGACAGATCCAGCAATAGCATTTCATTAGTCTCCTGGTTATCAAGGGAGGAAAACAAATAAATAAATAAATAAATAAAAAGAGCGAGAGAGAGAGAGAAATCAGTTGTGCTGGAAGAGAGAAGCAACTGTTAACACAGCTAAATTAATCACATAATGACATGACAAGACAGTTTATGATTGTTGAAGCAAGTGTTGACGACGGACCAATAAACATTTAAACAGGAATCAGAAACTCAACTCTAGGAATGTGCTTTGTAATGGCAGTGCTTTTTTGTCCGTCTGATGATTTACAACCATATTTGACGTGTTGACATTTGAGATATATCCAGGAGACAATAAGCATACAGATTACAGACCTTTACAGAGTTGAGTTTGAGAGCCCTGTATGATGTGTGGGATAATACACTGCTCAAAAAAATAAAGGGAACACTTAAACAACACAATGTAACTCCAAGTCAATCACACTTCTGTGAAATCAAACTGTCCACTTAGGAAGCAACACTGATTGACAATACATTTCACATGCTGTTGTGCAAATGGAATAGACAACAGGTGGAAATTATAGGCAATTAGCAAGACACCCCCAATAAAGGACTGGTTTTGCAGGTGGTGACCACAGACCACTTCTCAGTTCCTATGCTTCCTGGCTGATGTTTTGGTCACTTTTGAATGCTGGCGGTGCTTTCACTCTAGTGGTAGCATGAGACGGAGTCTACAACCCACACAAGTGGCTCAGGTAGTGTAGCTCATCCAGGATGGCACATCAATGCGAGCTGTGGCAAGAAGGTTTGCTGTGTCTGTCAGCGTAGTGTCCAGAGCATGGAGGCGCTACCAGGAGACAGGCCAGTTCACCAGGAGACGTGGAGTAGGCCGTAGAAGGGCAACAACCCAGCAGCAGGACTGCTACCTCCGCCTTTGTGCATGGAGGAGCAGGAGGAGCACTGCCAGAGCCCTGCAAAATGACCTCCAGCAGGCCACAAATGTGCATGTGTCTGCTCAAACGGTCAGAAACAGACTCCATGAGGGTGGTATGAGGGCCCGACGTCCACAGGTGGGGGTTGTGCTTACAGCCCAACACCGTGCAGGACGTTTGGCATTTGCCAGAGAACACCAAGATTGGCAAATTCGCCACTGGCGCCCTGTGCTCTTCACAGATGAAAGCAGGTTCACACTGAGCACGTGACAGAGTCTGGAGACGCCGGCCTGCAACATCATGCATGACCGGTTTGGTCATGCACACCAGCATGACCGGTTTGGTGGTGGGTCAGTCATGGTGTGGGGTGGCATTTCTTTTGGGGGCCGCACAGCCCTCCATGTGCTCGCCAGAGGTAGCCTGACTGCCATTAGGTACCGAGATGAGATCCTCAGACCCCTTGTGAGACCATATGCTGGTGCGGTTGGCCCTGGGTTCCTCCTAATGCAAGACAATGCTAGACCTCATGTGGCTGGAGTGTGTCAGCAGTTCCTGCAAGAGGAAGGCATTGATGCTATGGACTGGCCCGCCCGTTCCCCAGACCTGAATCCAATTGAGCACATCTGGGACATCATGTCTCGCTCCATCCACCAACGCCACATTGCACCACAGACTGTCCAGGAGTTGGCGGATGCTTTAGTCCAGGTCTGGGAGGAGATCCCTCAGGAGACCATCCGCCACCTCATCAGGAGCATGCCCAGACGTTGTAGGGAGGTCATACAGGCACGTGGAGGCCACACACACTACTGAGCCTCATTTTGACTTGTTTTAAGGACATTACATCAATGTTGGATCAGCCTGTAGTGTGGTTTTCCACTTTAATTTTGAGGGTGACTCCAAATCCAGACCTCCATGGGTTGATAAATTTGATTTCCATTGATCATTTTTGTGTGATTTTGTTGTCAGCACATTCAACTATGTAAAGAAAAAAGTATTTAATAAGATTATTTAATTCATTCAGATCTAGGAGGTGTTATTTTAGTGTTCCCTTTATTTTTTTGAGCAGTGTATGATTGGTGGAAACTGAAGTTATGCAGTAAAGCTATGTTTTGGGGCGAGAGACTGAGACACTGCCACAATGCAGAACGAAACAGACATCTTTGACAACGGGCAAGACTGAGCTAGCTAGAGCCTGAGAGGAACTTTACCAGAGCTTGAGTTGTCAAAGCCCCCTGATTATAAATTGGGGAAAAGATCCTTGTTAGGAATAAGAATGGGCAAAAAGCCTCCAAAAATAAAATAGAAGCAAGGTCATGTGTTCATGTTGTCCGTACTGTCCAAAAATTGAATTACAAATGTATGAGCATATCAACCGTCAACCACTGCCTTATTATACCCATTTCTAAAGTGTGTTTGTGTTATTAACATTTCCCCAGTGCCATCATTTGGTAATCTCCTTATGAATGCAGTATGAAATGTTTCCAGAAACCTTGACGAGGGGTTCTATATTATATGTGTGCACTGTGCACATCCAGTGAGCCCCACCTCACAGCAACAGGCTAACTTACTGTAGGAGAATGCATGTCTGGAGGGGTGGACATGTCTCCAAACAGATCCAGCTGTTGCACCTCCTGAACAAATACACAAATATCCAGCATCAGCATCATAAAGATACATCCTCATAAAGATATATTACAGCATCATAAAGATATATTACAGCATCATAAAGATATATTCAGTATCATAAAGATATATCCAGAATCATAAAGATACAGTGCCTTGCAAAAGTATTCATCCCCCTTGGCATTTTTCCTATTTTGTTGCATTACAACCTGTCATTTAAATTGATTTTTCTTTGGATTTCAAGTAATGGACATACACAAAATACTCCAAATTGGTGAAGTGAAAAAAATTACTTAAACGGAAAAGGGGTGCGTGCATATGTATTTGCTTTGAAGCCCCTAAATAAGATCTGGTGCAACCAATTACCTTCAGAAGTCACATAATTAGTTAAATAAAGTCCACCTGTGTGCAATCTAAGTGTCACATGATCTCAGGATATATACACACACACACCTGTTCTGAAAGGGCCCAGAGTCTGCAACACCACTAAGGAAGGGGCACCACCAAGCAAGCGGCACCATGAAGACCAAGGAGCTCTCCAAACAGGTCAGGGACAAAGTTGTGGAGATGTACAGATCAGGGTTGGATTATAAATAAATATCCTAAACTTTGAACATCCCACGGAGCACCATTAAATCCATTATAAAAAAATTGAAAGAATATGGCACCACAACAAACCTGCCAAGAGAGGGCCGCCCACCAAAACTCACGGACCAGGCAAGGAGGGCATTAATCAGAGAGGCAACAAAGACACCAAAGATAACCCTGAAGGAGCTGCAAAGCTCCACAGCGGAGATTGGAGTATCTGTCCATAGGACCACTTTAAGCCGTACACTCCACAGAGCTGGGCTTTACACAAGAGTGGCCAGAAAAAAGCCATTGCTTGAAGAAAAAAATAAGCAAACAGATTTGGTGTTCGCCAAAAGCCATGTGGGAGACTCCCCAAACATATGGAAGAAGGTACTCTGGTCAGATGAGACTAAAATTGAGCTTTTTGGCCATCAAGGAGAATGTTATGTCTGGCGCAAACCAAACACCTCATCACCCCGAGAACACCATCCCCACAGTGAAGCATGGTGGTGGCAGCATCATGCTGTGGGGATGTTTTTCCATCGGCAGGGACTGGGAAACTAGTCAGAATTGAAGGATTGATGGATGGCGCTAAATACAGGGAAATTATTGAGGGAAACCTGTTTCAGTCTTCCAGAGATTTGAGACTGGGACGGAGGTTCACCTTCCAGCAGGACAATTGTTTAAGGGGAAACATTTAAAATGGCATGGAATGGCCTTGTCAAAGCCCAGACCTCAATCCAATTGAGAACCTGTGGTATGACTTAAAGATTGCTGTACACCAGCGGAAACCATCTAACCTGAAGGAGATGGAGCAGTTTTTCCTTGAAGGATGGGCAAAAATCCCAGTGGCTAGATGTGCCAAGCTTATAGAGACATACCCCAAGAGACTTGCAGCTGTAATTGCTGCAAAAGGTGGCTCTACAAAGTAAATTTTTTATTGACTTTGGGGGGGGTGAATAGTTATGCACACTCAAGTTATTTTATTTGGTCTTATTTCTTGTATGTTTCAGAAGAAAACATATTTTGCATCTTCAAAGTGGTAGCCATGTTGTGTAAATCAAATGATACAACCCCCCCCCAAAAAAAAATCCATTTTAATTCCAGGTTGTAAGGCAACAAAATAGGAAAAATGCCAAAGGTGGTGAATAATTTCACAAGCCACAGTATATCCAGTATCAGCATCAAAGATCTATCCAGCATCATAAAGATATATCCAGTATCAGCTTCATAAAGATATATATGGCATCATAAAGATATACAGTGAGGGAAAAAAGTATTTGATCCCCTGCTGATTTTGTACGTTTGCCCACTGACAAAGAAATGATCAGTCTATAATTTTAATGGTAGGTTTATTTGAACAGTGAGAGACAGAATAACAACAAAAAAATCCAGAAAAACGCATGTCAAAAACGTTATCAATTGATTTGCATTTTAATGAGGGAAATAAGTATTTGACCCCTCTCAATCAGAAACATCTGTCTCCCAGGTGTTTTTTTATACAGGTAACAAGCTGATTAGGAGCACACTCTTAAAGGGAGTCTCAGCTTGTTACCTGTATAAAAGACACCTGTCCACAGAAGCAATCAATCAATCAGATTCCAAACTCTCCACATGGCCAAGACCAAAGAGCTCTCCAAGGATGTCAGGGACAAGATTGTAGACCTACACAAGGCTGGAATGGGCTACAAGACCATCGCCAAGCAGCTTGGTGAGAAGGTGACAGTTGGTGCGATTATTTGCAAATGGAAGAAACACAAAAGGACTGTCAATCTCCCTCGGCCTGGGGCTCCATGCAAGATCTCACCTCGTGGAGTTGCAATGATCATGAGAACGGTGAAGAATCAGCCCAGAACTACACGGGAGGATCTTGTCAATGATCTCAAGGCAGCTGGGACCATAGTCACCAAGAAAACAATTGGTAACACACTACGCCGTGAAGGACTGAAATCCTGCAGCGCCCGCAAGGTCCCCCTGCTCAAGAAAGCACATATACATGCCCGTCTGAAGTTTGCCAATGAACATCTGAATGATTCAGAGGAGAACTGGGTGAAAGTGTTGTGGTCAGATGAGACCAAAATTGAGCTCTTTGGCATCAACTCAACTCGCTGTGTTTGGAGGAGGAGGAATGCTGCCTATGACCCCAAGAACACCATCCCCACCGTCAAACATGGAAGTGGAAACATTATGCTTTGGGGGTGTTTTTCTGCTAAGGGGACAGGACAACTTCACCGCATCAAAGGGACGATAGACAGGGCCATGTACTGTCAAATCTTGGGTGACAACCTCCTTCCCTCAGCCAGAGCATTGAAAATGGGTCGTGGATGGGTATTCCAGCATGACAATGACCCAAAACACACAGCCAAGGCAACAAAGGAGTGGCTCAAGAAGAAGCACATTAAGGTCCTGGAGTGGCCTAGCCAGTCTCCAGACCTTAATCCCATAGAAAATCTGTGGAGGGAGCTGAAGGTTCGAGTTGCCAAACATCAGGCTCGAAACCTTAATGACTTGGAGAAGATCTGCAAAGAGGAGTGGAACAAAATCCCTCCTGAGATGTGTGCAAACCTGGTGGCCAACTACAAGAAACGTCTGACCTCTGATTGCCAACAAGGGTTTTGCCACCAAGTCATGTTTTGCAGAGGGGTCAAATACTTATTTCCCTCATTAAAAAGCAAATCAATGTAACATTTTTGACATGCGTTTTTCTGGATTTTTTTGTTGTTATTCTGTCTCTCACTGTTCAAATAAACCTACCATTAAAATTATAGACTGATCATGTCTTTGTCATTGGGCAAACGTACAAAATCAGCAGGGGATCAAATACTTTTTCCCCCCTCACTGTATACAGTATCAGCGTCATAAAGAAAGAGATGTGACAAAACAGTCTTGATCAACACAACACCACAGAACGTCTACTAGTAGACAGGTGGTCTTGGAGAATGCTCTTTTGCATCCACTTGGCACCCCTTTGAATGTATGATTCCATGATCTGAAACACTTACTTTGGCAGTGCCCACCTGGCCATCGATACTGAGCAAGGAATCGCTGCCATTCTATAAATGAAACACAGCAATAAGGGGTCAAGTATGCACTACTACAGCCTACATCTCAGATCAAGCTTATATTATTCAACATACACAGGCACTTAAAAAAGAAAAATTCACAAATAGGTGATTAGTGGAATGACAAATACACAGGCACTTACCTCAACTGTTGTGTTATTGCACTGACCCTGAACAGATAGACGAAGAGGAAAAACAAGATGATTCCATTGGAGGAATGTCATATGTTCTCCATTTACTTATTGGATGAGATTTGTGATATATTTGTGCCATAATGAGTCATCTCATTGCAATACAATGAATGCATGGTTTGTGGTGCAGGACTGTAATACAGCGCTAGTGGGCAGTGTCGACCTCGCACAACTTCAGTCACATGACCTCCATCCAGTCAGCAAACCCTAAATAATACCTCCCCAAAAACAACACTTAAAAAAAAAAAAAGGGTTATGTTCAGTAGGGAGAAAACAAGTTTTGCAACTGATTGAAGCAGGGAAGAACTATTAGCACATAGAACAGTTTGTTTTCTGTTGCAAAATGTTTTGCTACGGTGTGTCCTACTGAACACAACCCGGATCCCACCATAGTCATTTACCTTCTGTGAGGACTCAGACTCTTTCTTCTTCATGTTGAAGATGACCTGGAACAGATCCTTCAAGTCAATGACCAGGGGCTCTGCCTATATGGAGAGGAAATTAATGGAAAAACACAGTCAATAGATACAATCAAAGACTTGCAACAGTCTGCGTGTGTGTCCCTGTGTGTCTGTTACCTGCTGGCCAGTCTTTATGGCGAAGAACTGGTGCTGTCCCTCGGCCCCACACACGTAGCCAAAGGCCCTGTTATCTGTTACGTCTCTGGCGATGAACGAGATCGTATTCACTATGTGCTCGTGTTCTATTACCTGAGAGAGAGGAAATGAGAAAACAGCTTTTAAAACAGTTTAAATCAAATACAATTTTATTTGCCACATGCGACGAATACAACAGGTG